>NC_046335.1:7603571-7913660 GCF_000738735.6 Corvus cornix cornix
TGTTCCTATATATTTTGGTTCTGCTTGGTACTGAGAGAAGAAAATTAGTTTTTCTCACATATAGGATAGCATCTGTCTAGCTTTTATGTGTACTTGCCCCCAAAGTGCAAATTGATTTGTTATCTAAATTGGCTTTTTTTTTAAACATATATCACCTCCTGAAGAATTGGCCTCTTTACCAGGAACTCCATGGTAAATCTCTTTTCACTTTTTCCTATTGAAGTTTTTCTGCTTTTCATAAATAATTTATTCAAGAGACCAGAGGGATGGCTAATGAGAGATTAACTCAATGCCCAAGGGCTAGGGCATTTCCCTGGGATGTGGTAGAGTCAGGCTGCAAGATCTCACTTCAATTAATATTGCTTCCCACATCACAGGAGAGTGTGCTCACTGCTGGGAAACACATTTGTGTGTAAATCTTCAGCTCTCTTTTGTGTATGCTAGCCAGGCATTAGCCAATATATTAGACAAAAAAAAAAACACCCAAAAAACCAAGTTTAAGAACTCTGCTGAGACTCCCAAGTCATGAAGTCGACTCTGAGTAGTAACAGTTAAGGAGAGTCATCAGGATTTTGAGCAGCGTTAAGTATCCAAAAGGGATTTGGCTACAACGAAATCTCCTTAATCAGCACCTGAGCAGGGAGGGATTTCAGTGGTTCTGCACGTTGGATTTGGACCTGTTCACAGGATTTTGACAGAGCTATGGTGCATCTTTCTGTAGCAATTTAAGAAGTTACTGCCTGCAATTTTTTCACTGTGCTAGTGGTTCTTACCCTCTGGGAATCAGCAGAAGATGGCTTTGCTCCAGCTCTCACTCTGTTGTTCCAATTCAATCCCACTGCCATCAGCCCTTTAAGCCAAATCACTGAGCTTTATACAGAACTAAGTGAATTGCCTTTGCATATTGTTTTTGGTGACCTCTGTGCTTGAGACAGCACCCTTCAAAGGGGAGGCAGAACATCCATCAGCTGGGGGGAAGCATCTAGCTGGGGGAATAATACCTTGAGCTGTTACAGAAACTTTTGTCCAGAGTTCACATATCAAAGCCTTTGTGGATCTCGCCCAGACTCCTATAGCTTTGTTTTTGAAGGTTGTTCTGGCAGGGGAGCTCTTGCCACTATTTCCTTGCATTGTATAAACATATATGTGCATTCTGCCCAGGAACTTTTAGAAGTTTGCCACCAGACTAGAACCAACTGTCAGTAATTTTCCCAGTGTGTTTGTATGTGAGTGAGTTTGTGTTTTGAATCTGTGGAGTGGTGAATGGGCATCTGTTTCAATGATGCGGGTGGGATAAACCTCAAAAACTCCATGCATATCGACTGAACCATGCAGTCAGCAGTGGTAAGTAGGAACTATTTGCTCTTTTCTGAGCTTCACATTCCTTCCACATTTCAGAGTAGGTCAATGCCTTAGCATCACATTTCCTCTATTGATTTAATGCTTAGAATAATTTATTTTAAAGTTAAACATGAAAAAGGCTCCCTTCAAGTTCATTTGAAAGCATGATGTTCTTCGTTCACTGTTAAGGGAATTAAATTATTATATCTTTCAGTTTTGCAGTCATTCTAAAGTCATTTTCAAGGCTGCTGTAGATTTTAACACCTCTTGAACTTTGTAATGGGTAGAAAATGTGCTTCATGAGCAGGGTGCAATTCATCAGTGAAGAAGGAATTTCTTATTTCTAATCTCAGATTTGCTACTACTTTCTTTTGTGACCATGAGCAACCACTGTGTCTTATAATTTTAACTGTCTTGGAGATGTCATCAAGATTAAAATATGTGTATACATGGAGAAAGAAGTGAGGCCTGCATCATTAATGTCATGAAAACTTTGAAGATGAAAAAGCAAAGCAGGGCAGTGTAACAATAATATTAACAATCTTACTTTGCATTTAGAAATTTTTTTATATGGTAATAGCAACATGAATGTGCCCAGCTGCCTGAAATATTCTCTGGAACTTCCGTCTGCTTTTTTATAGACATAAAACATTCTTTTCTGTTTTGACAGTTAAAAATTATGCTGTTGAGGGAGTAAACAGATTTTTAAGTTACCTGTTCAAACAAGTAAGTCTTCTGTTGAATCTTCAAAAGGTTCCAGTAGTAGGAAATATGTTACCAAGTAACAAATTTATTTGCAGTTCATTTTTTTCAAGCAGTAGTGCAGTGAAAGGAGATGCCATTTTTTCCTGTGAAGTTTTTCTCATTTTCTTCAGCTTGTCAAGTCTGTTATGTCAGCGTTGAGTATTAGTCTTAAATGGAAACATACAGCTTCTAGCTCAGGGAGTCCCTGAGCTGCAAATTGCAGGAGTCTGAGAGTATTTTAACAATATATTCTTCCTTGGGCATCTTGCCTTCTGTCAGAGGTAGATCCTGGATGAGACTGATTTTTGATGTGACTGCTGCTGTGTTAACAGTGAATGCAGTTGAGGTGCAGTATAATTCTTTCATATGGGTGAAAGAAAAGAAAGAAAAGCTTTTGCAGAGACAGCATTAGGGAGTTAAGTACTGAGGGAACAAAATTTCCTCTGAGAGAAATGGTGTTCTCTGCAATTAGAGCACAGATTTAATAAAAGGAACTAAGGAATCTAGGCATATCTGTTTCTGGCTCTGCCGTATGCTTTGAATTCAACTCTGAAAATTTGTACAAGTTATTTTTGTATCAGACATTTATGAATTACTGAAGGGGGAAATGAGAAGCATTAGTTAATAAGAGCAGTAGTTGAAAAGAATACTAGTACTTGTTTTTGTTTCAGTGAAATTATGTTGCGTTAGTCTTAATTTCTTTATCCAGCGTGCTTTGACAAGTGAATGTAAGCTTTGAAGTAAACGCATGAAAAGTAGTTGACAGTGACAAAACTTCATATTTTTAGGTCAGTCATATTACAATTTAACACACTTGTGACAGCAAATGTCACTTAGTGGAAAGAATAAGGCCTTATTGAGCACCTCTTGTAGCTGAAATGGGTCTGCACTTGCATAAACGATCAGTAAAATCTCATTTAATGCCATCAGACTACTTGGGTTACTGCACAGTAACTGTGAAGTTAAGACTGAGTTTGGGAGGAGGTATGTAAGTTGTAGTGAGCTTAAACCAGTACTTCTCAAGTTCTGGTATGCAGCTCACTGAGGGCCATTGGAATACTTGCAGGTCATCCATATGAGGCAGCTAAGAAAAGCAGATCAATTATCAGCAGGGTTAATGTGCTACCAAGGCCTGCAGCTTCACTGGAAGATGTTTCCAAGTCTGCAGATGAAGAAGTTGAAAACCATCAGCTCTGACAATACCACTCCAGTAGCCTCATCTGCAAGGACTTGTCTACACAGGACTTTCCTGATTAACTCCATGTCTCATTCTACAACAAAGAGTCTGGGTCTGTTTACGTTAAACCATTTTCAAAGTATGATTGCACTTTGAATTCATACCCTACCTTAATCCATGTTAACTTTCCAGTGCGTGCCCTAAGGGAGCAGTAAACTAAACAGGATGACTGTGTCCACACAGGGGTTTAATGGAGTTTAAGTAGCAGAATTCAAGTTCATCAAGGTATTTATTTCAGATTAATTTTCTTGATGTCCTGGTATAGACAAGCCCTAAGAATAAAAGTGGTTTAGTTCTAAGTGAATGAACCATGTTATAAAATTCATCACTGAGGTTTTATTATACTTCTGTGTGTGAAATACAACTACTGTAGGGTATAAAGTAGGCTTTTTTTGTCTTGTTTGGTACCATCTTTTTTGTAGGAATTGCAGTTAGACCTGAGAAATAAAATAGTGCTCATGTTCTTCCAACAATTAAATGCTGTATTTGTTTTTCAGTTTGGATCAAAATTCACATGATTGCTTAAATCGCAGAAACTTTTCCCCATACAAAAAATCTGTCATCTGAATCACAATCTCAGCTATGACATTATGTGTATTTGATATGTTTTAAAGCAGATGAACACTAAAATTTTAAGTGTTTATAGCAAATCTGAATATCATGGAAATTAGACATTTTCTGTAAATGGCAGTATTCTTTAAAATGTCAGGGTTTGATGTTCTATAGGGGATGAAACTATCCTACTCTATTCCTGAAAATGTGTATTTTAAATAATTTTATCTCAACTGCTGCCATATTTAAAATAAGTTTGTATTTTCAGCTGTAACTCATAAAAGGTCAGCTCCCATGCTTTGAAAACTCTATACAAGTTGATACTGCATAAATAAGCATGTTTTACACAGCAGGCATACAATGTTATCTGCCCCTCTGACTTGCATTCAGATTAATTATTCTTCATTATTTTAAACTAAAGAATTTAGCTTTTTGGCACTGTCCTTCAGACATTGATCAAAATCTTGTTAATACAGTAACACTGAAGTTTACTGAAGTTTAAACAAAGTAAAGCTCAGTTTTTCTTAGTGGTCAGCTCATGTCACATTAAAGCCCTGATCACTGATCAAAACAGCATTAATTATTTGTTTCACGTTGCAGTTGCTGTGTCAAAATCCTTTAAATACCTCTTGGAGCAGAGAGGGAATCTTACGGCCTGTGACAGAGCAGCTGGTGTGGACATGGGCTGATGCCCCAGTTGACAGGTTGTTGGATTAGAAAGAATATCAAAGGCAGTGAGTAAGATTAGGGATAAGTGAACATCTGACAGCAGTTTGCAGCAGGGGAGAACAGATGATAAACAATGGGAGCGGGGTGCGTGGGGGGGGTGAGAGGTGAGAAGGCCATGGGAAAAGTGTGGCGGCAATCACTAAAGCTCCAGGTTGCTGAGCCTCATGAATAGAACAGGAAATGGGATTTGCTGGGACAGATGTGCTGAGTGGTGATGAATACATTATAGGGAAATGAGGCTAAACTCCTGAAGGTGAGACATGTTCTTTCTCTGAAAATAGAAAATATGGGAAAAGAAAAGTTTACGCCTCTGGAGAAGTAAACATTCTTGAAAATGAATACAGAAAGAAGTAATGCTAATGCTAATTTTAATTAAATTATTATTCCACAGGGAGTGTTCATGATGTACTTCCAGCATAACAATCTTACAGTACTATTGCATTATAGGATTGAAAATGTTTGTTTTAGTCATAAGATTGCACAAATGTTGGAATAGTTTAAATGATGGAACAGCCTGGAATGGAGGCTCTGACTGGGTAATGCTTAGAAGCATATTCTGTATCTGGCATGTATTATATAGCACTCACATAACATATGTTTGATCCTGCCACCGTTAAGAGACTTGTACTGACTGATCTTGTGAGGTCCTTCCAGCATTAACATTTTTTCTATTCTGTAAAGTGATTGAATGCTTGTAGAAAATCATACATAACTCTTCCTGTTCCTTAGGGTATTGTTTCTTTACTTCTTGGACTTCCTTAGTGTATATTCTTGATGGATCCTTTTCCAATATTTATGATATAATTATGTCAGAAAGCCAACAGAAACTTTTTGTATGTTTACTCACAGGGCTGTATCTCAGTTCTCTGACTTAGATTTTCTTATGAGATTTTTTTTCCAAATTTTTAAAAGAAAAACTCGTTAAAAAACATCTCGCACTAACATTTTAATAGTGTATTACTTTAGCTGAACAGAGGGAATGCAGAAAGTATCATTGTTAATGTTCGGAGAAAGTACCAATAAGGTTTCTGTACAAGACATCTAGAAATTTATTCCACAATGTATTCTCACAGTTTGAGTTACAAATACAAGTTTGGTAAAATAATGTAGAAACACAAACTGTGAGAGTCACCAACTGAAAACATAAAGCTCAATGTTGTAAGGACAAAGGTGACTTAGCTGTAATGGGAATGCCCACCATCTGTCCTTCTTGACCTCAAATCCCTCATACGTGCTGCCCCTGTCCTCAAGTTGAGGAGACATGAGGCCGGCCTCCTTTAGTTCCTGTTTGCTCCCAGCCATGTGTACTGCAAATGTAGCTCTCGTTTTTAAAAGAACAAGGGATTGTAACTAGAATCTGGGGTTAATGTGTCACATAGCCCTGCTTCATGGAATTAGCTGTTCATGTTTGAGAAATCCTATGTTCGGTATCTTGACCACAGTGACGTCACTTGAATACAGCAGCTGAAGAGTCTGTAGAGCTCTGGAATTACAGATGCTCCACAAAATTAGTGATCAGTGAAATTTGTCCTTCAGTTGGCCATAATCAAAGAAACAAAATTATGGTGAGCTCAGCAAAACAGAGACAAAAAATCTGCTCTACTGATTCTGATTAGCTTAAATACTGTCCTAATACTGCTTGTTTTCCATAAAATTGTAATTTCTGCATTTGCAGGAAACTATAGCCAAAGAATTTATCATTTGTTACAGGCAGTTCTCATTTTAAAGATCATTTACTGTTGGATTGCATAGTTCTTTACTTTATATCCCGGTATTGAAACTGTTACAGGGTCACTGTCATGAAGGTTTCAGAAATACTGCAGTAACACATAGAACTGTATATAAATCACTAATCAATTAGTCACCAATTAATTCCACTTACTGAATGCCGGCAGTATATGGTATTTAAGTAACAGGTGCATTTCTCACTAGTAGTGCTGTCTATTAGAATGGATGACAGATTAGAAGGTGTTCACAAGTTACTTGAATCTTTCTGTGTATTACTTTTTCCCAATGGGAAGATGATAAGATGACTGCGCCTATGGGAATCAGTTTTCAGTTGAGTCTATCAAAATAGAGAGGTAAAAGTGAAATTAAGAAAAGAGCAGAATCTGGAGCTAGTTGCATCTGTCACTTTGAACTGATTTTTGGGAGGGGGTGGGAAGAAAGGAGAGGATGAAAAGGCCTGAGGATCTTTGTGAGGAGGGTCTGTGAGAAAGTCTTAGGAGAAAAATCTAAAGATTGTTCCTAAGCCTTGGCTTCTGTTAGCCCCCTGCTGCTGTTCTTCATCAAGTTGTTTTAATGGCTTTCAAAGCAAGTGAGTGGAAAATGGTTTCTCTGGAACTTTAAGGAGACTGAACTGAAAACTGTCATTGCTGTATGAGTAAAACACATCAAAGATTGATGGAAGAATTGCTTGTTAAACACATTGTAGATTTAATTAAAAAAATGGGTGATATCATAAAAGAGACATCAGATCGTCATAACTACCTAAAGGTGAAAGTTTAATGGCTTGTCATCTGCTCAGGAACCTGTGTTAAGTATCTCTTTCATGGCTTTTGTGACCCCCTATATGTCTGCAAGATTTTTTTTCCAGGAGTGTTGTGGTTTTTTTCATAATGTACAGATGGAAAAGTAGCAAAGCATAAAAATGTAGGTGGTTGTACCTGTGCTTTTTAATTTTCTGTCTGTCTTTAGGGATGCCTTTTTCTGGTATTTTTAACTAACAAGTGCTTCAAATTCTTATCTATTTCTGAAATAGTTGTTTTTCTTTGTGTTGCAGTGCATAATATTTGTTCTGTGTGTTCAGTGTGTGCAAAGTGCATTTGTGTATCATCTAGTAATTGCATGTTTCTTCTGGAACCTGTTCTCTCATTTTCTTCTCCTCTCCCCACTGTCATTTTCCTCCGCAGTCCTCCCAGTCAGTAAATAGTGTGTTATTTCCTGTTGTGTTGTAGATCTAATACAAAAAAGTGAAGAAAAAAAAGCGTGCAGTGAAAACAGCATTTCCACTGAGACTGTGAGCCTCATTCTTTTAAACCAAATGCTTTTTCTGATCTCATGCTGCATATGATCAAGGTGCACATTTAGTAAGCAAATACAAACAATTCTTTTTAAAGACTAGAAGAATTCCTCAGTAAGTTGATAAAGCACAATATCCATCTTCAGATTTCAAAAATAGTGTTGTTGTTCCAATTTTAATTCACCAGCTCTTTTCAGAGTAAAACAGCTACATCTGTGCTTGATTCTGATTCTAGATCTGATTCTATGAAATGTAGAAATTTGTTTTTCCCAAGAGCCTAACGTGTGATGACTGCAATTACTGGATTTTCTGCAAATGATGAGGCTTAGAAATGGTATGTTTCATCAAAAAGCATGACATTATTTGAGTGAAATCTCTTAAGATTTTCGTGATGTACGAGATCATTTAAATAGAGAGTAAGAATATTGACTATCCAATCAAGTACATAGAATTTGGTCACTTGATGTTATCGTTTTAAGGATTCTTTTCAATGATAGTTGTCATTTTAGATCATGTTTTAATTAGCTGCAATGGTTATTTGTGAACTTAGAATGAATGTAGCATTTTGGTTTGCTGCGTAACAAGATTCTAGCCAATAAGTGGGTCTGGCCAGATATTAAGATCCTTGGCATGAATTTTTGTAAATTTCTGAAATTCCAACCTTGCTGAATAAAATGGTATTTTAGCTCCTCTCATTGATGAGGCCAGGTCATCCCTTACATTGTTTCTGTTCAGTCCTAGTTTAAGCAAATTGGAAAGCAATTTGAGTAACTTGTTTTTTTACTTAGTAGGTAAAGTGATTGGAGTAGCAGCAGTTCAGTGCTTTTTAACCAGAAATTATATATTCTGACAAACTGAGCTGGAGGTCAAGATGTGGAAGAAATAGGGGAAAACAGTAAATTTGTATATTGACTATAATATTATAAATAATTTTTAAAAATTTAGGCTATGGTGCTGTATAGCTCTTGTATATATTCTTATCCAGAACTGCTGAAATAAACTATCACTGTTGGCTTTGTTTAGTTTCATTTTGGCTTCAAGACTTACCTTTGTTATCATTATGCCACTTAAACTTGTTGAGCTTTTGAAGCAGCAGGATTAGAAGAAAAATTGGCTTTCAAAAATCAAATCTTCTGGCAAATCTGTCTTAGAATTTCATATGTGTGTCTGCACTTAGTACTCTGCTTTCAGCATTTCTGACACTTGAAAATATTGGACACAGGCAATTTCTGGCTTACTTTGCAAAGCTGTGTTGCTCTTCAGAGTGACATTACCATAGCACTGCAGTTTGTACAGCTTAAAATTTTATCTGTAACTCATCTGATTTGTACTGTTCAGATAAATTAACAAACAATGTTAGATTATTTCGTGTAGTGATAGGACAAGGGAGAGTGGCCTCAAACTGAAAGAAGATAGATTTAGATTAGCTATTAGGAGGAAACTCTTGGCTGTGAGAGTGGTTAGGCACTGACACAGGTTTCCCAGAGAAGTTGTGGGTGGATGCCTCATCCCTGGAAATGTTCAAGGCCAGGGTGGATGGTGCTTTGAGCAGCCTGGTCTGGTGGAAGGTGTCCCAGCCCATGGCAGAGGTTTTAGAACTTGATGAACTTGAAGGTCTCTTCCAGCCCAAGTCATTCTGTGAATATTGGCCTCCTATTCAGTGAAACCAATCACTAATAATTAGTACAGAAATTACTACTGTAGTGTTTTACAGGATAGTTCCCCCAAATTTGAAATGTAAATGTCTCTCTGATTGTTTCGGTAAACCACCCTTATTTCTTGTCAAGGAGAGGTCTTGTCTGGAGAACCCTGTTTCTTTTTATCTTACTGATTTCTCTTTGATCTGTCTAGGAGTTCAAACCTCTTGGCAGAACTCTCACAGGACTCATGGGAACATATGAGCCTCCCTAGAGCATTACGGTGCACTCCATAGAGAAAGATTAATTTGTTAAAGTAATAATATAAATGTCAAGATTTAAGTGTAAGAATTACGTTGGGGGGTGGAAGAGTAGAGATGGAATCACACCCAGGGGCTGAAAAAAGTCAGGAAAGCTATTTCACTAAACGGAAAAACTGTTGGCATATTTGCTTTTGAAGTATTTCTCAAAAAACTTAGATGAATGCCAGTTGGCATTATGTTTTCCCTGCCCTCTGTCTGTACATTTCTTCTGCAGCCCATAGGATAAAGCAGCGTCATGCCTTCCAGTCCTGCAGTAAGTGGGATGACAAACCACACCCGAGAGTTGTGCCTTGGGGAGAGCATGAAAGGGAAGAGAAACAACTTTCTGCAGTGGTATGTTTTGTATACTTTTTAGGGAGAAAAGTGTGTCTTGCTCTTGCAAGGGAGGGTGTGTAATTGCCTGTAGTAGTTGTGGATGTTGCATCTTCATTCTCAGACCAGCCCTGCTGACCCTGTGGAGTGAACCTGTGACCTTCATTCTTTGTCTAAGATTCAGGCTCTTCTGTATATGCTGGGTTCATGCCATTGCATGCTCAGAATAAAGTCTTAGAGCTTAAAGTGTCTTGCTGTTCTATTGAAGGAGCCAACAGAAGTGGCTAGTAAATAGTTTTAACATGCTCACAGTATTCAGAACTGCTGAGGAGACATGTTCAAAATCCTGGGACCCTGTCTATGAACATACTTGGAGGAAGCGGTAACTTTGAGTTCCTGAGATTTGGTGTATAGGATGTGTCCTTCCCTGCTCTTACTTCCCCATGGAGACACGGCAGTGCTACACCTGGCTTTGTTCCCAACTTTGATGAAACTCAGGGTGTCCCAAGTGCTGCCTACTAACCTTGGTCAATCTTGTCAATGCTGGTTCTTTGTTGGCAGGTACCAGCCTGGAGTGTGAGGCAAGGTGTACAGTTCATCGAGCTGTATTTTCTGCATTGATTTGATTGCTGCATCACAAGTATTTTGTCCTTTGTAAGTTATATATACAAATGAATAGATTTATTAACTATTTTAAAATCATACTCACGTGATCTTTGATATTGCTTATCAGGTGCTTTAGGAAAACCAAGTAACTTTGCAGTTATGCATGATGGATTGTTTTTTTGAGTTGTTTGGGTTTTTTTTAAATCCAATTTTAATGATACAACAGTCTATGGACAGGGTTTTTCTTATCAGCATTCTGCTTCAGGTGACACTTCAGTCAGTGGTTGGATTGGTTTTTTTTTGATTAGAACAGCGTTCATCAACTGCATAGGTTTTGAATGCAGATTTTTTATCTATTTAAATATGGAGTAGACCAGTTTTGTGGTGGAAGAGGGATAGTTTTATTTTCCTGCTGGCTCTTTGTCAGCCAGAAAAGATTTTAATCAGATCCTATATAAGTTGCAGTGGATTGTTAGAATGACTAAAGAGGTAATGAGAAATATTAGACAATTGATAGTGGTGATGAGCTTTTGGCTGAAATACCAGTGGCAACTTAAACTGTGGTTTTATGGTGTTGTTAGTGTTGTTTTCCTGAATGACATAGCAAAATTAATGATGAAAGGACAGTTTCTTTCCTTCCTCTCTTGGATGAGGGTCATGACCCAGGGTAGCAAAGGAGAAGAAATTATGCTTGTAGGCGTAGTGGTTGCCTTGGGACTGATGATTTTAAGATTCATTTTCTCCTTCTACCTACTATACTTGTGTTTGCTTCTCTCCTTGCTGTGCCTGCAGAGATGAGGTAAAAGCCCTGAATCCCAGCTAAGTCAGGGGGTGAATCTCTCTCTGAGTCAGAGATCCTACATGAGGCTGTGCTATACCAATAACTGGCCAGGGACTCATGAATTGTGGGAATGTGGTATGGACCAAAGCAGTGTTTGTCCTGTGTGTAGCGTTTTGAGAGTCCTCTTCCTAAAGGGTTGAAAGGTTATTTTGACTAATGAGTGCACAAGATGAGTACAGGAAGGGGCTCAAGAATATTCAGTGGGAATTCTCATCGACTGTGGGGTCTCGAACTTGCAATGGGTACTTTATATTGAATTTCACTCTGTCTTGAAGCAGCTACTACAGACAGACATGATTGATCTAGGTATGTTATGATGAGTGCAGAATTATTGCCCCTGCCTGTCATTAAATATCACTAGTCTGAAATTTCAGTCAGGACCTTTATCTTGGTAACTCATCAAAAGAAGCAGCTGCCAGTGGACAAGAAAAGATGAAAACAGGTTTCTTGGAGATGTTTTTGATTTTTTTGGTATCTCTGAAAAAAAAAAAATTTTCTTATAGTTATGTGTGTCTTAGTAAAATTTAGAAGTTTGGAAAATGTTGTCTTTAATAACTTAGGAGTTTAAGTGTCATTTTCGAAAGGAATTTTCAGAAATCAGTCTCAATTTCACCATTGCTCCATCAGGTAGTAGAACGGAACTAATTCTGTAATCCTAGACAAATATTACAGTTTAAGTCCCACCACAGAAATTACATTATTCAGTAAAAATGTTTAGATGCAACTGGGGGCTTCTGGCATTTGGCTGAAATTGCAGTGGTCCAGAGTAAAGACTAAATTCAATTCTTACATCATTCTAGTGAGGGTCTTAAAGGTGAAGGTTATTGAATGCTAAAAAGTGCTTTCTTAAATCTCATCTTTTCAAGTTATTCATTAATTACTATAAACTGGGAGTAGGGCTATGAACCCATGTCAATGTTCCCAAGATTCATTTATTACTGAACTACAAAGGCCATGCTTGTTTGTTTGTTTGTTTGTTTCCAACTAAATGAATATGCAACAATTTATACAAATAGGGAAAACTCCAGAAAAAGAAATGAAGCACAGAACACCCAGGAGTTCTCAGCAGCCTTTGGTTGAGGTATTGCCCTGGCTTTTATTCTCTGAGCTGGAGCCAGCAGATTTGCCTTCTGGATCTACGTTTCTCAGCCTCCTATTACAGTTACTGCAAATTGTGTGAGAGTTATTCTTAAACGATAACAGAAAAGTACTGGTGAAAGATTAGAGAAAAGGCCTTTCCTGGGGAGGTTTTCAGCAAGTATGGGTACAAGTGTGAGATGTGCAATACATCTGTTTGAAGGTACAGCACTTATTTACAGTAAAGTATTTGGCTGTCACATTGGCTGAAGGCACAGTTTCCAAATTATGTTATCTCTGTTAAAACTTCTTTTGTTATTAGGAATATATTTTTATCTATGTCCAGACAAAGTTTCAGGTTTTAAGTTTTACTACAGTGTTCCGGAAAAAGTAGTGGAAGTAATTTTGTAAATATGGAAGATGTATGTTCCTTTTATTCCTGCAAAATAAGAAAGTGTGTCAGAGACTTCAAAGGGAAAGCACAGTTTACTGAAAATGGCAAAATACATGCAGCAAAATTCAATCATATAACAGGAATTTATGTAGAAGAACAGTTGAATATTCACTTTAAATTTTATCATTTGTATGCAGTGATAGAGGAGTCTGGAGACTCTACCTGTTAGCAATTGGTTCCTTTGTACAGAACTGGATTTAAGTTAATACTAGGAAATCCCCTCATCTGTATCTCAACTTATAACCTTAAATTATATACTGACTTGGCAGTAAAATGATGTGAGAAAAGTCGTAAATTTGACCTTTGTGCATATTATGTTTCTTCATGTCCTTATTCTTTGTAGTATAGATTTCAGTGCACTGCTGTGGATTTGCCTTGGAATAAAGCATGTTTGATCTGTACATGCAATTGTTCTTGATAATGATGTGTATTAAAAACAGAAAAATGAGGTGAGAAAGGAGATTTGATTTAATTTAATGTGCTTAATTCTAGTGTTTTATAAATTTCATTCAAAGGTAAGCGATCTTAATGATAGCTGAATGCCAAGGTAAACTGCAACAACTCCATTGTTGAAAAGTACACACAAAAAAACAAACTGTGACCTGAAAAGTAAACTTCCAGAGGATTATAGGAGAAAGTTTACTTACACATCAGGTATCTTAGTTGTAATTGTTCTGGCAGTTGATGTACATAAAATGAACAAAGTGGCTTGGCCCAGTATTGCATTAACAGTTGAATAAATTAATACATTCTCCATTGTTTATTTTACCTCCCAAAGTGTGAAAAAATTGCACCTTTGAACAGTAAACTCTATTGCTGTAACCATCTGTTTGCAGTTTCATTACACACTCCTACCAGAATAACCCTCTCTTTGAAGAGAAAATTGATATGGGTTGTAAAAATTACAGTCTATGACCTTAGGTTTTATGTCTCCTGAGGTATCTCTGGTGTGGTCTCCACTGGTATATGTTAAGGTTCCTTCAAGAAGTACCTTTATGTCTTCCAGCTAATTTCAGATAAGAAGCCCATGCATCCAAGAGTTGGGTGTCACACAGAACTGAGTGCTCCAGTCTCTTGTTCAAGCCTTAAAATGAGTGTAGTGAGACCACAGCAACTTCGTCCTGCCCTGCCCAGAACTGCTGTGTCTGCTGGGGCTGGCATGATGTCCTTTAGTGTAAAGGATGTTTTGTCCCCATGGACTTCACTAGCTCAGTCTTACTTCTGAAACTGTTAATATTGTCAGTTAAAGCCAATTAGCAGCACTGCTATTTTGCTTCAGGTAGAATGTTCGCTTTTAATACTGTTAAAAAGTCATCAGTTTGTGTATTTTTGGATGCATGTTCCACAAAGGCACTAAAGTCAGTCATCTCTAACTGAAATACTTGAATAGGGAAGTTAAAAACTGAAAAATGCCATTATTTGTAATCATGATGCTTTTAAAATAAACACTCTGGATAGTTTAGTAATGAAATATTACAAGCTTTGTTTAAAAAGCAAACACTCCCCCCCTTCCTCTTGAGCTTAAACAGTGGCTTGTTTAAAAAACCCAGTAAAATTCCATAACACTTAAACTCTTTTGAAGTAGTTTTTCAACATCAGCAAGTAATTCTGCAAATTGCTTTTGAAGATGAGGCTTCATTTACTCCAGCGTGTGCAGTCTGATGGAGTGGATTAGTGGGTGTGGACTGAAATGGTAATTTAGGCTTTTTTGTGTGCATGTTTCTCTCTGTAGAACACTCCCTATCAGACACATCTCTGTCCTCTTGGAGTAGTTGTGAGTAGACCAAGGCTGTTCTGTTTAATAGTCACTGCTGAGAACTTGCAATCTGAAAATGACATTACATTCATGTTGACTAATAATTTTTCATTATTAATTTTTCACTTTCATTCTACTAAATAATTTTTTCATCAGGTTGGTTTTTTTTTTCTGGAGCGAAAAACCCCTTTTTCAATCAGGTCAGTTCCCAGAATCAGCCCACACAAATCTCAGTGGTGGCGTAAGGGTAGAGCAAAGATGTGCAGCTCAAGTAGGAAAAGGGGCAGCCTGGGTTTTGTTTGACTTACACTGTTTCAGGACTGCACCCCAGGACACAGTGACTTCAACTTTGCATTTGAATTAGTAGTTAATGTGATAAGATAGCCCAGCGTAGAACAGTTCTCTAATACTGATGTATACATTCAAAAGGGAAAAAAAACATTGCTCAACTAATGCAAATTGAAATTATTTTATCGATTTTAATGCGTTTTTTTAACTGAATTGCTTGGTTTTATGCCAGCTGAAAGTGCTTGCTTTCACTTTGAAAGATAATGTGGAACTTTCTAAGAAGGCTGTAATTATATAAAAAGAAGACAGTATTCTCCTTACTTGCTACAAATCAAACCTTTCAAGTAGACAAAAAGAATTATGATAAGTCATTATTTCAAACAGATTTCAGATGCAAAGTAGTCTATTCAGGACATGGTTTTTCTTTTAGATGAAAAAGCTGAATATTAAATGTTCTTGAATTTTTGACTGTTCATTTGCATTGGTTTTTTTTTGTGGATGAAGATTTTTAGATACAGCATGGCAATTCTTTAGCTTCTATAAACAAAAATCCACCCCACTGACTCATTAATCCAAAAATTTTTTTCAACAGGAAACAATGAAGCTTTTAAAGTGTATTGAATAGGTACTTTATTATCATTTGGAAAACTTCAGAAGTCCAAACTTGCTTTAGCTGTCTATCTCAGTTTGATTTCTGTTCTTCATACAGATTTCACAGCCTTGTGCTTACTACCAATGCTTTATTTCTTTAAAAAAATTCCAAACTGTATTTTGGGGGCGATTTTTTGTTTTTAAATTAATTCACATAATTTCTGTCATGTACTGAAAATACTGTGAAAAATGTTCAGACAGTGCAAGGTAATTTGGTATCTAATTGTCTCTGATAGTAAGGTGAGAAGAATAAAGTCCTGAGTTTGTCCTGGATGTGCAGTTTTTGTGGGCACATCATTGTGGGCACTGAAAACATTTTGTATTGATTCTATAGAACAGTGAGTTCCAGCATCAATAATTTAGCTGACAAGAAATGGTTTACATTAGGTTATCAATCCTCGTATGTTGCCACTGAAAACCGCTACAGATGTGACATCAGGTTCCATTAGGCTAAAAAAAGAAATGTAACAAGGAAACCTCAACTGATAGCAGCACTTCTTCAGTAGTGAGTGGAGAAAGGAAGGGAAAGGTTCGTGTACAGAGGGATGAGGACATAACTTTTATGACTTCACCATAGGGGAAGTCCACTCTGTTTAGCCCAGGATCTGTGACTTGAGAAGCAGCAGATAATACACATCTTTGCTGTTGTAGAACCATATATTTTCATAAAGCAAAAAATTCTGAATTACTGAGTTACTTTTTTTGAAAATTTATCCCTTGACAGCTTTCACTGGTCATAAAAAGGTGAATATGGCTGAAAAGCATTAAGCTGAGACCACTTAAGGAAATAAAGGTGGCAGGAGGCAGGAGGAGCTGGTTGTGTTGGTGCAGATTTTTGTCTTCATGAGTCAGTTACTTGACTTTCCAGGCACACTGCTCATCTGGATTAACCTGACAAAAGCCCATCTGATAAAATGACAAGTTCAGTGTTCTCTTGCTATGAAGATCTGGGCAACGAGTAGATGCTTCAACAGGAGAATGAATGGTGAATTTCCAGACAGAGGCATTGCTCTGCGCATTGATACTAAACTGTGTGAATACATTTGTAGATTGATTGAATGTGAAAATAAGTGCAATAGAAAAACAAGCTTTACTTTTTTTGAAAGAAAAGCATAACCCTCAAACCTTTAAAAAAGTTTTTTGAGTGCAGAAAAAAAAGCAAAAAATTGATTATTCCTCCAGGGAGTTTTACTGCTTTGGTCCATGTAAATCATTAAACAGGGACCTCACACTTGCTTGGCTTTGCTGCCTCTGGTTTAAGACCGTTATTTGCCAATTAATTCTCTTATCTGTTTTTCTGTACCTGTAGTATAGTTATTTTATTACATGAAGAATGCTCATTATCCCTTTGCATTAAGGACATCAACTGCTTTTGTGCCTTAGGAGTGTGGAAACAGAGTAAATGGAGCAATAAGGACAGAGTTATTTTTATAATTGCTTCAACTTCTCCAGTTGGATTTTTTCACAAATATGGAACATTTGCTTCTTGGGTGACTGCTTTAGACCCAGTCCAACTGGTAGAGACTGGGGAATCATGACTGTTGTTTGTCTTTTTAACCCTCATAACTTGTGCATGTAGCTTATCTAAATCATAATGTATTTGTAATTTTTCTTAACTGCCTCTGTTTGTTTACATCAGCTTTTGTCTGAGCTCTAACTGAATTGTAAGATCATTGAACAGGAACTGTTCCCACTACGTGTGTTTAGTGCCTTTCACAATGGGTCGCCAAACCTCATGTTGTCTCTCCTGTAATGTAAACAAAAAGAAGTTAATCATTGTCATGGACAGATTTTTTTTTTTTCTTTTTCTTTTAGTGGTATATGTGAAGTTAGTTTGCTTATTTTGGACATATGTCTCCTGCATTATAAGTGATCTGCCTGCACAGTGTGTTACCTTTCTCCTCAAAAATATGTAATACAAGGTACTAAACCCTTTTACTGAGGTGGTTTTGGTGTAACTTTACAGTTCTTGGCCACTTAGACTTTTTCTGTCCAAGCAGAAGTTTTCTGTCGATAAACATGGGAGATGACATAAGGCAGTGCCTTTAATTTGGTCACTTTTAAAATTATTGAATACTTGTGTAAGGCAAATAATATAGGAGAAGCTTTAAGTAGATTTTGGGTAAAGATTGTTTCTCCTTCAGTCATGTGTTCTCTGTCCAGAGCTTATTTCAAGGAGTCATTGAATAAGTGACAATCCAATGTAAATTTTGTTTTGTGGAATTATCTGAACTCCCAAAAGAGCAACTACAGGAAATCTGTTACTGTAAACCTGTGTGTGGAGGATTTATTTTATACCCCCTTGTGGGATGTTGTGAAAAAATCTTTATGCAGAGTTAAAGAAAACATTTAAAGCTGTTTTGTGAGTGTTCTTTCACCTGTTACACCAACAGGTTTTCTGTTTACTCTTCAGAATAAAACTTTTAATAAAATCTAAGAAGAATATGCCTTTAACTGCACATGTTTAAAACATACATGTAATGCAGTTTGTAAGTAGCGCTTTCAGAAGCTCTCAGTTAATTATTTTATACATAAGCAAGGCAAACCTTTCTGTGCAGCTGCAGGACTTGAGCATTGGTTCATTGAGGGGAGACAGATCAGTGCACAGAAAAACCTCAGCCTTTTTCCCAGGTAGCCAGCTATGTCATAGTGCTTCTGTATTATGAGAAATAGTGAGTATTTGTTTCACATTCACCGTCTCTGTGTCATTCATGGTTTTACAGACTTCTGCAGTGTCAGCCCTTAGCGTGGGTGTCACCATACCAAGGTTACCATAAGCTGCATGGCATGGACTGCAGCACCACTGTCCTTTCTCTTCCTCACCTTGAAACTCAGTAGCATCTTATAACTGGGGTACCACAGCTCTAATTCAATTAAATTATTTATAAAAAGGAACTCGTTCTTAGAATAATCCTTGAGGAAAGGCCTACATCTCTCTCTCACAGGGAAATTGTGAGTCCCAGGAGGGCTGTACACCACAGCCAGACTGAGGGGGTTGGTTTGTTTGGGTTGGGGGTTTTTTGAAAGCCCAGGATGGTATCAGTCTAACAGTGATGAGTACTGGTACCTGTGCAGACACATTACCTCATGTGAGAGCTGGTTCAAGAGCTTCTCAGGTGTCAGACTGCGCATGGGCACTGCCCTCAGGGAGAAGAAGGAGGAAGGCGTTCAAGCTGCCCCAAATGAAACGTAGAAACTCCCAGTGACTTGTGTCAGAGCCTGTCCAGGATCTGTGACATGTGGAGCATACCCCGTGTCACCATACAGTGCCAGTGAATGTTTCTTTCTACATCATTAGCACAGCAAGTCCGTTTTCTCTTCTTTATTGGCCTGATTGGGCTAAGTCTTAGGCGAGTTCCTCTAGCAAGCAAGAGTTACCCTTTAGGTATTCTGGCAGTGATTTGACCTTGTTGTTCAGATATTATATTGCCTCAGGTGGTGGAGGAAAGCAAAGGACAGCAGTATCCATGGCACAGTCATCCTTAAGGCATTTTAGCCAGAGGATATGTGGGAAAAAGAGTGGTATTTTGATAGGCTGCAGACAAGTCCAACTTACCCATACCAGACGGTGTGAAGAGACTCCTGCCTGTAATTATGACACTGAGCAGGTGCAGGAAGAGTCTTAGGAAAATGATTTCAAGGGTGGTAGCAGGACAGAGAATGTGAAGATCAAGTATGGGTGACATTAACAGCTCTGCAGAGGCAGGAGTCACATCTGCTGAACTTGCATCCACTGTCAACACTTGTCTAGCGGAGAGCATCTGGCTGTGCCTGGTTGTCCTAGAATCACTTGTACCAAAACACATTGAGTCTCCTTGTGCAGACTGTCAAGCTGGGGGTGAGCTGCTGTTACTCTGATTAAGTTATCAATGCCATTACCAAATCACTCCTACAGACAAGATGGTCTTGTGACACACTTTGCGCATTCAGGTAGTACAGAAATGGCTGTTTGCGCTTGCTTTTTGGAGTTGGGGGAGGATCGTGTTCAATTTGGATGCCTTTTTGAGGCACTGTCTTTTGCCACTCTTCAGCTGCCTTTTGTCAAAGGCTTAGAAGAGTGTTCTGGAGAAGCATTGCTGTGTGCTTTCTCTGTTCTTAAATTTTAGAGACAGGTTTCCAGGCAAGATGGACATCTTGTCTGACCTGGTATGGCTTTCTTATGCAATTAGTACTTATGTAAGTGATCTGTCTTCTGTGTAATGTGACACGGAGTTGTCTCACATGCTGCCTCTCCTGGAATACAGCTTTATTAATTTACACATACTATATGCACTAGTTGAGTGTTGCAACATCACAGAACCTGATCACTGAGCACAGAACTAGAGTGTGATTACTTTGTGATTAAAGATTTACCAAATTGATTATGTGTTACACTAGGTTATTGCAGTATCAGAACTACTATTCTGAACAGATTAAAACTAGTATAAGATACTTCCGACATATTTGTCTTTATAAACATCACAGGGCACATCTCCTGTTTGAAGAATAATTTTTTAAATCTTTCTCAAAAGTCATAATATAATCCTTTCTCGTTCCTGTCATCAGTGTTTAAATCTCCCAGCAATCAGTTACACTCAGTTCTTACTTCATTGAGAGATACTGTGATTGTTCCTTATTAGACATTTGAGAATGTACTACTTATAATAATGCAATTACATATGCTTATTAAAATGAAAAAATGTTAAGGGTTTGAGAGAGCCTTTGTGTTTCTCAAAGATACTTCTCTTTTGTGGGAGTCATGTTGACCATTGATACCTTTAATATTCCAGCTATCTGTAACTGTGGTGATAGCAGAGCTTTGTCAAAGACCAGGATATATAGACTGGAGCAGTTTAACAAGTAATCATAGCCACTTGGCTTTTAAAAGCATGAATCTTGATCAGTTCAGCAAGTAATACTTTTGTCTTAAAGATAAGATAGAGATACTACATACAGCTTGATATAGTTGGTTAGAAGCTGGCTGGAATTAATGTTCTGTAAAGTATGTAAAGCAGCATAAGAACCATTGGTAACTGTTTACATGCTATTAATAATTAGCAACCTTCCTACCAGTCTGTTAGGAAAGAACCATGCATTGGGCACAATAGAAACCCAACTCTATACGGTTGGGTTCAAATTACATTTGACTTCGACAGTAGGGCATGAATGGGGCTCATTTGAGTTTCTGCCACTGTAAACAAAGAGATGTTGGAATGTTTCATTGGTTTATTGATTTATTTATTTGGACAGGTGCAACTTGATCATATGAAATAATTTTTTTATTCAAATACAGGCAGAAAATATCTTAATAAGCATTGTCCGGTCAGAGTATATGATACTAACCAATGTCTTGACTCAAATTAATTTAGCTGGTGGCTGGTTTTGAATTTGAGTCTTAGACTAATCAAATCTTGTTCTAGAGAAAGTGCTTTATCTGGACTTAAAAAATAGAAAATACAGATTTTATTTTCTGATTAATTTCTTTTTAGGTACTAAGTTCCTTCTTTTGCTTTCTGCTAAATTTATGTGCATGTCTGTGGGGTAGATTCTGTTAATGGTAATGGACCTCATCCTTGGGAAGAGGTCATTCAGTTCTGATGGATCCCATCTGTATGAGGATGATTCTCTAGGGTGTAATTTTCCTCAGCTATTTGAAACCCTCTCTTAAGTGCTCCAAAGCAATCAGGTTCTATAATTTGCAAAATGATGGAAGAGGAAAGAGCCAGGAAGATTGTTGGTGGGATGGTATGTTAGAATGCAGTATCACAGGACTAACAGCCTAAATTATGCAAGGAAAGACTTGATTCAGGCTTTTTTTGCCATCTCCATCAGCTGGACACCTACATTTCTCCAGAGTGGACACTAAAAAGGGAGAATGGATGATGGTAGCACATCTTACAATTTGGAGCAGGGGAAGGTTGAGACTAGAGAAACAATACGAAGTTACATGCAGAAGACATTACCCTTGGTCCTCAGTTTTCCAACTCTTTTGTGTTAAATGGAAAATTGCTCAGCAATCTGCTAACAAATCCCACAAATACCTTGCTTACAGGTAGAAATAAACCTACAGAAAGATTGAGCTGACCTTGCACATTTAGTACCTTAAATCATCTTACCATACAACACAGCCCATGTTGCAGCTGTGTGTTGTATCATAGTCCTATCTAAGTTGTTCCTCTGTCTCTCACCAGGTGGAATGAATTGGATATACACTCAGCTTTGGAAGCAATGGCTTTGATATTTCAGTTCACACTGAGATTTTGCTGTCTTTATTTCTCTTTCAACATTATATTGCATTTAAACAATATCAGGACTTCTCCTGTAATGCACACATTCAATTCCTGTCAGTGCTAACAGAAGGCATGTGCATACACCAATGGAAGCACGGATTAGAGTTTCTCTTGAGGTGAACAACTGTTTATAATTAGAGTTGTGGGAATGAAGAAAAACCCAGCTAGCAAGCAAACAGTCCCTCTTCCAAAAAGCTTGGTAAACTCATAAAGCTCAGGGGCTTAATCTCTGAACCAGAGTGCTTGTTATCTAATCCCCACCAGCTGTTGTGTACTTGGTAGCCATGACATCTGTAATAGAGCTGAAGTGCCTGTCTATATTGGTTGGCACCTTTACCCACCAACTGAACTTGATTCTTCTCTCATTGCTCACATTTACCTGCTTTAAATCATTAACCAGTTGCTCAGGGTTTGATCATCCATTTAACCATACTTTATAATAGAAGTCAAGTGCTGCTTTTCACGTTAAGCATATTTTAGGTATGTAGCTCTTCAACAGGTCTCGTTTTTGTGTTGCTAATAAGAAAAAGGTATCAACCACAAGAATTTCCTCTGGTTTCATGCTGATTCCTAACATAGACTTAAAACTGACCTGGGAGTGAAGTCTCTTGAGTTGTATTTGAGCTGAAAAATACCATCATGCTTCCAGTAAACAGAGTAAAGAATTATATGCATCTCCATTAACTGGTGTGTATGAATTGCTATAGGTAACTGTAGACCATAGAATGAAAATGTAAGCAAAGTGTATACGTGCTCATTATAGCTGTGAAAGAATGCTTGTTTCCAGAGATCACTGTCAGCTGTGCTGTAGTGGATACTGTTCTTTTTAAACTGGCAGAGGACAGGAATTGGCCCATCTTGAGAAAATCAGCCATTTTATGTCTCCCAGTTCTTGAATGAGTGCTGTGACTCAAGCCTGCTGCGAGACAGTGCCCTCAGCACCACTAACAGTGCAGAGGAACAGCTGCTGTGTAGAGTGGAGTGTGACCCCTTCATGTTAGGTGTGGATAAAACTCCTATTTTGAGCCTTGTGAGGGGTTAGAGGGAAGGTGTCTTGTTCCTGGATCCCACATGAGTTTAGTTAGGAAGTAAGTGCTGAACTGTTCTCAAGGTAAGACCATTTCTGGACATGGAAGAACATATCTGTGGGTTGTTTTACTGATTAAAACATAGCTGTTTATGGCTTCCTGGCACCTTGAATGGGCAGCTGAAGTTGATGCTGGGCCTGAAGACTACAATAAACTTACGTTAGCTGTCATCATAATATTGTGGGTCTAAGATTTTAAACTGTCCTAAGAGTTCTCAGTGTCTGTAATACTGTCAAAGTCCAGAATACTGGCATCTTCAATAAAACCAGCTGTACTAAATTTTCAAAGAAATACCTCTTAAGTTTTGTTAAATTCCATTAAAGTAATTTTTCACTTGGAGTTGATTTGACTGATTTTTAATTTTTTTCCCCCCAGAATGGCACTAAGAAGTTCTGGGATTTTATGAGGACACATGACAGGTAACAATGGCATCACATTATTTCCCACTGTCTTTGTGTTCTGTTTTATATTGTGTTCTCTTTCATTGGTCAGATGTTGTTGATGTTGTCTTTCCTCCAGTTTCCTCTTCAATTCTCACTTCTTGTGTAATACTTGCAGGTAGTTGTCTACTGTTTTAGATGGAATTAGCAGAAATTTTAAAATCTCCTTGTGGTTTATTATGTTTTCAGTAAGTTTTGTCTGTGCTTGACTATTCAGATACTAAGAGTTTTAACACATAATTTATTGTACATTTTAATGATTACATAGAAGATGGAACTGAAAGTTTGGATTGTATGAAATCCGCTTTTTTGAGTGGGAATATATTACCTGAAGGAAGGACTTTCTTCTGTCTTTCCAAATGTATTTCTCTGATCAGGAAAGAAAAGCAATTAACTCCCAACTTCAAAGATCAGTTCATACAAGATTATAACAAATAAGGTATATATTAAACCGACCAAGTCTCAGTGTTATTACAAACTAAAATATTTATATGTCTTTCAAAAAGCATTAATATTTAATCTGTTTGCTGAAAATTCAGGTACTAGAATACAAAAATAAAAAGCAAGGCTGACAATACTTTTCCAAGAAAAAGCTTTTCTAAATCTATTAAATGTAAAAAATGTAGCAAGACACTAAAATAAATTGTGACATGAACATAACCACATCAAGAGATGTGTTTTTTGTGTGCATTAAATAACTAAAATCAGTTACATTTAGGGAAATTCTTCTCTGTTGGAACCCTCTAAGTCCTTACATGAGTCTTTTTGTGACATGAGTCTTTAGATGTGTGTGGGTACCTGGGAGGAATATAAAATTCTAGCAACACTTTTTATCTATATAAAGATTATGAAGGTAAAATTTTCAGGAGGACTGGGAAAGTATTAGCTAGATTAAAAATGCCTGTACTGCTTGAGAATGAGGACAGAAGAGGGAGTGATATTTCAATACTGAACTTCACACTTGCTTTTGGAATTTGCCTGGAAGACAGTTCTGTCTTTGCACTTTGTCTGTCCATATGGGCGTGTGCCTGAATTTATGATAGCAGATACAAAGGCTGAAATCATAATTGATTGCTGGAAATTTAATATATGCCCATTCAAGCAAGTGAATCCAGCCTCAAGTCACAGTGCTGAGAAGATGACTTCCAGATGAATTTGTATGACTATTTTTGTTTAAACTTTAGTTTATCACTTTGTGATAATGTGTGAATATATGCAACTAACTGAGTGGGGTAAGTATTAAAGGATCAGTTTTCCATGAACTTCTTGGGAACAGTATTTCTGAACGACTTTTGTGGACATTTTTAAAATAGTTGAGAACATAACTTTATAAAAAGGCTATGGCCACATGTCATGCCAGTCATCTCTGGTCACATAACATTTGTTAGCTTCAGATGTACAACAGCTGCCACCCGAACTTATTAGTGACTACTGTTGAACTGCAGAATGTCTAACACTCTTTCACAAGGAAATTCATTGCAGCTTCTGACACCAAAGGTAGTAATGTGAACTTTCTGCATAGGAAATCCATGGGTTTACGTAAATTTTATTTGTGACTAGGAAGGCAATTATTATCCAATACATTAGTCAGATTCAAAATCCCTTATAATTCATTAAAGCCCTATATTTTGCTGTATGTTAATAGCTGTGATGCTTGTTATATGGAAAAGTCATGTTAACTAGTTGCTGAAGATTCTAGAGAAATTCATACTGAGAGAGCTCTTAGTGGTTCATTACTGTTAATGAAGGATAAATATTGAAGAAGAGGAGAGGTTTCTGGGACATATGTTCTGTTGGTCAGGATTTCCCAGTGTGTATGTCTGCTTGAGGAAGATTGTAGATGTTTTCCAGAATTAAGATCTCTTTTCCATAACACTTTTCCATAAGTGCTCATAACTTACTACTTATGAAAATGCTGTAAGACTGTTAAATGCTCCAAGATTTTATAACAGGTATGTTTACCTGAGCTGAGCATGTTGGAATTCCAGATCAGTAAAGAACACATGTATATATTATATATTTACATAGAATTGATATGTATAATAAATTCAGTGGTGATGAATAGAAAAGCAACTGTGTAATCATACAAAACCAGACATTGTGTCTAACCCATGTCTTTATTTGTCATCCTCTTTCAGCAGCACAAGTAAACATGCTTAAGACTGACTTCCTTGCTGCATGATAGTGAACTGACAGCTTGTGTGTTGGGTTCCTTTGGGACCCCAGTGTTCTGTCTCATTTCAAATTAGGTCAATATAAGCCAATATGTAATAGATTTGTATCAGAAGATACAGGAAAATATTTACCAAGAGAGATGAAGTTATTGTTGTATAAATGTATCCTTTCCAACTGTTTGGATGAACAGCTGATTAAAGTATACAAAGACAAAAACACAAAGACTGCAGTAGTCACTTCATTTGCCTTGGGTGTGAGTCATCTTTTAAAATCTCACTATGTGTTGCAGTAGGGCAAGATCATTTAACCATATGCAGGCTGGTGTAACTCTAGCACAAGTTAAAATAGCAGAATTGGTATTACTTTTCCTTTCCGTTCCATTCCATTATTGCAGATCTGGGCATGAGTCTACAGTATGTGGTTCCTGAGCTTTCTTAAGACCAAGATCATTTAGAACTAGAGTTACCAGTCCCGAAGTCACCTCTGTAATTTATGTTGAACAAATAGTTGCTTATTCCAAATCCCCCCCAGCCACTTAAAGATAAAAATAGTTATGTGCAATTTATTACTAGTCGCACAATAAACTGTGGCCAAGGCAAACCTTCAGAACCTTAGCTGTCAAAAGTCAACTGAGTGTCAGGATAGACAAAAGAAGCAGTATTTCTTACCATATTTAGGTTTAAATTGTAACAGAAGGAAGCTCCAGGACACAAGGACATACCCATGGACAGTAGTTTGGTCCTGGAATGATTCACCCAGAGAGACTGAGGAATCTCCATCCTTAGAGAAGTCCAAACCTTGACTGGACAAGGCTCTGAGAAATCAGGCCTAACTTAGAGGTTAGTGTGACTTTTAACAGGAGATTGGATCAGATGATCTCTAAAAGTTGCTTACATCCTGAAGGTTTCTATGATTTTACAAGCATATTAAATGTTTAATGAGTGTTACAGTTCCCATCTGAAAACTGTCAAAAATTTGCAAACTTGTCAAGAAATCTGCCAATTTCTAAGCCATTTTTCTGTTGGAAAATAATGAGCTTACTATTGTTCTTGTCCTATGGAGGCAGATTTAAGTTAATCTTTCTCTGAAACATGCAGATGAACATTATCAGAGCTCACTGGAAGGTTTTATTATGTCGTTAGAAACAACAGTGAAGTTTACTAAAAATGAATGAAGAGAAGCAAAAATCCTTGATTACCTCTTCTCCATGGTAATTATAGAACAAGTTTATTGAGGTGGTGCTCCTAAGTGCTACATAATTCTGGTCTGTTGTGTTAGGCACACAGCAAAAGATGCTTTCTGCAGTTCTGCACTGCTTTCTTTTCTAATTAAGTATAATTTTTCCTTTAATACTCAAATGATGTGTTTGGTCACACATATCCTGATGAAAATCAAGCAGAGTGCAAGCAATAGAAATTTAGATGCAAGGTGTATTTCAAGATTCTTTTTAGACTTGGGTCTGTCAGAACTGGTTAGCAATTTGTGGGGGTGTGATTTGCGGGCTGAAGAGCTGTTAATTTTTTTTAAGGATTTGGCTTTTAAAAATAAAAGTCTTTATCAGAACATTTTCCTTCTGCAAATTTGTGGTGATTTTCTGTTAGAAATAGAAACATACGAAATTTTACAGAGTAACCATCGATACCTGTAACAAAAAATTATTCTCTAAAACCAGACTCAGGTTACAGTTATATTCTCCCTCATCCTAATTTTGCTATATTTAGTACAGTAAGAGCCTGAAATGTAATACTTAAGTTCTACATTCATCTACTTTATAAAGCAATAGACCACGTTCGTTTCAGGTTTCAGCAGCTCCCCTTAAACAGATTCAAGGCTTTTAAAAGGCATAATTTGGGAACAGAGGAAGGTCAGTGTACAGTCATGTGCTCTCTTCTGTGCTTTGAGTAACAACGCTTGAGAACAGGGACACAACTGTACCTTTTCCTAGTTGACAAAACAATTTTATGTCTACTTCTCTATTGGAAAGTATGAAAAATGCACTGTAAAGTTCACTACATTTAAAGGAAAACAAATTTGAGGAGACTGAAGTGTGCAAGGTAGTTAAGTGAGTTCCTCTCACCTCTGAAAATATCATGTGATGAGTAAAAAGCATTTGGACTGAAAAACTTGCAGCTCTACATGTGCATCATACCCCATTCATGCTGTGGTTTTACCCTCAAAATCATGTCACAGTGACTCAGCAATAGTTCCTGACTTAAAAATTGTTCATGAAAAAACCATTAGGTTTATTCTTATATTCCTGCCTTGCAAGATTTGCTTTTTTTTTTTTTTAAGTAGAGAGATTAATTTGTTTCACATTTAAAAGAAATTAATTCCTAATCTAATTTGCTTCCTTGGAAAAAATGACTTTACAATTTATCTATTACAAAGACAACTGAAAAATGTATTTTTCTATCAGGAGTGAGTTTACAGGGTGAACGAAACCAAGGCAATCTACACCTCAGCTTTTTCTATCCTGCAGGTACCAGTCCTGGGGACAAACAGGAGGAGGCTCTCAAGGCAGGTTAAAAATGAGCATAACTTAGAAGGAGGAGATGAAGGTATCCAGGCTCTGTGCTCTGCAGTTACCTGGCCGAGGGCAGAAATCCCTGGCCGAGGGGAGTAAGGAATGCAGCCCAACAGCTGCGCCAGGAGGTGGCTGCATCCCGGCTCTGGCCACGAGAGCCGGCCGGGGATGGGTCACCAGAGCCGGGCGAGTGGCCTGCAGGAGCCACGGTTGCTATTCTGGCTCGGTGGCTGTAGCAGGCAGCTATGGAGACAGAGTGGAAGTCATGTGCCCTGACCACATTATAGGAGTGGATTAAATTCCTTCTCCTATTTCATATGCCAGATCATTTGGGCTTTATGGAAACTTAATCCTGTATGTATTTTTCTGGTTTATGTCCTAGTGTATTATAAGACACCATGAAATTTAGCTCAGATGCTTCCTTTGCACAAGAATTATCACAGTAGTTTTAAAATACAGCTTTTTAACATCCTTATAGGTAAAAAAAAAAAGTTTTTCTTGGGTGGCATCTTGGGTGGCATATGCCTTTTACTTGCAGTGATGTGCTGTTGTTCTGCAAACCTTGTCTATCTTTGTAATGTCTCCTCCAGGGTGTCGATGATGTGGAATTTTCTTGATTATCTTCAAAGATAGTGTGGAGGATAATGCAGTGTTTAAAATCGACTGGAGATAGTTAAACAAACAAAAATGATGGAAAGTTTAGGGAAATAACAGCTGAGAGAAGGTAATGAGGGCTGGGCATGTTCATGCAGAGGGTAGCACAACTGAGGAGAGAAATTACCACTTATCACAAAATGTGAAGGAACGTTACAGAGCAGGCCAGAATCATTTAATTTCATCAGTAATCAATGGCAGAATGAGAAATTATGTGTGGTGGGGAAAGTATTTTTAAAATTAAACACTAAGAGACTTTTTTTACCAATAAGCAATAAGACAGTCCAGGAAGGCATGTTTTGTAATCACTGTCATTGAAAACGCTCAGGTCTAGGCTTGATATCTGTCTATCAAAGATGCTGTCAGGATAATGATAATTTTCCTGGTATTAGAAGGAAAAAATGTAGTAGCCTATTAGTTTTCTTCAACCCAAGTAATTACAGTATTTGTTTGCATACGATATTTGCAAACAAAATGCACTTAATGGTGTGTTTTTCGTTGTTCATTTTTGGCGTTTTTTGAAGTGAAGACTTGACAGATCCTCTGCTTTTGTGCCAGGAATTCTGCAGGCATATTTACTGTCTTTTAAAACGAGTTACTCTGTTGTTACCTTAGGATCCAATCTAAATAAAAGCATAGGAATGAGAGAAATGTTAATGTATTTGATGCTGTAAAGTTATCAGAGAGAAACATGAAATCATAAGCCAAATTTTCAGATTCTCATTTCATCTTTTTAAGCATGTGATATGAAAGCACCCTATAGCATATAATCTCTTCTCTGCTGTATCACTGAAACAGGGTAAAATGGCAATAAAATCTTTATTGAGGGCATCGCTTCATTGGGAACTTAAATATTTGCCTAATTTTAAGAATAGAATCCTTTAAAACTCTTACAGCTGAGCAGGTACACAAGAATTTTGGCTGGTTAATCATAAATTTCTGAATAAAGGTTTCTGGTATCCAGATTAGAAGCATCTTGGGTTTTTTACAAGTTTAGGGATTTAATTTTCTAGTGTTTCCAATAATATGCAAAATAAATGAATGTGTTTGTTCTCTTATATTCTCTGAAATCAGAGTCTTCCCTCTGCTTTCGTGTGATTTTGAACTAAACCTGTTCTGTGTGAAGGGTGCCAAGAGTTTGTACATGGGTTAGAGACAGTAGCATGATCATGGCCTGCATTTGGGATTGGTAAAAATAATCTTAGGAAAGCTAGGAAATGTTCTGCAATTGGAGTGTCTGTATTTTATTATTTTAGCTGAAAATATCTCTTGCAAAAGTGGAAATTATTTACGCATTATTCTAGAGGTAGGAAAATCTGGGAAAATGTGAACAGCTACCAGTTTCTCACTGATGGTAGTGAGACTGTGCAGTTATACCTGGCAAAAGGTTATGTTAAGCACATCATACTTGGATTTTGGTGGGTAATAAACAAAGCTGCTGGTTTTCCTTACCTTAGTGCAGAACACTTGAACTGTTTGTTTTGTGAGCTGTCCTTGAAACCTGGTGTTGTTTTAAAACTTTGACTTTTGCCATTTCAGAATGGAATGGAGTCGTACTTAGGCCTTTTAGGTGGATTATTCATTGGTCTTACTATGTGACAGTGTTTATAAATGGCAGTTTCACAAATAATTAGGAATTGGAACAAAAGCCCATCAGGCTCTGACATCTGTTGCACATAATGCCCATAAAGGTGTATTCAATCAAATAAGTTAGCATAAAACCTGAATTTATTTATTAAAATATTTTGTTGAAAGAATCCCATTGAGATGCAATGTGTCATTTCCAAGGGTATGCTGGGATACTGGCCAAGATATGACACTTAAGGAATGTTATTGAGAGCAGCATGCTTTGATGTCTCATTTATTTTGCAGTTGAATTTTCTTTTTATTTTTTTCTTTGTTATAGGAAAATAGGTTGCTGAGAGAATTGTTTATTCCAGAGAAGTTGTCCTGATAGTATTCTCTGGTTAGCAGTACAAATTGCTACTTTACAAGTAGGTATAAATTGTGTTTTGAAAGTGCATGTATATGGGTTTACTACCACTTCTTAGTCCATTTTTACGCTGGTCTGATGATTAACCAAACATATGCTTCCTGCTTTATGGTGTCATGAACAACTTCCTGCTGCAGTTCAGTTTACTGAAACCAACCTTCCTTTAGATTTTGTCTAAAGTAACATTTATTTTCTTAAGCATAAGTGGCTCACCACTTTTTTCTGGGTTTATTTAGTATTAAATATTTACGTTGTATTGGAGAAAGCATTCAAATTTCATCAGAATACAGAAGTCTTTTAGACATCTCTAATTATCTATTGCCAAATCCACTTTATCTGTGATTAGTATGAAAGGGTGAATGTTTTTGTCAGGAGCTTATAGCTTTGCTTTTGTAATAGGCTGCATTTTAAGCAGCCAATTGGATTGGTGTTGGCTTTTGAAAGATGCAAAATGCTTTGAAGGAAGACTTAAATGAGCCAGTAAAGATTGTGCAAGCACACACATTTAATCTCAGGACTATCTGCATTGTAGTTAAAGCTCTGGGAAACTAAAGGAATTGCTCTGGAGAATAATCAAAGGGCACAGCTTTATTACATCTCTGTTCCGAAAATGAAGGGGCTGTTTTCTCTGGCTTAAGGACCTCGGTGCTGTGCTGATAAAAGGGAGAACACAGAGCTTTGGAGACCACATTAGAAGTTTTCAGGATGTGTCCAGCTGTGAAATGGATGGTTAATTTGAATACAGAAGTGACACAGGATCTATATACAATTTTTTCTTATGGACATCAAAAATAATTTTGAAATAAGATGAAGTAGGCCCTCTTGAAGGTCGACTCCTCCCAAAGAATTGCTTTTGAGTGTTGGCTCTCTAACAAGTTTAGGTGGGTTTTGATTATCACTTTAAAATTGAAAGCACAGTCATTTTAGATTCAAACAAGAAAAGGACACATGTTTACAAACGTGAACGTGGTTTTGTGGAGACCTTACAGCACCTTCCAGGATCTGAAGGGGGCCCACAGAGAAGCCAGAGAGAGACTCTCTGTCAGGAGCTGTCGTGATAGGACAAGGAGTAATGGGTACAGATTGAAAGAGGGAAAATTTAGGTTAGCTATTAGGAAGAAATTTTTTACTGTGACCGTGGTGAGACACTGGAACAGGTTGCCCAGGGAGGTTGTAGGTGCCCCAACCCTGGAAGTGTTCAAAGCCAGGTTGGATAATACCTTGAGCAACCTGGTCTGGTGAGATGTGTCCCTGCCCGTGGCAGAGGGGGTTGGGAGTAGAGGATCTTTAAGGCCCATTCCAACCCCTTAGCATTTTATGAACGTACTTTAATCCTGATCTGGGGTGTTTCTCGAACATAATAGTTTAAAAAGACTAGATGGAATTATAGTCTTGACATGGCAAACTATGAATAATCAATTTGTCAACCTTCTATGAACAAAGAAAGCCAAATTAATATAAGATCAAGAAGAAAAATTTATACTTCAAAGCTAAAACAATTATGGGACTTCTAAATTATTTATTTATATATTTTCTTACTAACTTTTCATCTAGTATGATTCATAAATCTTGACATTTTCTCCTTTATGAGCATTGTGGGCAAAAATATGAAATATATGTTTTATATTCACATGCTCTCCAGCAGAGATGAATGCATCTCTAAATACTTCTGTGGTTGCACACTACATTTGATTATTTTCTTCTGATTGTATCAAAGGGATTTTTAAAACCAAATATCTGTTGAGAGTCGAGGGGATTGATTAAATCACTTACTTGCTTTTATTCCTGCATGCTATTTTTGTGTCTCCTTTTGGAATCTGCCATTTCTTTGTCTTCTTTGAGAATGAAAACTGAAATACTGCAGGCTCTGTATTAGTGGTATTGAAGGGGTTTTGATAGTTTGTTTTGGTTTGTTTATTGTGTTTTTTTAAAAATCATACATCATTAGTTCCTAAAGTCTCCCCCATGGAGCTGAGATCATTGTTTGTAGGCAGCACTTACTGGTATTACAGGCTTTAAACTAATTTTGAGATACTTTTTAACCTTTAAAAGTAGGTGAAAGTAGCTGAGGTTAATAGCTGAGAAGTCCTGGCTTTCAACATTGTCAGTCTTTTTTTAGGTGCTTTATCTTCCATTATTCATTTCTGATCAGAGTTTGTGTGTGTCACACATATGCCCATGCTTGACACAAGCAGCTCCTGAGTTGCTCTTACAAGGATTTAAGAAAGGTCAACTTCTTTGCCTGTGTTACCTCATCAATTACTTAACATATTAGCATTTTAGTTATTAGTACAAGATTGTCATTGAAAGTCCTCATCTCCAGCCTTGAGAGTCTTAGCTCAATGACAGAAGTACAGGAGAGCCTTGTCCTTGTCTTTGTGATTGCTATACTGTGGGGATTTTCTAAAATTATTTTTTAGTTTTACAAATTCACATTTGTAAAGTCAGCATTAAAGCCACACCTAAGAATAAAGAAAGACTGAATCAATCTTTATTTAGTAAAGGATTTTGAAAATTTGTCTCATGAAAAGCAGTTAGTAAGTGTCAGCAGTTGCATGTGGATTAACTATAGCCCAGGTTAACAACTGTCAAATCATGAAGACAGATTACCAAATTGATGACTACAAGGCAAAATTGCATGACTACCTGAAAAAAATAAACTATAACAAAAAGCAAAAAAACCCCAAACCTTTGGACAAAAAAAATAACCCCAAAAAACCACCAAAAAATCAACAAAGCCCCCTAATCCCAAAAACCTTCTTTCAAGTATTGGAGCTCTAGAAGTACATATTTAAGAAGCTGTGGCAAAGTTTATTTGCTGATCTCAGTTGCTAGGATGTATTTCAAAAGAATTAACTTTTCATGGTCCATATGTGTGTGTGCACATTTTAACAGGATGTCAGTTTTCATCTGTCCCCTACCTCAGAACTGCTGTGGTCAAATGCTGCATGTCTTGCGTTGCTCCATGAAACACCACCTTCCTTTCTCAGGTTTGAGAGTGTGAAGTTGTAGTATTTCTAACTAAATGTCTGCTGAGCTGGAATATCACAAAGCATCAGTTACTGTGATTTCAATAAATACAAAGCTGTACTGTGTTGGGGGAAGGAAAAATGTGGAAGTAGTTTTCTATGGCACACAATGGAGTCATTTTCTGAACTCTTCTAAGAGGTGTTTTCAGCTGTAGAGGTTGTATTCCGGTGCATATTTTCTCTTTTGATAAGGGTCTTAGAGGAGGAATTAAGGTTCTGCACTCTTTATGTTGCAGTATCCTTGGGTCAGCTGTCTGTAATTTCTGCACATTGACTTAGACAGTTTAGGGAAGTCAAATATCCATCAGAGGATCCTAATACCTATTTCAGTCAGGGCTTTTTTGAAGTTTAAATGGTTAAATGCTACATGACAGCCTTGACTGAATAGTTGGAATCCCTTTCAGAAAACATCGTGTTATGGGCCAAGACCAGACACACTTCAACTGCAAACTTTGAGTACGACAACAGCTTAAGTACAGGTTAAATGCTCTTTGTATGTGACATTTTAGGTTCACATCTTTCTTAAAATGTTTTTAAGCTACTCTTAATGTTCCTGTATTTATAGAAAGAACAATATTCTACATCATTGCACAGTAAGCTGTTTACATGCATGATTTCTTTGGGAAAAACTACTGTAATTATAGTAGTGATTTATTTCATCTGTAAAGGGAAGCTACTGCAGCTACTGCAGTGAGAAGTTGAGCTACTGCATTGGGAAGTTGAGCATGAGGCTGGGCTGAAGGCTGAGTAGGTCTGTGGTCTTCAGCAGCTCCGAAGTGTGTCTGCACACACCCTGTCATCTCTTAGTAAGTTCTTTTTCTGTTTGGTTGTCGTCCCTAATGCAGCTACTGGCAGATGTGTGGAGGAGCCAAGTCTCCTTCATTGATCAGTGGCATTTACATTCCTGACCTCTCCTTTTACACCTCTGATTTCCCTCAGAGTCAGCTGTGGGAGGATTAGCCAGCAAAGATACACACCTGTGGAATATGCTAAAAGTGGTAATCTGCCACACAAAATGTAAAGATTAGCGGGTCTAAGCTGAGACAGTGTTTCCTTAGTGCAGAGGTGTTATAGCTTGTTTTAAGGCATGGATGGAAGCTTGGGATTTATCATGATCCTTTTATATCAGTGTATTCTTTTCCTTTGTAAAATATAACAAAAAAGTGGTCTTGTGCTGCTGTTTGAGACATGGGTGCGTGAAGCCTTTTGCTGCATTAGGACCTTTGATATCCATTTTAGGTTAAATTCTTGTCTAGGATTACTATCTCTTTTAGGAAATGTGGCTGAGCTTTTTTTCTTTTCTAGTGCTTCTGTATGTTTTTTCCCAAATGTGCAGCTTTGGCTTAATTTCTTTTCTGTATCTTTTAGTTGCAGAGATTCTCATGAAAGTCCTTGTGGATGTTTTAATTTTTTACGTTATGTGTTTACTCCTCACTTTAAAGCTGTGTATATAATACCCTAAAATAGGTCTGGTTGTAATCTTTTGAAGGGAATTGCCTTGAAACATCAAATACCTCTGTAATACCCCATGGTATGGTACCACTGAAAGATGTACTTGGACCTACTAATGGATTTGTAGTAGGTTTTTTTTGGTAGCCTGTATCATCCATAAAAATAGCAATCTCAAACTAATTTTGTAGTGAATTCTTTGTATGGTGGTTTAAAACTCTGGAAGATAAGTACTTTCCTCATAGGCCAGACCAAACATCTGAACCCACACATTTGGGTCATTATAAGGAAACCCATTGAAAATGGGAGTGAAGCTCCTCCACTTAGCTCAGTTGAACTGTCTTGCTCTAACTTTGTGTAATACTCAGATAACTGTCCTGAATGCAGCCCTCAGTGGGTTTTCAGAAGTTACAGACCTGGTGACCTGTGGAAATATTTCATGTTATGTTGTTTCTTGTGAACAAAGAAACAGCAAATGGCATTCCCAGTGTTACACCCCTCCTAAGAAGGTAAAATTCTGAACTTTCTCCTCCATGACTCTCCAGCTCTGACAGGAAATAATAGAACTTGTGTGTTGTGGTTTGTTAAAAAATGTAAATTTCTGTTCCAAATTGTTTGTCAGTCTCTCAGAAAATTAGAAGTAATTAAATAGAAAGTTCTACAGATTTGTGCCATTTCTGTACCCTCTCATCTCAAGATGGTGTGAGAAGCAGACAATTGTAATAACTTGCTGCTACTCCTTTCCAGCTAATTTGATCTTGTTCCTTAATTCTGACAGATTGTTTTTAATTTTCCCATCTGTTCCATAAAAATCTCAAGTGATTGACTCCTAGGAAAAAATAATGTCTAATAGCTGAGCCATTTTTAATGAGTTAGTATGAGTTATTTAATGAGACGTGCTGAAGAAGGCAAGCCAAAGGAAAGATTGGGCCTGGGGTGGTGGATGTAAAGAAAGGTAAAGGGCAACCATCTGCTTCAGGAAGCTTCCACTCTCCTCTTCATCAGCAGTTTTAGGCTGCTGCTCTCTCCAGTTTCAGGCAGTGCCCATGGACAAAACAACAAAGGTTCAGTAGCAGTAATTCCTTTTTCCTTTTTATTTAGTGCAGTGTCTGCCCTCAGACAGTACCGCTTTGGGGAGAGGAACAGTCGTGAAAAGGGAAAAAAACTCAAAGAATAAAAGAATAATATTTAAGTAACCTTAAAAATGTTGTGGTCTGTGGTTTAACTTCATTTCTTCCAGCAACCTACACAGACTCCCAGGTATTTCGGAAAGAACCCCAGTGCCAGTAAACAGAGTGAATGTTCTCCTCCGGCCTCTCCGAAGGCTAAAACCTTTGCTTTAAAATTGCCTGCAAATGGCATATCCCAGGGCAGGAAGCCATCAATATGCAGTACAGGTCTTTGAGAATAGCAACCATGAATATAAATGCTAACATCTGGACTTCTCCCTTCTGTTTTGGTTTTTATATATTATTATAATAAACATTAACATTATTTTTAATAATCATCAGATAGCATTTTCTTTGGCAGCTTGAGACTTCATTATTAAATCAAATAGTGAGAATAAATATACAGTTCTTTTACAAGGAAAGTTGAAAGTTTGACTCAATCCTACAAATATGCCATTGTGAGTCTAATCTATTGTAGAGTTCATAGAATAATGAATTAACGTCTCGATTGCATACAGTGAGGCAGAACAAATGAGAGAATGCTGCCATGGTAATGAGCAAAATATACACTTGGGGTTTTTTTGGCAGTGGGCTACCAGCTAAGGAGGAAAACTTTTGTCTGCATTTTCTTAAACTAGTAAAACCTGAGAGTGTGTTAAGCAAGCAGAGAACATCAGTACTCTACACATCCAGAGCATGTCCAAATACTCAGGCTGTCAGGTGTCCCCATGACATTTATTGCAAGCAACCATGAACCACTGAATGTAACAGTTGAAGTTACTAGTTTAAATTTGTACAAAATCGTACTTGGATGGTGTCTGGTTTGAAACCTGAGCTCAGCAAGTAGCTACAGATAGGAGATGCTCTGTGCTTGTACAGAACTCACTGGCTCTGATTGAGACTAGACTGTGCCTGAGGTTTTGACTATCCTAATTTGAGACTGATATAAGGGAACATATGTTTTCATTTGCAAGGGTTTTTTGCTATCTAGTATCAATATTCTTAGACTGAAAGAGAGGGTAGTGGTGGTGTTCCTGTTGGGAAGAAGGAATTGATTGGTGCTTATTTTCATACCACAAGACAAAAGTGACTTAATTTTGAGTAAATTCTCATGGGCTTTGGGAACATGACCCATTATCTATCCCTCTAGATGGATTTTGGACAAGAACCTTGTTGGGTTGTGGCTTTAGTAATAAATCTTACATGTATTTATAGAGTTGCAATTAAATTCACAAGATGTAAGTTTAATAGTTCTGCATTAATCCTTCGTAAAGCGTTGATCTTTTGGTTTTTTATTTTCCTCCTCAGTGTGTCAATCCTGATCTTTAATACTTCTCGGCAGTGCTTTGTTGTGGTGAAGCAGTTCCGCCCAGGTAATCCTCTTTTTTAGATTTACTTTTGCTCTCTAGTGAAGCAAGCTTTTAAGGGTTTAGCAGTTAAAAGTTGGTGCATCTGTGGTGATAAAATCTTTGTTCTATATTCTGTTTCTTTGTATGATAGCCCATCCTTTTCAGTCAGTCAGAATTTCTAACCAGGGAAATTTCCATTACAGATGAAACAAATGATCAGGGTAGTCTTATATTTTGCTTTTGGGCTGGTTATTGTCCTCTTTTGGATGAAATTACAAACAGCTCTACAATGATCGTGCAAGAAATTGCTTTAATTTGAAGTTCCTTCTTGACCTACTTGTACAGAAGCACAGTATTTTTCTTTTTGTTTTGTCTGAAATATTCTTTTTATTTTTACTGTCTTGTTGTGCATTGTATAGTTGGGAATTTAAAATGAGGGAGATTCAGGACTGTATGCTTTTTCCTCAGTATGTGGACAGCTTCATTTTACCAGTTATTAATTTAGGTTAATATACTTATTTGGTTTTTTTCTGAGTTTTTGTATCAGTTATTTTAACTCAAAGCAGTATTTACTTTCTGGAAGTTAAAAAGGAAATGCATATTCTCTGCATGTTAATTAAAAGAAATCAGAAGGTATTTCACTGACTGTTGCTAAGAGACCGTTTCGAGACTGCTCATGGTAGACTTTAGAGGAAACTTTCTAGGGTAGTGTCACACTGCCCCTTCTTACCGACAGTGATTACAGCCTCTGCAGTGCTGTGCAGCAGTGTTACACTGACAGTGCATCCTTCTCATGAAGTGCTAATTGCCTTGTATAAAGTGTTTGTTTATCTGTTCAGCACTAATCCACTGTCTTTTATTTGCCAGCGAATAGAGGGTTCCTGTAGCTGTTGCTCTCTTTGAGGCAGTTTTCGGGAGAAGCCTTTGTATGTGTACACATATATATTAATTTATATATATATGTGCTGAGCAGCAACACATTCATTGCATTATCTGTATGGAAGTGTCAAATCAGCCTCAAAAGAGTGGACTGTTTGTGGAGTTAAACCATTCCAGAGGCTGGAGCTGCTCAGGCACCTGGCCTTAGGCACAGTGGTCAGTCAGACACCCCACAGCAGCTCAGTCATCACAATCATGCCCTGACATTACTCACGTCCCTATATTTATAATTATATCTCCATTCCATGGTTATTGTCTGCCCTGGTGCCTGTTCCACAAAGCAAAGACAAAGGCTGAGGCTTTTCTCATTGCCAGATCCTACCAGGATCCCACCAGGAAGGAGATCACTCATTGCTGTGAGTGAACAGCTGCCGCTCGCTCTCCAGGCACGTCCCCTGCACGTGTGCTGGTGCCATGTGTGCTCGTCCTTCCCTAGGCTGTGCTGTCGGGAGCAGCTTTTCCCACTGATGTCTGTGGTGCTTGTAAAGGCACTCATCCCTCCCTGCCCTTACATTCCCACCCCATTCCCTTTGGCAGCAGCAGCCCTTATGCAGCCACAGCAGAATGGCTGCAGACAGGAGGTCTGAGGATCAGGCAGCTGAAGGAGTTCATGCTGATTTGAGGGGTGGCAGGAGCACACAACCAGTGAGGCAAACAGTGTGCTCTGAGCTTAGATCATCTTGAATGATCATGAAATCACACATTTGGGAGGAGCAGAGAGAAGAAAGTTAAACGTGTATCTCTGTATATGTTCCTCACCCATGACTAATTTGCAAAGGTATTCGTCAATGCTTATTTTGGTAGGCAATTGACCACACATTTTCAAATATAATAAAATGATATATTCCTGGGAAGGGCTGGAATTAGGACCTATGAGCATGTACTCTGGTTTATTCACTGTAAGTATAATGACCTTTCAATGGATTGTGATGTTTGTTTTTCCACTGACTTAAAGTAAACAGTATCAAAGATTTGAATCATAAGCCCTGTTCTGTTTCAGGACATACGGAACACCAGTGCAGTCAGAAGTTAGAGAGGAGCCAGCACCTTCCCCAGACAGCCAGACCCCATTGGCTCCTTAGTCCCTACTGCTGTTTTCTTCTGTTTAGGGGTAGCAAACAAGTCCCTATATGTATCACCCACAAAGGCTGCTTTGAGTAACAGTAGTGATCTTATTTGCTCAGTTTGGTTGAGCCATCTATCCTTTGTCCCACCTTACAGAAAGGAAGGTGAGAACATCAGTTCTACTGGAGTTTCCGCTCTGAGGCTTCTTACAGCTGAGTGGCTCCAGGGTAATTAGTTCAGATGTGGATTCCACCACTTCCTTAGGAAGCCTTTTCCAATGCTTGCCAACCCTTTCTTTTGTCATTCTTCCTGATGTGCAACCAGAAGCTCCTCTGGGCACAGGTTGATTCCTCGCCATGCTGCCTCTCATGGCCGTGTCCATCTGGCAATGAAGGAGATTGCTCAGCAATGAGGAAGTGGCAGTTCCTGGCCAAGGAAGCATAGGAAGACAAGGGAACAGTGGGACAAGTGGCTGGGTGACTGTGCTGGAGCTTCTGGATTCTGCTTTCCAAACTCTTTCTGGATTTGCCGCAAGATGACAACCTGTGATGAGGAAGAGGAGAGGTTTCCCTCTGAAGAGTGTGCATTAGCCAGTAGGTCACACACTGCTTTTCCATCCGGTTTTTTATCACCCTGTGCATCACTTGTGCAGTCAGATTTGCACCTTCAAGAGAGGTATGGGAGATTCTCTGTTCCCTGATATTAGCAGGCAGCTTGGCTTTCTAGGCTTTGCTTATCTTAGAGAGAGAAATTGAGTTTGAACCTTTGCAAGCCAGGTGATACTAAATTCATAATCAGACTCCTTGGTGAATGCTCTAATACTTGGGCTCTTAAAGAAGTGGCTGGTACTGCTTCTTTTCTTCCTTATCTACAGAGAAAAGCTGTTCCTGGGCTTGAAGTGTGGGCATATCACAGGACTTTGCTCTGAAGAGGACTGCTGGATTACGTCCTTCTGGGAGTGTAGGTTTTGATCTGCGTAGAGCCCAGTTGTGCTGAGGGAGAAGGAGAACGGCAGGTGCCTGATGGAATGACAGGATGGATTTCAGGGATACAAAAGACTTTTACACTTTTAGGTCACATATTTCATATTTCTGTACCCCACACTCTTACCTGCATTGTTTTAATGCCCAAAGCCTTTAATGAGATGTATGTGTTGTTCCTTTGTTTAATTATCTGATACGGGTATGTCAGTACTGAAAAAGAAATAAAACTTTCAGAGGATTTGGCTCGTCACAGAGAAATCTTGGATGTGGTTGTCATTTATGGTAATTTTCCTAGCTTTTAGAAGTTTTTGGAATAATGACAATAGACACCCTTCAAGGAGCTGTCCCTTAGAGCTGGCAGGGAATAATTTTTTTTCTGGCTTCATGCTGTGCTTTAAAAAGAAAACTGAGCTCTAAGTCATGTCTCTCAAGTAAGAAATGGAAACTCCTATCTGTACCTGTTTGAATCTCAAAGACCTGGATGTAACCCAAGACAAGCAGCTTTGAAAGTTTTGACTTCTGGGGAAAGATTAGATTTTGGATATTGGACTGATCTGACATGTCCCTTTCAAGTGCTGGTCTTGCTATTCTACACTTCTGAGGTGTCAAAACAAGCATTGCAGAAGGAGCCCAGGCACAGATTTCTGGGGTGTAGACTCTGCCTCAGAGACCAAGTGCTTAAGAAGTCACTGTGGTACTTCACTGTTATGCAACATTTCTCTAGAGACCTTTTTTTAAGAAATACCGAGCTAATCCAGTACCTGGAAGGACAAAAAGTTTCCTATTAAACCTGAGTTCTTTTATATCAATTCTGCAAGATTTAGAATGGGAAATAAAAGAGAAACTAATTTGAAAACCATGTTATGTGTATGTGAAATATGCATGTAAAATATTTTAATGGAATAAAAACAGGTTCAAAGTTTAAAATAGTTTCATTCAAGATGGTTTATAACACTCTCTTGGAAACCTTTCATGAAAAGCAAGGGGACAGACATAAGGAAATTTCAAGGAACAAACAAGTGGAATTATACCTGTATATTAAATTTAAAATTATCTGGAGTTGTCTGTCAGTAGGGATTCTTCGTGTGTTGACATCCAGTCCTGCAGTTCTCACTCAGGCAAAACTTCTGTTGACATCAGTGGGAGGTTTTGCTTAAATAAGGACTAAAATCTGACATTGGCACTTTCTTTAGGAGTGCATTACAGTGGCAGCTGTTTGTAGATTAATTCAAGAAGTCTTTTTCAGACTCCACACAGGAATCTGTGCAAGGAACTATATGTTCAAAAGAGGATTTTTTTTTTCCAAACAAACATACATGCTTTTCATACCCTTTCTAAATAACAGCTGAGTTGACAGGCTGAAAGACTCATCATTGTGCACATGGTACTTTATGTGCAACCCAACTTTCATGCAAGATAACTGCATAGTTTAAATTAAGTCCCGATATCCGCATTGCCCAACAAATGGAAGCTGTATGGTGCTTCTGGCACTTAAATTTCTTGGATGAACTAGCTCCCCTTTTCAATTTTTTTTTATTTTAAGGTGTGCAGGAATTCATTTCAGATGATGTTAGTACCAATAAGGGTTTAAAGAATAATTTTATGGATGTGGCAAGAGAACCTTTGTTCTTTAAAATGCCAGTTTTGTGTGTCATTATTTTAGCAGATAACACAGCCGAATTCCTCGTTACTCTCAAGTACTCTCATGGTTGTGAATTTTCAGGCAAAATTTGTCTACCATCCTTTATTCTACTTAATATGAATAAACTAACATTCTGCCCCTTGTATCTTTCTCTTTTGTGTTTTGGGGTTTTTTTTTAAAGCTGTTTACATGTGTGAAGTAGAAAGGCATCATCCTCAAGTCTTTCAGAATCAGGACAAGGAGAGCTTCGCTTCCCTGGAGAATCCCTTACCTGCTGTGGTTGGAGTCACCTATGAACTCTGTGCTGGCATTGTGGACAAGCCAGGCCTTTCTTTAGAAGAAATTGCTTGTGAGGAAGTCTTGGAAGAGTGTGGCTATCGCGTTTCCATTGCAGACCTCAGGAGGATCACTTCGTACAGGTAAATAACAGCAAGTTAAAACACCTTGCATTTCATTGTTGCACAGATTGCTGAAGTGGCCTGAATGTTCCCTCTTCCCTAATTTAAGCAGTGTGTTGGAGGAACATGGACATCTGAAGGTACCAGAAAGGTATAATTTTTAGCAAGTGAGAGGAGTATTTACAGAAATGTCAGGAATTTTAAATATCATATAATCAGTATGATAATTATGGGATTGAATTTCCGGGAAGAATCGTACTATTGTGACTTATTCCAAAGACTGTTAGAGCAGGGAAAAGTTGCATTGGGCTCTTCAGAGCAGTTTGTTACAGCACTAGAAAACAACCCATCCTAACTATGGTAGGTGTTTTCCGTCTCTGATTCTTATTGTTCAGATTAACAGTAGAAACTGCCCAAGATGCTCTCTGATTAAGCTTTAACATGATTTTGCAGAAGCATGAGAACCTTTGCCACTACATCTCTTCATAGTATTTAGTGTGTAATTAAAGCTTCTTTGAATTGGATAATAATTATTGTTATATATGAAGATTTTGCTGATTTGACTGAGAAAATTATTACACTGTATTTTTGCAGGATTTCAAATAGTTATTGAAATAGTTTTTAACATGTTTTAAAATATTCATTAGGAGTAAAGGGGAAAATTAATATGTAAGTGGAAAAATAAAAAATGTGAGTTGTTGGTGAAAAAAAAACCCTCAACAGAAACTTTGCACACAGCTTTAATCCTATTATATCTCATTCCCACCTTTTAGTATTGTTATCCAAAATGTATGTATGTTTGTATTTTACAGAGAAAGCAGCAGGTTTTTTACTTTCTTTATTTTACTTGACATCTCCATTGAACTAGGCCCTGTCATTGGTTTTTAATTTGGGAATTGAATACAAATCCACAGCTGTCAATCCTGGCAAATGTTATTTCCTGCTGGATTAACAAGCAGTGCTTCTGTTGAGGGGAGGGGGTGAATCACAGGAGCTGTCTTTTACAACTCATTGAAACCAGATTAAGGGTTTGTTCTACTGAAAGAAAAAGTGTCTTCCAGATTTATGAGCAAAAGCTGTCTATAGAATTTCATAGGCTGGGTGACACTGACAGGCTGCTGCATGCAGATATATAAATATGTGTATGTATGTATGTGCATACAAATGCAAAACAGGAAAAGTAGAATACAATTTCTGTAGCTGTAGGAGGTTGTAACTTCAGTGTAGAAGTTTAACTCAATATTAACGATTTTTATCTGCCTAAAACTCTTATGTTGTGGTCTTGATAAATGTCTTTGTTTGTTACAGGTGGTTGTTCATTCCGTTGCCTTTTTTTTTTTTTTTAATTGCACTGACTTGTGAAGAGTGTATACAATTTGGGTTTTCTTTGCTGAGACCCTTGCAAAGGGCTCGTAATCCTCCATTGTCCATGGGAACACAGCTTTCTGCCCATGGAGATCCATGCTGAAGTCAGAAGGGCCTGTATAATATTTACATTTTTAAATTAATGTGAAAAGTCGAAGCCTCAAAGATGATATTTTACAGTTTTTTTGTTCGATTTCCCATGCTCTATATTAGGATTTTATTCTCAATGTTTTGGTATTCCCATTAGGAGTGTCCTGTTCTTTCTCCCACCAAGGATTGGCATATCTTTCTGATTCTTGAGGATTTGGTGCAAAGACAGGAAGTAATCGGTTGCTTTATGGTCTCCTAAGGACATTTTTTCTGTAATGGCTTTATTACATATAAGAATTCCTGGGCATTTTCCAAGTGTAGCAGGTTTTTCCAAATGGTCAATGCTGCTGTTTCATGCTGTGGCTGTCAATACAAAGCACAGGCATAAAGCATTGCATTAATGCATATGCATGCCATTACAATTACAGTGCATCCTGCACTTCTGCTCTTATCTGCCATCCCAGCAATCTGTGTAATAGTTGCTCTGCATTATTTATTGACCCAGTGCCTCAGGTCAGAGTTTTGGGGGGCTCTCTCTAGATGGCTCCTCTTCCGAAGATCAGCCCGAGCCGGACTGACACAAGTTGTGACAAATGTGCAACTGTGCTTTCTCTCAAATCTGATCATTCCATGGCGAGTCTTGGAGGGTTTTGGCATTCTGTCTGAAGTATCTTACCTGTCTGTACCACAAGCAACTTTTCCCTCATGTCTTGCCTAAATTTCCCTTTCTCTACTTCAAGACTGATACTTACTACTCTGTCCCCAGTGGACATGAAGTACTTCTGCACCTTCCACCTATTTGTTAAAACATGTTCCCTTAATTTTAATTTTGGCCTATGCAAAACTATTTTAGTTGATTTAGTCTTTCTCTTTAGATCATGTTTTCTAGATATCTGATCATTCCTTCTGCTGTCCTCTGCCTTCTCTCCATCTGGTCTGCATATTTCTTAAAAACTTAGTGCCCAAAGTGGATCACAGTACTTTAGTGGGGGCTTTCCTAGGTAGAGTGGAAGCATTATCTCCCCTAATCTCACAGATCATTCTTTATACTCTGGAGTTTGTTGTTTGTCTTTTTTGCAGAGGCATTACATTACTAATATAATTTGTCTTCCACAAGGCCTCCCCTATCTCAGAACTAGGAATTGAACTTGATGATCCTTGTGGGTCCCTTCCAACTCAGAATATTCTCTGATTCTGCATTGTCATTCACCTCCTGTCCATATTCTGTGTCATCACAGCCTTTGATTTGAAAGCAGGGAGTTGTCTTGTATTCCTAATGACACCCCTTTCTGGAATCATGGTCATGAGAAGGAAATTGCCTGCCTGGAATAAAAGCAGGAGTTGAGCTAGACCTGACAGAAGGACACAAAAAGCTGAAAACACATCAAATGTAAAGGGAGAGATGGTTTTGGCTGGGGTGGTCAGTACAGTTCTGTGCCTAATGGATTAAGAAAGATAGCAGATAGACAATTCATAGGGAGAACTTAGACTATGGGGAAAAATGGAATAGAAAAACCTTGAGTGGAAAAAGAGGAAGAAGAGATGAAGGAACAATGCAGAGAAAAATCATAGACTGGGAACTAAATGGACCTGGGAAAAGTACATTGATTGTGGTGGAGAATAATTCTCTGTAAGGAAATGAGGAAAGTACTTAGGCTGTATTCAACTTTGCTCTGTTCTCAAGCAGTGGGAACTGTAAGGGTTAGAGGCAATCTGAAGATACCAGGGGCTTTCCTCATTTATTATCAGGGCCTGTAGCAGTGGTTTTGGGGGATTTTTTTAGTGTTTCTCACCTAATCTGGAAAGTGTGAGCCCAGTCCTGCCACGGGTAATTCCTACACATGCAGGTAACCCACTGGACCCCATTATTAAGCTCTGTTGAAGCTCCAGTGACTTAATACTCGTCACATAGAAGTCAGGCACTGAATTAAGCATATCTCAGACTTAATTACCTTGAATGATCCACAGAGGAGCTGTGGAGTCAATGAGGAATCAGGAAGGAAGGCAGGAGCTGGGGAATTTACGCCATTTGAGTAAGAATCTTTGGAACAAGTTGTTCCAGCAGCAGGAGGACAGTACGGTGTGGGTGAGTGAAGGAGGCTAGACTGGGGGCAGGTAACGAGAAACACAAGCATATTTAGAGGGACTTGACTGGAGGAGGACAGAGGAATCACACTTCGAAAATCAGAAATATCTGTTCCTATTATAGAAAAATGCCAGACAGGAGGTGAATTGAAATGCAGATGGTGCATGTTGCTGTGTACATAGAGGAGTGATCATTCTGAAAAGAATCTGTATTGTTTGCAGCCTGTGTGGTGGGTTTCTTCTCATCATCACTACACAAATTTCTACTTTTGTGCTTGGCATTCAGTAACTTCATTTTGGTATTGCAAAAAGTTCGGTTTAAATTATGGCAGCAGCTAATTTACTTTTGGAGGCTTCCAGAAATTTTGGTGGACGCTGGTGTCTTGAGTTCTTGTCAGTTGTATGTATGGCATCAGTCAAAAATAGCATAGGTGGTAGATGTGAGGGGTGTAAAGGAATCACTTTGCTCAATAATAAAATAACAAAATGAAGCTAATCCTATCATAGTATAATTATGAACTGAGGGTTCATGAAGGCTGAAGGGTGCCAGTTAAATTGTCCATTAGTAAAAGCTCTAAAAGAAATCTGTGAGCTTCCCTTAATGTTTGGGGTTTTTTTCACAAATGCAAAATTTTTTAGGTAAACAATTTACCTTGGACTTACTCATGTATCAGATATAGCAATTTTTCTATCTGCCATGATCTCCCAGCAGTTTTCAGATTGAATCCCATGTGCTGAAATTCATCTGTGAGTTAGTTTCTTAGGATGAAGTACTTCCAGCTATCTTCCTTGAGACTTGTTTTCTTACAAGACACAGGCAGGGAAATAAGTTGTTGATGATGATGATGATGTTATTGCTATTGCAAAGTATTTTCTTTTAGTTCTTGAAACTGTTGGTTTTCTTGAAGAATAATTGGACTTCAATAACACCTCAGAACATCAGAGTTTCTGGTTCAACTTCCTTTTCCCTTCATTACATCCTTTTATCCCAGAGACTGTAAAAAACTCTTGGCTCTGACCCGGATACAGTAGGAGCTGTAGGTTCTCAGCCCTGCTGCAAAGAAATCAGATGGATTAGTTTAAAGGCCTGGCTGTATTAAAATAGGTACTTACTTTAATCTTCCTACATTTGATTTTTTTTCCCAAAGTGTACAAGACGAGCATTCAGAGAATTAATATTGGATGTTCCAATTACTGTGCCATGGCTTTTAGCCTCTGTGCAATGAGGTAAAAATGGTTTGTATTCACAGGTTTTTATGTAGAAGGAATAATAGCCCTGAAAATGTTGGAGTACATTATAATTAGAAAGATCACCTGCTATTACACCTGTTGGGTGATGGCATAATGTAATATAATTTTATGTTAATTACTTCTGTGCTTTTTTCCCTGCACCTTCTGCTTATGATGTCAGAACTGTACAAAGGTCCTAAGAAGTGACAATAGGAGCTGCATGTCACTGATCATCAGTTTACATGTTGCATGCCCAACTGGATCTTGATTTAAGCATAAATAACAGAGATTTGTGTCACATTTATTTGTAAACATGAATTATGTATTCACTCTGTACCCAAATTCTGCATCCAGATGGCTTATGTCTTATAAAAGGATATGTTTCTTTCAGGAATTTGCACATTAACTATGTAAGATTAAAACAAAAAAAATACATATATTTCTGTGTTGATAGGAATGCTGATTGTTTATAGATTGTGTATTTCTTTAATATTAACACATTACAAGAAATTTAGCCTTTAATTGCTGTCTGTCAGACATCTGAACTAAAGTAATAAGTCTTCACAAGGATAAGGCAATTTATTTGTTCCCCATGTTGCAGCAGAGGAGTAGAATATAAAGTATTGTTTCTTTTCTCATACATGCTTGTTTCTTCAAATTAAAAGTTTAATATTTATGCACATGATACTTATGAATGAGATAATTGGTTGGCATAGGCAAGCACCCAGACATGAGAAAAAGGCAAAGCTAATCTGAAATGCAAGCTTTGAATTTTGACCCTGATTACCAACATGTTTGTGTGTGGACATGCACACGTGTGTGCACACTCAGTGTGAAGAAAAAACTCACTGACTGTTGGCAATCTCAATCTCATTTGTGGCTTCAGACACTACTAAACCCTTTTTTTAAGTCATAAGATGCTGTTTCTCCACCTCTGATAAAAAATGTATGTACTGTATCTTTATGCTTGTGAACTTAGATAGGACGAGTGAAAAGTCCCATTTTGTGAGCTGGATTTCGTGTGCTGTGTACTTCCTCATGCATTTGATAAAAGGGAAGAGTTAAAGGCTTTTTGGTAGCTGCTATTGCTGTTTTCAAAAACAGATTGGAGTGACAGTCTGTCTCCTGTGTTTCCCCTGGTCTGAGAAGGAAGTAGATGGAAATACTGTAATTAAAACCTGGTGCTGCCAGCCAGTCCCACCCCTGGGCGGGAGGTGAGACGTGCTTCACAGTCATTCTGCAGAAGCTCCTTCTCTGGTGTGATGTTGCCTAAAAGTGTGTTGCCCAAGGCTTTAAAAGCCATAGCATGATTTAATCTCACTGTTCAAGTGTTTTATTCAAAATGAAATACGGGAAGGCAGCATACAATCTTGTTTTGATGTGTTAAACTTACATGTAAGTTACTATTGTGATGAAAACCATACGGCTTTGGTATCCTTACTTTGACATGCTTACATTCCTCGACGTGCTGTTGTCAAAGGTAATGGAGGTTTCTAACTGTCTGAAGCAATGCAGAAAGTTCAGTGCTAATAGTGTTTCAGGGTTTAAAATCTCTCTGTTGAAATTACAGGCCTTGTGAGCTTAAGCCCTAATGACTTGACAAGGAGTATTTGTCAGCCATGTAGCTGTTAATTGGAGCGACCATAAACTCCTCGGAGGAAACTGATCCTCACGATAAAGAGGCAAGGAAAACCGAGCTGTGTTTTGCGCAGATCATTTGCATTTGTCCCACAGTGGCAAATAAGTCAAGCACCGTGCAGACACATCAGAATACAGCTGGAACAGTCAGCTAGGTCAAGCCAGGCTTAGTAGGTCTGGGTCAGTGTGAGCCGTGATATGCCGGGTTTGGGCAGCACGGTGCTAAACTCCGGACTGACACCGAAGCCTGAAGTCTCACCGTGGACTGGTGCTGAGTTCAGACCTGCTCACCCTCCCCCCACCCAAGCCTCTCTTGTCCCAGGAAGGCACCTTTATCAGGAAGGTGGCTTTCCCAGGGTGAAACTCATCACTTGCAGCTCGGGTGTGCTGACCCCTGTGATTTCCACAGATGCAAAGCTAATGAATATAGCTGTAATCTGTTAATAGGTGACTCATTTCAGACCATGGCAAAAGTGTTTATTTGTAGTGGGAAATACTGGGGTAAGGAAAAGCGTATGTTACAGATGTGGGACAGAGGAAGATGGTAGCAAAAAGAGGAGTATAAATATGAGTAAAGGCACATCAAAATTCCTTAAGCATCATACTCAGAAAGTGCAGGTAATTATGAAAAAGCACAGGAAATTCCTAGTGACAGATAAACCTGAAAGCACACTGCAAACGTAATATTTCCTGTAGCCTATGCACCAGTCAGACCCACCTTCTCCCTCTCTGCTCTCTTCCTCCTCTGCACCAGTACCCAAAATCATTGCAATGTACAATGTTTTGCAAGGTTATATGGAAAAACACTTTATTACTTCAACCAGAACAGCTTCAAAGCAACAAACCTAACTTCTGATTTCTATAAAAGCCAAAGGTACTAAGACAGACAAAATGTGAATAGCATTGATTTTTGTGCAATTTTCTAAGGACAAGCAGGATACATTAGCAGTCTGGAAATGTCGTGAAAGACAGCAGTAAGCAATACTGGAGAATATTTAATTTAGTAAAGGGCACTCCATATGGATCTATGTAAAAATGATCAACTGGCAGTGTAAGCCAGAGCATTTAGAGAATGAAATACCAAGTGAAAAAAGGTACGATATTTGCCTCTTGCAAGAATTAAAGTATATTTCTGTATCTTTCAACTTCTTTCTGAAACCATTGAAATGGTCTTTTAGAATCACAGACTAGTAGAATATACTGAGCTGGAAGGGACCTACATGGATCATCAAGTACAGCTCCTGACCCTGCACAGGACACTGCAAGGGTTGCACCATGTGCCCGAGAGCGTTGTCCAAAGGCTTGAGCCCTGTCAGGCTTGGGGCTGTGACCACTGCCCTGGGGTGCCTGTTCCAGTGCCCCACCACCCTCTGGATGAAGAACATTTTTCTAACATCCAACCTAAACCTCTCCTGACTCAGCTTCATGCTGTTTCCTCAGGTCCTGTCACTGACCATGAGAGTGAAGAGATCACTGTCTGTCCCTCTGCTGCCCCTCATGAGGATGTTGAAAACCCCATTGAGGTCTCCCCTCAGTCTTCTCTTCTCCAGGCTGAACAGACCAAGTGACCTCAGCTGCTCCTCATAAGGATTCCCCACCAGACCCTTCACTATTCTTGTGGTCTCCTCTGGATGCTCTCTAATAGCTCAACATCTTTATAATATTGTGGCACCCAAAACTGCCCCCAGCACTTGAGGTGAGGCTGCCCCAGAGCAGAGCAGAGCAGGACAATCCCTTCCCTTGCCCAGCTGGTGATGCTGTGCCCGATACACCCCAGGACAGGGATATCCCTCCTGGCTGCCAGGGCACTGCTGACTCATGTTCAACTTGCCATCGACCAAGACCTCCCTTCCCACAGTGCTGCTCTCCAGCCTCTCATTCCCCAGTCTGTCCATACATCCAGGGTTGCCAACCATTGTAGGTGTAAAATCCAGCACTTGGCCTTGTTAAACTTCGTATGGTTGGTGATTGCTGATTTTTAATTTGTTGAGGTCTCTCTGCAGGGCCTCTCCACCCTTGGGGGAGTCAACAGCTCCTCCCAGTTTAGTATCATCAAATCGGGAGGAACTGTCAACGCCCTTGAGGGAGATTAGTTAGACAACAAATTAAAGCAGTGAAGAAGTTTATAAATAACATCCTGCAACAGTCTGCAAAGTCACCATCTCAATAGTGAAGGGATTCTAGGTAGGCTTAGAAATGTTAGATTTGCTGGTTTGGGGAGAAAAGAGTAGAACAGAATATCGCAAGTAGTAGTACCACCATTCTTTAATTTTAAAGAAGTTTTTGGAAGTTGGAAGTTTGGATTTTTTTTATCACTTTGTAACGAATATCTTGTGGCAAAGTTGCACCAGAGAAGAGTAAGTTAGGTAATCAAGTAACAGAGAATGATCATGTGGGCGTGTCCTCCTTTGAATATATATTGTTACAACTTTTGTTGGTTTGTGTGGCTAATTATAAGCCAATAGATGTGAAGAAATGCCATAACTTTGGATTTTGTAACAAAGGAAAGGCATTGTATCCAGGACTTTCATCTTTTCAAGGATATTCAGTGTAGTAGCTACTCTTGATATATTTAGTTCATAAGAACAGAGTATCATATGAGTAAGTACAATGAAATAACACCATATGGAAACCACTCCCTGCTGTTTGAGCTGTGGTGGCAAGAACCTAAATTTTATGGTGTAGCGCCTTGGAAATTGGTTTTCCTTTACTTTAGAGAAAAGATGTGTGAACTCCTGATTTCCACGGCTGTAGTTTTTCGTAAGTAAATGAGCACTGGTGCTATAGAAGGAGATTATGCTATAAATAATCAAGCCAGAACTTCTCATAGAAGGGCTTCTTAAATAAAGTCTCTGGTTTTGTATGTAACCTTTGAAAAATATCAAGTAGACATGGAAATACTCAGGATCATTTTCATTCTCCATGTGGGGCACCCCAGATGAAGGTGTCAGACTTGACACTCATCATAACTAACAAGACATTAAATATATTATACACAGCCCTGTGTTTTTCATGGAACCTGTGATGACCAGCAAACTGCATTCTTTGTCTTGAAAATTTTACAGTTGGTTAAAATGTGTATCAAAAACCCCAGTCCTGACACTGGAATAAAGTGATGAGCACAGAATAAAAGAGGTCCAGTATCAGCCCTTAGCGTTCCTGAAAATGCCAAAGGTGGTTAAGTTTCTTTTCACAGATGTACAGGAATGATCCTGGAGGGGTGAAGCGTCTTGTCCAAACTCACAGAATGTATCAGAAGTAATTTTAGGAAAAGAATTCACTGGTTTGCTCCCTATTCAGTATTTTTTAAAAGTCTATATTGATGTAAGAAACTAACTTCAATAGTCACTATTAGAAACAAACTTCAATAGTCACTATTAATTCCCCAAACAAAATAATTGCCACTGTTCTTAGAAAATTGAGAGACAAATGATTAATTCCTGCTTTGGGGTGTGATGTGTGCTGGATTAACTGAAAGATTTAGTTGCCTAATGGTTGGGTAAATCTGGATATACGCTCTAAGATCATAACACTGCGACAAATCTGAGAATCCTCTATATGTGTAATAATATGGAAGCTAATTTTTCATCTTGCCCTAATGCCTCATTCATAGTTTCAGTGAACTTTGGATCCAGATTTAATGTGAAAAATCGCCTGTAATCATGTGAAATGAAGAAATTGCGATTACAATGTGAATATTTTCTTGGAAGGACTAAATGAGTGGATTATGTACTTATCCCTTATTTAATAATACCTAAATTAAATAGTCCTAAGGAAATAGAGGATTAACAAATAAGAAGTATAATACACAGCAAGCGGTCTAGCTGAAGAAAGACTACATAATCTGAAATATCCTCAACTAAATCCACTGGAGCAAATTTAGCAGGGAGACTGAATTACTTTGGACATGTGCGTGCTTACAGTGGTCCATTTGGGTCAAGGCTAAAGTTCAGGAAGGATAGAGAGCGAGTCTCAGACTGCCTTTCTCTTCTTTACCTATCCAGTCCATGAGTGGAGGACTCCAGCTGTGAATGGACATAATCCTCTTAAGAGTAAAAAATCTAAATATTTGTGTAAAAACAAGCAAACAAATGTAGCACGAAAGCACAGAGATACACTGGGGAGCTTCTTCCTGTTGTTTGTGCATCTCTGTGAGTCATCCTGCACTTCTGCTCTCCCTGAGGTCAGCTGAAAGAACTTCTGTTGACTTCAGTGTATGTAGAACAACAGTTCACCAATACAAAACCTTTTTTCTTTTTGTATTTTCTCCCAAACTCGCATTTTTCCAAAGCTGCAGAATATCTTTGAAGATGGATCCATTTTATGTGGAACTGTATTCAAAAGTGTTGGTATTTCTGCATGAAAGTTGCAATCATTTTCTGTCTCAATAATTCTGTCTCAATCGATTTCTGTCTTGCACATTAAGGACCCGGGGTTCCATTCCTAGCTCCTTGATGCCTTCTGGCTATCTAAAACAGTGTTTTCTCTCTGCTTTTTTCTAGGTCTGGAGTTGGTTTGACAGGTTCTAGGCAGACATTGTTTTATGCAGAAGTAAATGACCAGATGAGAACCAGTGGAGGAGGAGGCCAGCCAGAAGAAGGAGAGTTGATTGAAGTTGTGGAAATACCTTTAGAAGAATCCATGAAGTTTGCTTATGATGAGACTTTCCCGAAGACAATGGGTGTCATCTTCAGCTTCATGTGGTTCCACAACAACATAGCACCTAAACTACCCAAAAAGTAAAGCACCATGATTAAAGGAAAGCTTTTCTGCTGGTACTGTGCATGCAGAAAGCTGTAAATCTGCCTGCCTCAATCAATTCAACTTCTCACAGAGCAAATCTTTCTTTAAATAAATTTGGAAGTAAAATCTGAGTTAAAATCTTTACACAATTTCGATTATTAACAAAACACTTACTGGCATCACTGGGAACACTTGGAGAGGCAAATGTTGATTCTTGTGCAAAGGTTAAGGGAGTGTGTCCAGTTCTCCTTTTTCACAGCACTGTGTTGAAGAGCTGCCCAGGCCCTCAGTGCAGCTGCCTCAGGAGCCTAGTCTGTACGTACTAGCAACTGTGTGTTCATTGTGATTTTTGACATTTTTTTGAAGAAAGCAGCAAACCTTAACATCCACAGATACCTTATCAATGTTCCTGAGTTCAGCACAGCTTTCAGAGAACAGCTTTCTGTGGTGTGTGGCTCCTGTGCAGAGGAGGCGTTTGCATTTCTGAACATGCAAACCTTTATTTTATAAGCAAACAGGTCTGTAAATCCTTCTGCTAACATGTCACTTTGACAATGGAGCAGCTGTAAGATTATGTGCTCCTGTTTGTTGCCATTACAATGCTGGGCAGCAGTGATGGTGATGGAGGGGTGAAGGATGGGGGCTTCTGCTGGAACACATGCTTCTTTGTTTGCTTTATGGGCAATACTTGATAAATCAGATCAAACTTTGTCCTCTAGAGCAGGACCAGAGAGGCCGAATTCTTTTAATTTGACTATGAGGTGACTAACACAAGGGATTTCTCTGAGGTTTTCTGTGGTCTAAGTTTCCTTATCACCCAAATGGGAGTAATGGGACTTACCCCTCTGATAACACTTCATGGAATCTAATAATTGGAAGTGCTTTATTGTGATTTTATCATGATTTATGCAGTTTACATGGAAGCCTGTGCAACCTGCACAGATGTACTGAGCAACACAATTTGATTTAATAAAGTGGTCTAATTAGGACGTATAGTACTTGTTCTATCAGCATAGTTTGGATGTGGACTGTTTGTCATGTGAAACTATTGAGAGCATGAATGAAAGAGAATCAAGTCTGCCAATTTAATTATGCACTGGGTTATGTTATTCACTGACTTAATCAACATGCCCCCATTATATGTGCCTCCAAGAGTACTGAGGTGCTAAGTGTGTTTAGAAGAGGACTGCAAATATGCAAACTTGAACTTAACAGCTGGAGTAAGTGCAGCAGAGGTGTCTGATGGTGTCCAGTGGCTGATTTTAAAGCACTGCATATCTAAATAGGTGTATAAATGAAACAGGGTTTTAAAAAAAGCTTTTAGAATTGCTGCTTGCTGGTTCTCCTACTAATAGGGAGGAAAGGTCCTTGGAAAGCCTCTGTCTGTGGAGCCAGACTTTGTGAAAGTTCAGACACAGCTGTGTTGAGCTGGGCCTGGTCCATGGTGAGTCAAGGGCTGAGTTATTGTGAGAAGCAAATAAGTTCTGTCTGTCTGATGTATTTACATTGGAAGGTGTTTTAAGGTGGGGTCTCCACTGCTCTGTCTAGTACAGTGTGTCCTGATTGCTGCTGAGGCCTTTATGAACTACTACAGTCCATAGAATAAATAATGCCTTTTATTCCAGGCTGTAGTTACCAAAGTTTCTATTTGATTCCGTCAAAATTACTGGTCACACAGCAGCTTGTTATCTGTTAGAGTCAAGCTAATAAATGTGTGGGCATACATGTCAAAAGCCTTTTCTCTGTATAATGCAGTAATTGGGAAAAATAAAATATTTTGCCCCCTTCAAGGTGCTGTGACTGTGCCTCTTAACGTTACCAAACCTCCTCAAGGGCAGTTCCAGGCTTGCCAAAATCTGGCCCCAGCTCCTGCTGCTGGTCAGCAGGAGGCTGTTCCCCATCGCTCACCAGGGTGGGGGACTTGCAGGAGGTGTCTGCTGGGGCTGTGCAGGGTGACACCGAGGAGCCACCGCCACCAGAGCAGCAGCAGAGGCTTCTCAGGGGTGGGGTGTGAGCTGGAGGTCACGGTGTGGGAAGAGGGGGATGTGTGGTGGTGTGGAGGGAGTGTGGGGAGGGACTCCACAGGGATGGCAGGGTGGCATCAGTGCTCTGCTTGCTCTGAGGTGACCTCACCAATGCAACCTACAGGCTTCAGAGTGCTTTTAGGCAGTTGATACCCGTGGATAATGATGATGGAGGGCAGTGGCATGAGCTGGGCTTGTCCATGATCTCGGCAGCCAGACAAGAAGCATTGTCCCCACCTCCCAGTCTGCTCCTCCCCAGGGGTCTACTGGGCACACACCAACAAAATCCTGGGGGATGCCGTGGCTCTGAGGCCTTTACACTCCAAGGGGTGCTGGATTCCATCCCTGTGCTCTGCCTCACCATCCTCGCAGCGTGCAATTCTCAAACACGCAGAACAGTCATCGGACTACTTTAATTTTCTTCCACAGTTTGGGACTTTTCCACAGAAACAGTAGTATAGTGAAAGCTGTGCATAAAGCAGTGGGGGATCTGGTGTTTGAATTTGTAATACTAGATATAAATGTGTCTTCAACCTTCTATTTCTTCCATGTTGATTTTGGTGGGAGTTTTTATAAGCAATTATGAAGGTTTGAAAATGTGGGACAAAGGGCTTTACCATGTTGGGGGGGTTTTTTTCCAAAACTGTAGATGATTCATATTTATAAAAATAAAGCTGGAACAATTCAGATGTCACTTCACTCATCAGGGCTCATGTCAGGGATCATAAGTAGAGCAAATCCAATATACATCGGCCAAGCCAGGCAGGAAAAAAGTTCTTCTAATGGAATCTTGAAACCACATCTGCGTTTTAGATGAATCCTTTGGATGTGCCACCACACATACATCCATGGAGGGTGGGCAGTTAGCATAAAGCACGGTCCTCATTTGCTGCTAATTAATACTGGCTCCAGCCTGCAGAACTCTGATCTGATCTCATCCCACCATCCCCATGAGATCAGCATCTTTTATTGAGTACAATTGAGTGGTCCACATTTATAACACAAGTCTTAGAATCTCTGCCTTCTTTACGATTTGACTTTGAGATGTAGAAATAATCTAATGAACCTGAAGTTATGACTCAAGACTTCTAATGAAGCCTGGAATGATAAAATCTTCAATGCAGTGTCGCTGTCGGGCTCACTATCGGGTGGCATAAGAGAAGGCACCAGCACCTCGCAAGTCCATGGACCTCGTCTGTTACTGCTCTTTGGGACCCTATTTGTAAAGTGGCTGCAAGCCCTGAACTACTCCCAGCTCTCAAGAGCAGTGATATGATTAAAACCTCTTCTCCAAAAGGCTGCCAGTGTAAATAAGCGAGCTGAATGACCCCGTGGGGCTGGTGGGGTGCGGGATTCCCTGGGCGCGGGGATGCTCCCGCGCCGCTGGAAGCGCTCCCTGGCAGGCGGCCGCTCGCCTTTCCCCCTCCCTCATTACCATCCCTCGCTGCCAGCCATAAAAGCAGCGCTCCCGACTCCCCGCAGGGCCAGGGCCGGGGCCAGGCCAAGGGCAACCGAGATAATTGCTCCTGAAATACACGTGCCGACCGCGCAGGGCGGCCCGCTGGACAAATAGGGTTTTTGCTAAATTAGGACAATTGCCGAGCACGCTCCATCCCCTCGCCGGGGCTCTATACATAGATGAAAGGCACACCCAGTTGTGCAATCTGTTGCAATGGCACACCTGGTGCTGTCTGCAAGTCTATTCACAACCGTCAGCAGGTGCGACGTGGCCTTTGTGGCCATAAAAGTCTGTCTGGGCCGCCCCTGCTGTGCTCCCCGCGCTCTGGCAGGGGAGGCTGTCACAGATTAATGCGGTTGTTTGAAGCTGTTGGGAGCCACCGCCTGAAGCTCGGAGAGGCTTCAGGGGGATCAGAGCAAGGCCTGTGCACACAGGATGGATTTGCAGCTTCTGTCTTGGTGGCTGCGCCGGAGTGGAGGCAACAGGCAGGGCAGTGCTGCTGCCTGAGCAGGGACAGGGGACGAGAGCAACCTGATCAGAGGGGAGCTGTCCCTGCCCATGGCAGGGGGGTTGGAATCAGGTGATCTTTAAGGTCTCTTCCAGCACAATGATTCTATGATACAGCAGGTTCCCGGTTCTGCTCCCCCAGGAGCTGCCCAGTGGTCCTGGCATCAGGTACCAACGATTTGCAATTGAGCCCCTATTTGGGCTCAGCCTCTCCAAAAAGGGTTTTGCTTGCTTTGCTTTGGGATGCCACATCTCACACAGCACAGCATTAAGGTGGAGCTCTGAGACCCCAGCCCCAATCCAGACTTGACTTTAATTTAAGGAAGGATGCCATGGACTTTGAAGTAGGTTTTCAGCAGGAGTTTTCATTCCCCCTGGGTCATGCAAGATTTTGCTAGATACGAACAAAAAAAAAAAGATGCTCGAATCCCACCCTGCTACAAAAGGTACTTCTCAATTTGTCTAATCCTTCAGAGCCACTCTCACTTTTTAATTGGCAATGCATTTTTACGAGGACTTAAATGCTCTCGAGATGAATCATGAGGGAAGAGAGGAGAATTCATAGCAGCTAAATGGCCCAGATTTGTGGCTCTTGGAGCTCTCTGGCCTGCCTCAGGACTGGCTTCAGTGCATTTCTCGTAATTGGAAATACAATTGGATACATATTAAACCCTGCCAACCACGCGCAGTATTGCTCTGCTGCTGAAGTGCTCCATATCCTGTGCTGGCTTCAGTCTCTAATAAAACATTCAAAAGCAGTGACGCTCAGAGAAACCCCTTTTGGACCCTTGGTTACGAGGAAAATGGGTTGGGAATGGGCAATGTGGGAGTGTCTGTCAACCATCATCATTAACAGTGGCCCTCATGCCCCAGCCTCGTTAACAGAAAAATCCCTGGGCTCCTCCTGTGCCCACCTGTGCGTCAGTTCTCAGGGTATGGGTTGATGGGTAGAGCATTCAACAGTAAGATAGCCATGATTTGATCCTTTTATGACAGCAAAATGCTGTTGTGTGTGGGAAACCCCTGGGGTTGAAGCCCCACCTGTGAGAGTGACCCCTCGAAATGATGCCATCCGAGTGCATGTCCATGATGCAATGAACACAGCCTGGTTTTAACCCTGTTGCCTGGGACTTGCGGAGAGAGGCTTGGAAAAAAAAGATCGGTTTGTTAATACCCCTGACAATAACCCCAGAAGGACATCTCACCTGGCCCAAGGTGCCATGGAAACATGTCTGATGAGTCTTACCCCAGTGCTTTGGGGTGTCTGGCACAGCACTGGCCTTTTCCAAAGTCCTCAAGAGGTGATGGTGGGCACAGATGATGCTGTGCTCTGTCTGTGGCACAGCCCAGCCACCTCCTCTGAAGTCCCCCCAGGGGCTGCAGGCAGGGGCTGGGGCCATGAAAATCTCTGTGCTCCGGCCTGCCAGTCCCCTCCAGAGCTCCAGCTGCTCCCATGGGCCTGGGGATGAGGACAGCTTTGGGACCAGGGTCACTAATCGGGTTTCCAATGTGCCTGGCCAGTGGAGGTGGCGGTAAATAAAAGGTGCCTCAATCTGCCCAGCGTGTGGGTCCCTCCAGAGCCCTGCCCTGTTTTGTGGGGAGGGGCTGTTGGGGTATCACTTGCTCATGCAGCAATTGCTAAAATAACTGTTCAAGGCACAATCATGCTCTTGAGAGTGCTAGAAACAATTTAAGAAATGTTCTTGGGGCGAGTGGCGGGTGCTGTGCAAACAGCTCCCCAGGGTTTGTGCGAGGGGCCCCGGCTGCTGGCCCGCCTGGCCCCGCAGGAATGCACTCACACCGGATAACCCACACACTCCTTTTGTAACCTCCTTCCTTTGGTCCTTCAGGCTACCCCGCTCCCACCCTGGCATTTGGTTGTCCTCCTTTTGCAATAAAATCAGGACAACAAAACCAGAGTTATTGCAAACCCACGCCATGCTCTCTCCAGCGCCTCTTTTCTTGTCACTATGAGAGTGAGAGACTTCAGGAGGACTTCAGCACTCCCCATGGGTCTCCCCAGAGGCAAAACTTGGGTTTTGCTGCTCCCCAGATTCCGAGTTTCAGCAGGCTCTCAGTGGAAACTCGCTGGCCTGGCTGGGTTTGTGCCACAGCCCAAGCACTGCTGACCCCAGAGCTGGAGCTGCAGCAGGGGTGTGAAGGCTTGAGTTACAGCAATCCATCAGCTGCTCATCCTCTTGCCAGCCCCACTGCTCTTCTGCTATCAATCATGTGGGAGCCCCAGGGTGGGTTGGCAGCCCAGTTGCTCCCACTGTGGCAGGTTAGCAGGGTGTCAGCAGCACAGGGGAGCCCTGAGCCTGCAGGGCCTGAATGCAGCCACCAGAGCTGGGACCTTCCAAAACAAATCTCCTTGGTCTTTGGGACTGGCATCAGGATCTGTCCCATCTCTTCCTGTCATTTTTGGGGTAGTTGAGGGGCCAGCATCAGGGCAAAGCAGCCAAAATCACATTCAAGGTTTGTGCTTAGTCATGGAAATGCTTGAGAAAATCCCATTTGCTGCAGTGAGCAACCTTTTGTCTGATATTTATGCAGTATCTTAGAGAGCGGGAAGAGGAGTTTGCAACAGGCTGCCAGGGAAAAAAGGGAACAGGGTTAGGCTGGTGTGGGATGTGTATGAACATTGCACAGCCTCAGGCTGGCCTTCAAAGCAGCCACCACCCTTTACATCCCCGACCATCTGATTTTGTAAGGGTGGAGACTGTCCCATCTGCAGCAGCAGCATCACGCTGAGCAGCTTTTGGGCTGCCCAGAGCCAGAGCAGAGCACAGCCAAGCCAGGTACCAGCTTTGTACCCAATGTTCTCGCCTGCTGCATCTTCCCAGTCATGCTGCCAGCTTCATTTTTCCAATGGCTTTATTTTGCCTCTAATGTCCTTGTTCGGGGTAATTTTTTTACTACAATTTTTTCTTTGTTTTATTGCTTTTCCACGCAGCCTGATCCCAGCCTCTCAGATGAGCACAGCCAAAATCACACCAATACATCACCATAATCAGATCTGATTGCAGGGGCTCTCTGGGAGCCAGGGCACTGAGCGAGGGCTAACGGGTTTATTGATCACAGCAGAGTGACAGCTCTCTCTAGCACAGGATTTAGCTCCTAGGTGGGCTCTAATATGTACATGTGTTTTTTCTCACTGGCAAAAGCAATGTGTAAATATTCTGCTGTTAATGATACAGGTCTGTTCCTGGTTAATAAATGGAGAAACAAAAAGATTGAAGAGAATGTCTTGCCTTCTAAAGCCTCATGACTGATCCTAATGCCCTGTCCTTTTTCTATCAATCAAGGCTGATTGGCAAAGCTTTTTAATTCAAGTCTCTAAGCAGGATGATCAGCATTTACTTAGCTAGTGTTGATTTCCACTTGACCAGGCTGCTCTGGAGTAAGGTATCACCTTATAGTGCAAACCCTCTTACAAGGGATAAAGAAACTGAGACCACCTCCATCCTCCTCGTTAATGATCCTCCTGAGCAGCTCTTGGTGTGGGTTGGGGAATGGGGTCCCACAGGAGGTGGGCAGGCTCCCAGTGAGGACCGTGGCTCCGAGGGCAGAGGGAAGAGCACAGGGCACTCCTGTGGCCCCAGCCCAGCTGTGGTGCTGGCTCGTGGCAGCCCAGCCCCGGCCCCCCCGAATCCCCAGCGCTGGTTCCAGGCATGGTGCGTGGCCTGGGACTGAGTCCCAGAGCTGCTGCAATATAAAACAAACCTGGCAGCAGGAGCCTGCAGCCTGTGGCACATCCCCCCTGGCTATTTTTAGCTGCTTTTCCAGAGAAACAAGGCTTATGCAACCTGCCTGCAAGTGCAAGGGCTCTGGCTACTGCTCACCGTGGCACCTCCACCTCTTGGATGGGATAGTTGCTCCAGGATGAGTTTAACAATGCTACTGGAGAGGGAAAGCCTATGGAGCTGCAACACAAGCAACCCACAGAGCTGGACCATGAGCTCTGCCACTTGCAGGGTGATGAATTCCTCCCAGTGTTTCTTCTGTCACCTGTATCTGAGCAGGGAGACGGAAACATGGAATGCAACTAGGCTAACATTTTAAAAAATGACTCAATTTTATGGACTGAAGTTGTTTGCTTACAAAATATTGTTCTGTAAGGTCCTGTTTCTGAACAAGGTGGAAGCTGAGAGTGGTGGTTTGGCATTGCAGGGATGATGCTCCCAGGGCTGGTTTTGCCTCACTGGCTTCATAAAGCACATCCAGAATGTGCAGAGAGCACTGCAGATTTTACACAGAGCATTTTCACTTGATACAAAAAAGAGGAACTTTTTTCCTCAGGTACTATATTTAGATCTTTTATGTGGAATAAGAGTTTGTTTTGTCTCTTCAAGAAAAGTAGAGACTGCTGAGCCCCTGGGAGCAGGGGAGCCTGGAGCTAGGCAGGACCACTGTAGATGTTTCAAAGGGGTTCAGGACCCATCTCCAGCCAAGACTTCCATGGCATGAGGAAGCCTTCAGTGCCTGGGAAAAGCCCACAAGGCTGTTGGGGCAGTAGTCTGATGCCTTGTAACATTCCCTACTGCTACAGCCATGCTCCAGCTGCAAACATCCATCCTATTTGTACTTCAAAACAAAAGCAAAGCTCTTGTCTGCAGGACAGCAATCAAAGGCAGCTTGGGCCATTTCTCAGCCCCTCTAGTTTTGCCAGGAAGCAGCACACACTGCTGTGAAACTCCAGACTGAGCCATAGGGGTGAGACAGGAGTTAACAGGAGCCATCTGTGCAGGTTAGGAACCATTTCCTTCCCTTTAACTAGTTTTGGGACAGCTGGGTTGTTCTGAGATACAAGGAAGAGTGCCTGCCTCTTTGTGCCACCTGGAGATGTCAAATCCCACACAGCAGCATCCAATATGGAGTAGCTCAACAGTATTTCAGGTCATTAAACTGATGCAGTGCTCAGCCCTCCCACCAGCCATTTGTGCACAGATCACAGGTGCTCTAGATCCAATAAATTCTCCTAAAATTTCTGAAAAGTGAAAAGTTTCTGCTGCCAAACAATAAAAATATTAGACAATTGTTCCAAGCCTCTGTGTACACTGATATTCCTGCTAGGCTACAAAACACATTATTAAGCACAGAAAGGATATTGTGCTAATGCTACAAAAGCAATAAAACCAGCCTGAGTTTGAGTACTCAGAAAGCTGCTTATCTGCTCCTTTGGACTAAGAAGACTCAATGCCTTTCAGGTATTAAAAGGGCTGAATTATATCTCAGTCTAAACTTGGAAGTCAGAGAAGCCACAGACCTCTCCAAGACCTATGAAGGAAGTAAAGCCCTTTAAACCCCAGCTCAGCTTTTCAGAAAGAGCATTTGACTCCTCGTTTGTTTGTTTGCTTGTTTGTCTCCAACCAAGCTTATTCTCAAGCGATTTGCACTGACACCCAGCATGGACTTGGACTTCTCCAGAGCTTCAAGAAAGGTCCCATTCCAAAGGATTGTGCCATCCCGGGTGAGGACAGATGGACGTCCAGGGAGGGACTCAATGCCAACCCCATGCTTGACTCCCTCCCATCATCAAGCCACCAAACAGCCTTTTACAAGGGACATTGTTTTCACCTGAAAATATGGAGACTGGGAGGCTCCGTCTCCAACCTAATGACCAACCTAGTGCAGCCCTGGAATCTTAGAGGTCCCGGCATCAGAGCCAATCCTTCCACTGGCAAGCTGCAAAAGCTTTGTAAATCAAGTGTGTGTTTGTGGAACACCAGCCCTGGGTAACAGCCGAGGTCCTGAAGGTTAAGGGATGATATGGGAATACAGCAGACCTCAAGGATCCTGGATATATTTTCTATTTGCAGATTTATGTGCCTGTCCTGGCATGTGTTTTTTGTCATGCATGCAGCATGAGCCCTGGATTTGACACTTTAAATCGAGGAACAAAGGACTGTAACAGTAGAGGGGGCTAAATTGAATTGAATTAATTTGTTTATCCTGCAAATCAACATCTGCTCAGACGTATTTCTTTCAACTCTGAAGTTGTCATAACGGAATATTTTGCCTTCTGCTCAGTCTAATTATAGATGCATGAGCCAAAAGCTCTTAATTTTGCTCACAGCCATCAGTGGGAGCTTTTCTGTAACACAACTAAACCAAGGCTCTTTCTCGGGAAGGTGTTTTCCCCAGGGAGTTGTGTGTTGGTACCCATCTATGGGGACATTTTTGCACTGAATTCATTGAAAAGCTGCTTTTCAGCACTGATGGAAACCATTACAGAAGAAGACACAGCATCCCAAAGGGTCAGTTCTGCTCAAGCAGGGATGGGAGGAAGTGCTTGGAGGCACACAGCTCTGTCATCATCACTCTGCAGTGCCCAGGAGGAGATGGACTTGTGCCACAGCACAAAACAGAGCACCCCCAACCTCTGAGGGCCCCAGAAAGGATCATAACTCCGTAAGTGTCCAGCATGAAAACCTTTTCTCTATCCTCATATCATCATAGGATCCTAGAATGGTTTGTGTTGGAAGGGACCTTCACGATCAGCCAGTTCCAACCCCCTGCCATGGACAGGGACACCTTCCTCTAGATCAAGCTGCTCCAAGCCCTAGCCTATCAATTCCAGGGATATGGCATCCACAGACTTTCCTGGCAACCTGTGCCAGTGCCTCACCACTCTCACAGGGAAGAATATGCCAGGGTGGCTCCTGCAGGATGGAGGTGCCCAGGCTGGGGCAACCACGGGGCTGGCGAATCCCCCCAGCCCACACAGACATGGCCAGAGGTTCAGTGGCATCAGCCTGAGGAGCCTGAGCCAGGTGCAGCCTTGTCCCCACACCTTTGACTCCAGCAAGTGTGTGACCTTAGGAATCACAGTTGCATTTCTGATCACTTCAAACTATATATAACCTTTTTCTGCCACCACCTAAAGAAGTCCAGGTATCCCACTCTGTAATAATAGAGAATTGTGGTTTAATCCTTTCAGGAAATATGAGGCATCGCCACTTCAAAAGGTCTCTGAAAGCAGAGGGGAATTTTCAGCTACTCGCTGATGGAAATTACATGGTTTTATTTGCCAAATCAGGGCCAAACCAGGTTGGATGCAAATAAATACAGCTCTGTTGTTTCCAGAGAAGGGTCTCTGTTGACTTACTCTACACAGAAAGATAGAATGACTTTTCTTTGCCTTGATTATTTTGGCACAGCTCCGGGTGCAACAGCTTACTAAGAACTGTCAACACCAAAATCCAGATCTGCTATTGAGTAAAATGAGCACTCGCAGTGTTTCCAGGACTTCTGGCCACAGACCCCACAAGAAAAAGGACATGAGGATAGAAATGTGAAGAGAAACTACTCTTCCCTCCCTCCAGAGCCATACCTGTCTCTGAGGTCCCTGCAGGACCTTTTTTCCGCTCAGGAGAATGTCTCCAGCATCTGTCAGTGGTTGCTGCCAGTGCAGTCCTGCCCTGAGGCTCCTCAAGATGTTGTCTGCCTGCCTATTGCTGCCGCTGCTTATCAGCAGCCCTGGCTTGAGGCTTGAGCAGTGCATGGCCATTATTTCCTCTGTAGAGTTGCAGAGTTGGGTAAAACAAGAAGCTTTTTCCAGTGTTTGATATTCACAGCTGGGGATTGCAAAGTAATTAGCTCCCCTATCTGAAGTCATCTTCAGAGAACCAACTGGGGCTTCTTTAAGTAAGGCTCATTTAAAAAGACCATCATTAGCAGCACTGGGCCTCACACCATTTAAAGTATTTTTCAGAGAGGCTTGAGGAGGTGAAGAGTTTTTGCCCTTAAGTCACAGATTTGAGTGTTTTTCTCTCCTTTAGAAATATGGCCTGGAAAACACAGCTGCTGAGGGCAATCCCAGTGCAGGGTCTGTATTGGCTTACACAGAGGAGGGATCAGGATGGATGTTTAACTTCTCTCCATGTGCCTAAAGCACCTTCCTTACCAGCTGTCTCTGGATCCTCTGTCAGAGTGGTTGCCTCAGAGGTTTCACACTTGGGTATGATATATTGGACCAGAACTTACAGCAAAACTTTAATATTGCCACTTAAATATAAAGACAATATTAAAAAATAAAATCCCCTGAAACCAGCCCACCCATTCACACCAGGTAGCTCAGTTGCAGTTTCATCCTCCAGAAACCTTGGAAGGGCTCAAGACCCTGAGTGAGAGCAAATGCAGGGGCAGTCCAGATCCTGTAAAATGTGGAATAAGCAGCTGGAGGGCAGTTAGTGCTGTAGTTAACAGTACAGCAGATTCTGCCTGGTAAATGGGCACGAGAGACCCAGAACAAAGAGACATGGAAAACCTCCTTGTTCCTCCAGACACCGGAAAATCCATTTCTCTGACCAGTGCCTGGGTGGTCTGTTCAGTTGGATTTTAAGTTCTAGTGAACAAGGATAAAAGGTATGAAGTTGAGCAGGAATGTGCCTGGTGAAACCCTGGCCTACGCCAGACAATTCACAAGTTTTTGTGGGGCCAGGATTTGGCTCTCTGCCAGCTGGCCTGTGTCTGTACTCCTGTGTTAGGAGAGTAGCAGTGGCTGGATGTAACTGGTGTGCCCCAAATATCTGCAGGACTTTCTCTGCAAGTGACACAGGCTTTCTCCAAGATGAAAGGCTGGGGAAACCAAGGTAGCACTTAATCAGTATCCTCTCCCAGAGACTGAGCAGGAATTTGGAGCACTTGAATAGTCCATCCTCAAAGAATCCTTTCCAGGTCTGACTCTGATCCTGGTGCATGCTGAGACAGGACTATGTGAATTCGTAATCAGTGCTGTAGACATGATTTAAGGCCCTATAATATGTATCTCACTATCACATCACAATGCTTTGCATTGAGGAGCTCCAAGTACTGTGTTTTCGTGCATATAGCCTGCATCTCAGATAATTCACTCCACTGTAAAAGAACTGTCCTTTCAAACAATTCCTTAGCTAATCTGCATCCCCAGATAACCCAGGGGTCATCCCAGAGTATCAGTTATGTGTGTGGAACCATGGGGACAGGGTGGCAAGTATCCAGTCTCCTCCTTCCTTGAAGCCTCCACCATCCCTTCCTGCTCCCACTTCCTTCCACAAAATGCCAACTTTTCTGCAGTCCCCATCTCCCTTCCCGTGTGCAGCAGATGTGAGATGGCACAACAGAGCCGACAGCATCTCAAGCTGCTCACAGTTACCTTCTGGTCCAGTTTTGTTTCTACATGTAACTGGTGCTGAGCAGGGCTCATTGCAGGGACTCCAAGGGACAGTCAGTGTGGTGGCAGCCTGCAGCTGCCAGCAGCTCATATGGGGAGGGTGGAAAGATGGGAAAAGTCACAAGCTGGGCCCTAAAACTGTGCTGAAAAACTAAATAACTAATTCTTTCTCTACTGCTCATGTTGCCCTCTCAGAGCTAACTCTGTCCAGACGGTCTTCCTGAGTCTTTTTTTCTTGTTTCCATTCAGGATGCAAACAGTAAAGCCTTCCTGATGCCAATTTCCACTCCAGCCTACAGAAGCCTGGCAGAGAAACTGAGCATTTACAGGGATGCTTCCTGCAGCCAGGAGCCTAAAATTAGACTTTTAATGCCACTGCCAGCACCTGAGAGGTGACCTGGTTTTCAGAAGTGGGGGGAAATGTCAAAGCCTGGTCCATGTAAGGCTCAGTACTCCATGACAGCAGCTGAGTCTGCAGCTGCTCCAGATCAGCTGCTTAAAGCCTGGTCTGTGCCAGTCAGACAGGCCTGCAGCACAGAAAACCCAACTGTCCTCTCCTTAGGGGACCTACCTGCAGAGCTGTGTCATCTGTGGCAGATTTATACACCCACCTTGCCTCCTCCAACCCCTTCTCGCTCACAAAAATGTCCGATCATCCCTTTTAAGTTCTGCTGTTGAACAATATGGCACACACGTTTGTTCTGCTGGCGAGGTAATGGCATCATGTATTTGCAAACATCAGCTCATGGGCATTTCCCCAGCTATGGGGTCTATTTAAAACCATAAAATGTATTTCAAGACTTCCAAATGAGCCAAAGGAATAGCTCCCTGGCCAGCAGCAGTGATGCTGCTGGGTATACACAAGGCCAGCCAGCTTTGGCAAGACAGTGACACATAAAACCTCTTTTATAACAAAAAAACAGTGAGTGTATCAACCCCTCTGCACATGCTGCACCTTGGGGCCTGTGTTTGTTTTTGGCCAAGGTCATCACATGAGTTATGTCCTCATTGCAGGGTTTGTTAGAAAGGTCTTTGAAAGCAGATGGGATTGTGAAACACTCCTTTAATACACCTAATGCATTGCAAATAGCAGTGAAAAAACTGACAGCAGGCTGGAATGCTGAGAAAATTGCTTTGCTAAACTAAAGTGTTTAAAATAAACTTTAATGTTATTGATTTTAACCCATGTCGGGAAGCTGAAGCAAGAAACATTCTTTCTAGTGTAAATGAGTTCTGCTTCAAGTCTCTGTGAAATTGAAAAAAGCCACAACAGAGGGAGTAAGAATTAATCTGTGAAAAACTGGAGATGTGTGAGCACGTCAGGAGAAAATAAACACAGGCTGGGCATCCCTTACTTGCTCTGGTTTTATTATTTTCTTTCACCAAGAAATATGAGCATCCTGGCTTATACTAGGTGCCCCAGCTGGATGAGGCATGCGGGCAGCCAAAGCCCACTATCCACTGTCCTTTGCGCAGGGAGAGTTCATGTAAAGCTTGTGCCAGGCAGAACCAAAGGGCCATTGCCTGTCCTGGAACTAAGCCAGGACCCTTCCAGAAAAACACCTCGTTTGGTTTCCATTGCAAAGTCACCTCCCCGTCTTTGGTAGCTCCTGTAAATGCCACAGGGAGGTGGTGTCCCATGGCTCAGTCACTGAATCTGAGCTGGCACAAGCACTGTTCGCCCACCAGGGAAGGGCAGTGGGAAAGGGGGGGGATTCTGTGATCACATCAAATTGTCTGTTCAAGCTGTGAAATGAGAAATCAGCACTTTCTGGAGCAATGCCTGCAGACAGCTGCTAAGCCCCTGGCCTTCATCTCATCCCATCTCATCCCCATCTCGCTGGGGATGTGGGAGTTGTCTTTGCACCACTACAGTGAGGGAGGAACAGCAGTGACAATCTCGGTCGGTGGCTGAGGTAAGTGTGGGGGTGAGGGTTAGACCGAGCTGTACCGGGGGTTCCCCAAGCCGGGAACAGCCCCGGGCCCCGGCAGGTCCAGCAGCGAACCAGGCGAGGAGGGGGAGGTGCCGGGAGCACCCGAGGGAGATTCAAACGCCCCGGGGAGCGGCGAGCGGGCAAAACCGGACAGAAACCGGGCAAACGGCTAGCGGGCAAATGGTAAGGAATTGGGCTGATGGGAAATCGAGCGTGGCACATGGCCCAGCAGCTGGCCCCGCAGTCGGTGCGGCGGTCTGTAGGGCAGCTCGCAGGGCAGTTCACCCAGCAGTCTGAGCACGCAGGGCAAGCCAGAAGGGCTCCTCTCTGACCACCCTGCAACAGCCAAGAGAGGCAGCAAACAGACTCCCGGTGTGGAAGGATGAGCATGCAGAGCTCCTTTCAGCCCATCCCATTGGCGTTCTCAGTGTAAGCTAGCACAGTGCAGCTGCCCCATGGGCGCATGGCTGACGGCTGTGCCACGCTGGCATGAGCAGTGTGCCTGGTGGGTCAGGCCCATTGAACACCAGTCCTGCCAAGCAGAGTGGAGGGGCAGCCAGACCCATCCCTGGGCACTGGGAAACCCCCTGTGCTACCTCTCTGTGTCCTTTGGATCACCCCTCCTGCCCCTGAAGCTGGCACTGATGGAAGCTGCCAGGGCTTCTCCACCCGTGGCTGTTTCTTGTATAAGCAGGTAGTCACTTGCCTTCAGGGGTGAGAGTAGAACATATTACACTCTCCCAGGAGCTTTTCTACTTTTCGACCTTCCTCTGATCCCATACGCCCTTTCTGGCTGGGCAAGTTCCATTTCTGCTTAGGGACTGTGTTGTGCCCATCCACTTCCATTCAATGGTGACCCAAGCTAAACACACAACGTTTGAAGAGCCAAAGAAACTCTTTCAAAATGAGAGCTGGGAAATGCAGCCTGCTGCCCAGGCCGTGTCATGGAGCTGGCTGGGAGTGGGGTCTTTGAAGTGACCTCGCATTTGAGGCTACAATGCCCCATCCTGCCTCATGTCCCAGTCTCCTTGCAGGGGCCCTGAACTGAGCAGAGGGTCAGATTTGAAAAGGCTGCTTGGTCGCTTCTTTTTCCTGGAAATCTCCCAGCCAGCTGCTGCTGCGGCCTTGTCTTGTTTGGCTTACAAGGTCTGATAGGATCAGAGCCCAAGATAGTACCCAGATAGGCCAAAATGACTGGTGTCATCTGCTCCTTGCTTGTAGGAACAAGCTCCCTAAGACCTGATGGTGACAGGTCTGTGGGGTCCTCCTGGCCATAACACCCTTCTCTGCAGAGAGGATGTTGCTGACACATCTTCTAGACCCCTCCTTTCAAAAGAGCGGAGAATAACCCTGCATTTATCTCTGGGCTTTAATAGGCATTGTAATGCAAAGCAGCTGCTCAGCCCCTGAGGGATCTGTGCTCTCCTTTTGGCTCAGTCTCGGCACATGAAAGAAAGATAAAACCAAAATCTCCTGATGAAACATCCCTGCTGGACTGAGGAACTGGGGAGCCATGATGGGAGTGCAGAACACCCAGCCCCAGCCCCAGCCCCATCTTGGGTTGGACAGCACAGTGGTGTTATCCTGTATTGTGACGTGATCTCTCTCTGCCATAACCCTACTCCACTTTCCTGCAGCAGCTGAGGCTTTGGTGCTTTGCTTTTTGCACGTACCAATACAACCCTGCTGGATAGTAAATCCTACCTCAGGTCTGAGTTTTTAAAAATGCATGTGAGTGTGCATCATTTCTGTGAGTCTGTTTCAATCAGCAATGCCCCTGGTGTTGGATTACAGGGATATTTGATGGGTAAATAATAACAATAATAACAATAATAATAATAATAATAATATAAAAATAAACTTTTTTAGGATAATGACTAGTCTGTGAGTGGTCACTGCAGTCAGGACCCCACACGACAACATCCCCCCATCCTGTCCCATCCTAGGGTGTGCTGGTGGCTGTGGGACTACCTCCGTTTGGAATCAAAGTGCCAACTGTGGGCCAAAAATGGCAGAGCACAGCATAAAAAAGAGGGTGCAATTTGGCCCTGGAGATATATTTTTAGACTTTCTATTTTGGACTACTCATCTCTAGCATAACATCTGTTGGATCATTTTATAGCTGTGATTGTTTACTGGTGACCGGCTGACACTGACACTGCAGGGATTTGATAATAGTAGCTTTTCTGTGTATCTGTGGATACGTGTTACTGGAAGACACTAGGGATGGGTGAATGAGCTGTATTTAAGCACCACAGCAAAGAGAATGAATTTTTAAATCAATCATTTTCTTGCTACTTCTAGGATCGTCTTGTCTGCAAAAGACAAAAGAAGGGATCTCTAGGCTTATGTTTGCTGTTCAGAGATTACCTTGAATTTGACCCTTCTTCTCAGTTTACTCTGTTGAAGCTGCTGAAATTGTCATGTCCTAATGCCACAGAGTCAATTAATCCCAACTTCGCAGTTGCAACTCTGTCCAGGGACTCCATGGTTTCTGCACTGTCAGTTCCTGTGAAAGCCTTATCTGCAGGGCACATGACAGAAAGGAGAGTGAGGGGGTTTTAAATTATAAAATTGTGGTTTATTACAACAAAAAGGAGGGATAAAGAGAGAGAAAGGAAGAGAGGATGGGCAGTTTCCATGAGAGGAGAATCAATTTGGGCAGAATTTCCAGCAAGGCACATTTAGAGGCGGTGTGTAATTGAGATTACATTGATTTTCCTCCATTTACTGTAAGGTAACTGCGAGTGAAACTGTAACAGGAAACTTAGAAATGCTCTTCACAGAAGCTATATTTAGGCAGACACACTGACATGATACCACTGAATAAAATAAACATGCAGGAGACAACCAGTCCTGAGAGACTTTCAGCTCCATCCGCCTGACATGAGCTGGGGGAATGCATTATTCCCAAGCCATCTATGTGACCTTTACTGAAGGAACCTATAGAAGCAAGCAGGCTGCTGGGCACCTTGGGTAAACTGGGAGGCATCTCCCTTAAACACAAGGGGTTTGCCCTTCCCTGCTAAAACAAAATGCCTGCTAGCTGGCTGGAGCACAGCTCCTCTGGCTGCTGTTCCCTTTTATAACAGGATAATTTATGGCTTGTTGTCAGCAGAAAGAGCAACAATTTGTTTGCTGTGCAGGCTGGAAGAGATGAGTTTTCTCAGAAGTCTGGGTGATTTTTGGAATTAGGGGGCAGCTGCTTCTTTAAAGTCTCTGGCATGGTCTCCTGTGTGAAATTAAGCCGTGCATGAGGTACAGCTGCCTGGTCTCACTGATGCTATCAGAGGGCACACAAGGGCCTGATTTTTTGATGGGGCACCCAAAGCTTTACCCAATTGCCTATGCCAAATTCCCTATTGCTTCTCTACCCCTGGCAAGGGACACCATTTCCCAAAAAGCATAGTTCCCAAAGTCCCAGGGAAAGAGAGCAACCCTGTGCCCCAAGAACTCTGATGAATTTTAGGTCCTGTTATGATCCAGACCAATCGTGGAAAAGTCACTTAACTCCCTGTAAGAGGGAGTGATGATACTTTCCCTCCTCCCAGTCTACACATGACACACACTACGTAAATATTTAGTATTTGAGCCTACTAATGCTTGCCGGAGCAGCACGGGTGAATATCAGATCTGCAAACATTAAATCCAGGAATGCAGCTGAGAACGCTGTTTATTTTTATCAGCTAAGTGCACACCTTCTCCCCTTGGCTGCAAAGACTGCTCTGTGATGGGAAGCAAAAGCATAAAATATCTGAAAAAATTTCAAGTTATTTCTCCTGGCACAATGGCCACATTGCAGTTACCTTCCACAGGCTCCTCCACTAAAACAGCTCTCAATCAATAGTCTGCTTCTGCATCTGGAGGAAAGGTGCAGCAGCAAATCCCACTGGTGATACAGCAGCCCGATCTCTGTATCCAGCATACCCACTTAGGTGGCACCAGACCCCTGGCAAGGCTATAGGGTGACTGATGCAATAAAGGTAGAGAAATTCAGTAGAAATGAAGCCCCCATGAGTTCCAGCTCATCATGTGAGATAAGATGGGCAGGGTGCAAATAGCCTGAATTTCTGATTAGAACCAATTCAGCACAATGGGGCTGGTGGACTACAATAAGGACTTGCACAATCCAGATTCTGGAACCCTATGTTTTATTGAGAATATGGGAAACCAGGGATAAATGCACTAACTCTCCCTACTGAGGGTATCTTCTCTAACTACATAGTAACTACTTATCTATTGGTGGGGAATAAGTGCACTATCTACATAATAACTACTTAAACATGAACTACTCCTAATATATACAGATTATCTCATCAGGCGAGAGCCCCCACAGGCTCAGCTCTGTGTGTCGGGATTCGTCTCCAGGACTTTTCCTTGCCACAGCATTGTTTCCTTTATCGTTTGCAGTCTCATCCATGTTGCTGCTGGAGTATTTCTCCCGGCCACTGCTCACTGGCCCAAAAAAGAGGAAAAAGCACCACACCAAGAGCAGGAGCAGGACTGCAGCAGCAGCCCAGAATGGCCACTGCTTCAAGGCATCCCAGAGCGTGATTCCCCAGGAGTGCCACTCTGCTCCTGGGTTGCATGCTCCAGCTCCTGCAGCAGCCGAATCCTCTCCCGCTCCTGGCACTTGGCATGCACTTCCATGTGCAGGCGTGTCTCCTTCTCCAGCCCGTCCCTGACCACCTGCGGGTACCGGTAAGGCTGTGCACAAGCCACACCAGGAAGATGATGGCCACCATGGCCTACAGGACAAGGGAAACAAGGGGCGAGGGAGGCTCTGAGGGATATAGGAGGAGGAGGGGAAGTGGGGATAGGAGCCTCAGGGAAGTGGGGGCAGGAAGGAGAGGGAGCCAGGCAGCTGGCAGGCACCAAAGCCCAACTGCTGCCACAGCCACAGCAGCAGCTGCTGTGTGCTGTGCCCAAAGAGCTCCTGTGAGGGACTGGGCACTGGGTGCCAGGGGGAAGCACTATCTCAGATGCCCAAGTTTGTGCTCCGGCTCTCGTCCAGCTCAGTCTCCAGCGAGTGTGCACACTCGACATTTGCCCAGGCTGGACTGGGGCAGCATTGCCTGCTGCTGCTATTATGAGCTGCCCCTCATTTTGATGTCCCTTGTGATGGCACTGGTACAAGAGACATCATAGGCTGACCAGCCCTGCCCTTTGTCCCACCCCAGCTCAGCCCCTCACAATGGCCCTGAGCAACCACAGCCTTGACACCCACAAAATGCAGATCCACTGCTCCAGATTGGCCCCCAGGGCTTCCCTTTATGAAACAGGACTCCCAAACTTCTGTCACGGATAAAACTGGACAATGTGACCCAGAGATGCTGTGCTCCTTTATATCCCCTGTGATGAGATGGGATCAGTTCCCTTGGTGCTGATGCCTGCGCTTGTGAGGGTGCTCTTGGGGCCTTGGATACATGGCCTGAGGTCTGATACAAGGCCTCATGTTTGATACAAGGCCCCATGTTTGATACAAGGCCCCAAGTTTCATACAAGCCTCAGCAAGGCCACTGGCGAAGGCAAAGAGCCATCTCAGACACCTCTTTGGGAAAGTGGTGCTGTTTGTTCAGCACCAGAAGCTTGATGCAAGGAACCCTCTGATTAGGAGCCCACAGGAGCTGGTGGCACCTGGATATCTTGAAATAGGAGAAAGGACATGCTCCAGTGGTAGCACCGTCAGGACATGACGTGATGGGGCATGATGCTGCAGGAGGGAATTGGAGCCTGCAGAAGGGTGAAACAAGCATGAGGAGTTGCGGACACCACACAAGCCGTCGAGTGCCATCTGCTGCTGTCTGGAGATGATGTGAGCTCTGCAAAGGGCACGACACTTAGGGGTCTACCTAATATGGAAGAAAAAGCAGGAATGAGCTCAGTGGTGCTGCATCTGCTCTCCCAAGCTAAGGACGAGGAAGGAAGGGGTCTGGCAATTGTATAGATCCACCAGCTGGCTCAGCACAGTCCCAGCGCAGACATCAGCCCTGCCCCAGCTCTGCTTAGGAACATCTTTCCCGGTGGTGTTTTTCTCGCCACCAGAGTTTAATAATGTTTTGTGAGGTTTTTGGAGACAGGTGTCTGCTGCCCTTTCTCTCCTCACTGCAGAGCTGTGGGGTGACATTTTTTGCTGCTGCCTGGCTGGCTGGTTGTCTTAGCCCTCCTTGGCACCCTGCAGGGCTTTTAGCAGTGGAGAGAGCAGAACATTGCTGGCAAATGGCTTCCAGGTGCAAAGGAGGATCTATAGCTCCCAAAATAAGTGGATTGTGCCATTTTAGTCCCCGTGGACCAAACCCAGCTCCATACAGAGTGATTCTGAAGCTGCTTCAGCAGTGTTCACTGCTTGCACAATTCTTCTTTGCCTTCTCTGGATGGATGGCGCTGCTGCACCAGGATGTGACCTATGGGCCACCAAGGGAACCTCAATGGAAAAAGGGTGTTTGAGACACAGATACCTTCTCTCCTCCAGCACAGCCCACAGCTCCCCAAATCATGCCTTAAATCATGGCAGGGTTTTGCCCGAAGACAGAGGAGACATCCAGGAGCAGCCAAGCAGTGAAAATCCTCACATCCATGCCTGACTCAAGGAAATGCAACTCCTTACTTTGGTTTCCTTCCTGCTTGACCGTCCCATAAATGCAAAGTGAGGTCCAGCACTGGTGTCCATGCCTTGACTAGGGGCATGGTGAGCTCTACCTACAGGGCTGAGGCTGCTGGGTTGCTTTACTCTCAGGCAATGCTTGATGTGCAATTTTTGAACAAGTGCTCCAGTGATTATTTCATTACAGCATCATGTGAGTTTGGCCCCTCCTGCCATTCCCTTAAGAAAGACTGACTCAGTGAGGAGAGCAGGTTCATTTGTCAGTGGTGTAACAGCTGCAGTTAAACACAGTTCCCATTCCCACTGTGCAGCTGACCAGCTTGTTCACAGGCCTGCCCTGATCACCCAGCCATGATGCCATTGCCTGGTCTGTGCAGCACCTAGCACTGAAAACAGCGATTTCTGAAATATGGGTGCATCACAGAAACAATGTGACAGTTTCTGGATGGAAAATTCTTTGATTTCTTATGCCAGAACCCACCTTGTGCATTGCAAACACTTTTCTTCCTCATTGAGAGGGAAAGCAAACAGAAAAATTGCTTTTTTTCCCACCTAGATGGGTCTTTGGATACTGTGAGCTACTTCACGGTGTAATTTCCCTGGCCCCACCAGCAGCAGGACAGGTCTGGGCAGAATCCATCCCCAGTGCTGGGGATGGGGGATACCAGAGGAGCAGTGCTGGGGCTTGGTATGGGGGCAGGGGTAGAGGGACCGGCACGTGCCACCTCTGCCAGCAGCACCTGCTCACGTGTGAGTCAACTGCAGGGCGGGAGGCTCTTGAGAGAACATAAGAAGGAAAGCAGATATTTAAGAAATTAGTCACAAACATAATGGCTTAATCAAGAGCCTGTTGGAGGCATTTGGGTTCCATTTCACCAGAGGCTGTTCCAGCCACCTGGGCCAAGATGTGAGGATCAGGGGTCTTGTTCAACATCATGGCTGGTTCTTGACATTCCTGCATCCCTCCACACCTCATCCTGTGCCAGCACCGGGGAAAATCCCTCCTGACACATACCTGCCCATGCAGCGTGTCTGTGAGCCAGCCTAGGAAACTGATCCAGCTGGAAAATAACACAGGGAAGGAGAAAAAACCCCTACATTTTCCCCACAACCAACTCTGATCTCTGACATTGTCCTCACCAGACCCCAGTACCCTTCCAGGTGCATGACCAAGAGAATGGAGCAATTTGCAAGGAGGGAAGAGTGGGAAGGGATTTTTGGCTGAAACTCAGCATGGCCAGAGCTAATGAGCTCAGAGAGGCAGGTTGTCACACCACCCTGCACCAAGCTGATACCTGGGTCACCATGGTCATCCATGTGGGCATCACCTTGAGGCCTCCAAAGGCTCCAAAAGAGACAACACAGGGACGGCCTCCCCTCCCTTGCACTGCCTGATGCTCCTTTAGCTGCTGCTGTAGATCATAACTTCAGGTCATATTTGTCTTCATAATGACGACGTCGGTACCTTGACAAACCAAGGAAACAGAGGGATGAGATGCTGAAAAGCATTTGATGTTTATGCTGTTCACATTTGGCAACTTCAGTGCAAAACGAACATTGAAGGTAAACCAAGTGCAAGTACTGAACGGGGAAGGAAGGATTATTGCATGAACAAAAAAAATTCAGAGGGAATCATGTGAACATAAGAATTCAGAAGCTGAAAGGAGTTGTAATAATAGCTGTCTACTTCATTTCAGGTTCTGTCTGGAATATATTTTAGTAATAGATAGGAACAGAGGCACACTGCTATTAGTCAGTTTAGTCGAAACATTTCTGCTGAGACATTTTTGCTGTAAGAAACTAGAAATTTTACTATAAAAGCGTGTTTCTCTATTCCATAAAAGAAACTAGTTTTTCCTGAGGAAAGCCAAAATGTTTCACTGCAGCTAAAACTTCTTTTTGTCAAAAAATATCTCAGTTGGAAAAGGGCAAGAAGAGATAAGGAGAGGATTTTCTTAGTCTGCTCTAGCCATTAACCACTTTGTGGCTTCATATCTTGATTTCATGACCTCTAATAAAAAGTTAAGCTACAGAACGAGTCCCTGCATGATGAAATTATTTTTTTCTGTCTCTACAAAGCGCTTCAGTAGATGTTTGGCACAATGCAGGAAGTTCTGATAAGAGATACTGTCAATAAATTCCCAGCTGCATTAGGATGTAAATATAAAAGACAAGTATTACCAAAAAAACCCCCAAACAAGAGTAACAATTTATGTTAAGAGCATTCAGAATAAAAAAAAAAAAAGTAGTTGGTGTAAACAAAACTAGAGGTTTGAATTAGATCTCTAGTTTGGTTTGTCCAACTACTTCAATCTGGCTCAGGAAATAAAGGCAGAATCTGGCTTTTTCAGTGTACACCTACCATTTCATTATCAGGACTATGAAAATGTGCTATCAAACTTAAATTGTTACTTCTCATCTGTTGCCTGAATGCAAACCCTTTGCACAAAGAAGCAAGACTATGTGGCTACATTTTCCTTACAGTAAAACGAATGGGAACAAGGAGGGAATAAAAGCCACCAGCAAAACCTACTCCTTCTGTTTAAAATTATAGATGTAAGCAAAGAGCCCAGGGAGCAGCCCATATTAGGCAAAGTGCACTCTTTTCTTGTAAAAAGTTTGAAGAATTGAAGGTCTGCTCTCCCCACTTACGACCGTCAGCATGCTTGTGTACTGGGAATGAAAACAAGAGAAGATGTGAGGATACGGAGTGGAAGGAGGGGCTGTCAGCTCCCGGCTGCAGGGACTGAGCGGAGGATGGGGCGATGAGACCTGCACAGGGGGAAATCATGGGGCCACCCGGGCTCCAGCATGGTCCTCATGGCTGAGCTGGCGTCAGCATCACTGGTGCACCCACTCTGCAACAAAGGGAGGACCTTCTGGCCAGGGGGGGTGCAGGGAGAGCCCCATCCCAGGGGCTTGCCCACGTTGCCCACCTCTGTGCTGCTGGTGTCAGTGATGGACCATGCTCAGCCCCATGCCTCACGTCGCTTTGCTTGGCAGCTCAGCAAAGAGTCCCTTGTGCTCCTGAAGCACACCAGACAGACTGTGCCCACCCAAGACAGAGCACTCTGCCTGTGATGACAAAACCAAAGCTTGTTTTAGCTCTGGGAGCCTCACTGTACCGGACAGCACCGGGTAGCCTAGCAAGGACATGGCAAGAAATCCAACCTGTCCGAAGCACCATGTAATGCTACACCTGCGTCAGGCTCCCAGGTATGATTTCTGCCAGCTCTGCAGCTGAAAATGTGCTTTCTGGTATCTGGTCTCTATCAAGCTTCAGGGATCAGATTGGTTTATGAACCTGCTTATATTAAGAGCAAACAATTTATCACTGTGGATTTTCTGTGGAGTTGACTCGCTGTTCCTCTGGTTCCACAGCTACCTACTCCTGAGAGCTCAAACCTCAACCCATGGCTTCTGGGAGCTGTGCAGCATGTGGTGACTCTGTGGGTACCTCTCCCTCCTTCTGCCCTCAAGGCACAACTCAGATCTCGCATTTTTAACCTTTCTTTTTAATTTTCTGTCATGCAAGGTGGATCACAAACATCACATAAAGGGTTCTGGTGTATAATATGAGTGAGAATGGTGCACTCTCTATGCTTTACACAATATCCTTCTTTACATGCCATGGCTTTTGGGTTGGTTACACCACTATCAATAAGGTGTGGTTTTTTCCAGATAGACTCCACATGGCATAGGGTATGTTTAAAATTGCTGCATCAACAAATCAAAGTAAACAACCTTCTCTCCCCTGTGAGATGATGAAAAACATAAATTATGTAGTCTTTAAACAAATGGTAAAGAGTTTCCTTATTAGGCTTCAGGGTCCTGTGTGTGTATATGCCCATTGTAAAATCCTTGTCATTCCTGGGTCTGTAGGTCTGTATAATGTTCCTCACAGGTTCAATTGAGTGGTCAGCATACCAGACTTGGGCTGGGGGATTTGACATTGACCCACACACACACACATCCATGCGCATATATATATATATATATGTGTGTGTGTGTGTGTGTGTGTATATGTGTATATATATATATATAAACTACAGTGAAAAGTGAAAATCTCTGCTGTTTCTTTTGCAAAAATATTCTTGATGGTGAAAACTTGCCTTGCTTTCAGGAGCATTTTTTCTTCCATTTCCCTTCTGTATTATTTTCGCCATTTCTTGGCTTGCATCTTACATTCAACATTTTGCTTTACCAGGTAAGAAAAACACATCATCCCTGGCTGGGGACACAACTTTGTCCTTCTCATCCATGTGAGCTCTAGTCCACCTCCATGTCCCTCAGACAATGGACACAGCCACATCCTCACCCACTGCTTTTCCCAGCCCACCACTTTTTCCTGGCCACAGCCACCAAAGCACCTGGAAATCAGGAAAGATCTTGGTTGAAAACTGAAAAAGGACATGGAAAACACTGACTAAAATGGTATCAGCTGCTTTGCTCAGTCTCCCCATGGCCAGCTGGGCTGTGGGAGATATCTGGGTGAGCTTCTGAGGGGCAGTGGATGGGAAGAGCCCTGTGGGGCTGTGCTCACTTCCCCAGGCTGGCCATGGCTGTGACCATCACCTACCTGAGAGCACCTGCAAGTGTGAGAGTCTCAGCACCAGCCATTCCCTTCATAAATAATTTTGCTTAAGCAAATAGCACCAAGTTCATTGTACTCATTATGGGAATTATCTTGAATAAGGCAAATAGTGAGGTTATCAGAGAGATATGTCTTATCTAAGGCAAATGGCATTTTTTAGGGGGGTCATCACTGTTGACTAATTAAACATGTTCCTGATGGGATGTCTGGCATGTACTTATCCATGGAAATGCCTCACTTTTTCTGGGTAGCCTTTGAGAACCAAAGCACGTCCTGGTCTCTTGCCCAACTTCTATTTCCCATGCAGTTACCTGTTATCTCAAAGCAAATGTGCAACAGAGGAAGAGAACCAACAAGAACTCTCCAAACTGGGGTGCTGGACCACAGCTGGGCCTCCAAGTATTGCAGCAACACAAGTAAGAATTGTGTGTAGCCAAATGGACTCAATATCTCAACATCCTGGCCATTCTCCACCTCCTTTCTATAGAAGCTTTCAAGGCCACCATTCTGCCTTGTCTCATCTGAGATGTAACTGACATTAAAGATAGAAAATCTTTCAAGTTACCTTAACTGAGTCAATGGACAGCCATCCCAGGATCAACCCATGAAACTGCAATCTGAGGATGATTTTTTCCCCCCCCTCTTACTTCTCATGGACTGGTAAGGAACAGTTTCTATCTTTGAAACTATAAATAGGACTGGAAAACCCTGTACTGCACAGGTAAATCAGCAGCACTAAGGATGTCTTCAACTACACCAACACCTCAATTTTCATGACTCATTCAGACCAGTTGCTATTTGCAGTAGCTGAGCGGGTTGCCAGCATTGAGGAGCCCACCTGCATGACTCCCTGAGAGACCTGGTGACATTACCTCTTTTGAAAAGCTGAAAAAATGAGAAACTAGGATATTAAGATCGAAATTGCTACTTTCCCAAATACTAGGAGTGCTCAGCTTGAGATTTTTCTGAATGTTCCATATTTCATAGCACCAAGCAGATACTGTCTTTTGAACATAAAGACTTTGCACTGCCTGTGAGCACTCAGACATCAGGACATCTGCAGGGTGCCCTTACATCCCTGCCGAAGCACAGCCAAGTCAGTGGATGTCACCCACCTCCCCCCTCTCTTCCCGCCCTTAGTGCACCTGTACACACCCGTTCAGCAGACCCATGAAGGGACAGGAGAGACAAGAGAGCAAAAAGCAAATGACCCATGCCCAGGGACTTCACCTCAGCTCTTCATGTGGAAGGCACTCAGATGCTACAAAGTGTGGTTGCAATGTATCACAGTAAAGTAAATGAGTGTCTCATGCTGGGCATAGAGAAAATGAGGAATACACCAAAAAAGTGCATGTGAGTAATTTGCCACATACTTTGTGCAGCTTGCATGAGGGAGGTGCAGGGAAGAGATAATTTCCCCAGCCTGGTGTTGGAACACCCTCCTCACACCATCTGTTCTCCCTCATCTAACCCACCACCTGCTTTCTTCAGCAGTCACTGAAAGAGCCCCCCAGAGCCCTGTGTGCTCCCAGTGGGTCCCCAGCCCCTCCTGGAGTGTAAAGACTGAGAGCTGGAGGGAAGTAGCACAGAGCACAGCATGTGAGGAGTGTCCCACCTTCTCTTGCAGCTGGAATCACCTTGTGTCCAGGAGCAAAAGAGAAAGAAATCACCTCTGTCACTGCCACAGAGCAGGGTTTGACCCTGTACCCCCTTTGGCTGCCTGTCCCCAGGCTGTGGCAGAAACCAGGGAGCACATGGCACATGGACACCAAGTTGTTCACCATGCCATAGGAACACTGGCCATGTGGGAGACATCCCAGCTGATGAATATAGCCTTGGCCAGATGGAACAGTGTCTTGATTAAAACAAGTCTTTGAGTTTAGTTAAGGAGATTGTTTTCAATTAAATGTGCATTTCCTAAGGTGATGAGTAATTTGAAGGTGATTTTTGGCTTTGATGTCTCAGCACATACTTCAGTTGACTTCTTTAAATCCCTGCTCTTTAAGTGCACCAAGGTAAGACTATCCACAGTTTCTTCCCTGCTTCTGGCACTATCAGTCTTTCCTGGTGCCACAAAATTTTTATCTGATTACTCCTAATCAGATGTCCCTACCCAAGGCAGGGGGGTTGGAACAGGATGAACTTTAAAGTCTCTTCCAACTCAAACAGTTCTGTTATTCTGTGATTCTAATTTTACTTGTCCCACCTGGTGAGAATTTTCTGGAGTACCAGCCCTCATGTCCTCGTCCTTGGCTTTGAAGCAGAAAGGCTAATTATCTGGAAAAATGAAAAAAGTTATTTACTGTGAAAAAACAAACAAAGAAACAAAGCAGCTCATGCAAGGAAAGCTAGAGATAAGCATTTAAAAATCCTAAACACCTGACATTTTACCTGAGTTGAGATTTTTCTGCCTCTGCTAATTCAACGCACTTTGACATAACATTAGGGACCTGACTCCTGTTCCATTTATCTCACTGAAATAAATAAAAAAGAATAAATCCATTCTACTCCGAGGAACGAAACCATTGTTAAAAGGGCTGGAGGTCACCAGTAGGCGTATCAAATCCAGGCAAATTTACATGGTGTAGGAGTCCCCAGCTTTTGAGCCACAGTGTAGCTATTAAGTGAAGGATCAGGGGTTCATTATTTTAATTTGGCACTCGATACAAGGTAGCAGGTGACTGGGGAGCACGTTCAAGCAATCACTGTGAGTCAGATTTAACTCATGCTTTCTTTGAGGGCTGCTTACCATTATCTCCCCCAGAAACCTTTTCAGGCATCAGGGTCAGGGAAACATGTGCCGAAACGTTCCCTCCCCGTGGGTGTAGGGACGGAGAGTGAGATGGAGCAGGACGTCAATGCCTGCACACCCACAGCCACAGCCGCAGCCACACCCAGCCGAACCAGGCTGGGCTCTGCAGGAAGCAGCCCCTCCGTGCACCAGCAGGGCTCCAAAGCCCCCTTTCAGCATCTCCTACCCAGGAGGGAAACCGCTGCCCATCTCTGCCCTCCCAGGACTGCTCATGCTGGAGCAGGACCAATAAAGAGATGCTGTTTACATCTCCACTTCCTCACTCTAAATCTCAGGAGAGTTATGGGGTATATTTTGCTTTCATGTGCTGTGTTCCTGAGGTGCATCCTACATTTCCTGCTCTTGCTTTTGCCTGTGCATGCATTGCCTCTGTGCATACTGCCTTAGCTTTATCCCAGCTAAGCTTTTTTATCTGGACTCTGCTGTTTATTGCTTAATACATCCCCATATAGTCATTTGGCTGCTGAACACAAGCCTTGTGAAAGGAAGAAAAGAAGTGGAAGGACACTTAAAGTAGCTTTAAAGACTTATTACAGTAACCAGCAGTTTGTGCCAGATACTATATAACCAAAGCACTGAACAGGATTTCAAAACCTACCATAACCAAGAGATTTCAGGCTGATTTTTCTGTTATTTCTCTATTCACCATCACTAGCTCAAAAAAGTGCTTTTCAGTGTATAGGCCTGTACCAGTACTACTTTTGCACATGGGTTAAAAGAAAGACCCCAAGCACAAGGGCAAAAGCCTCCAGTGGAGATGTAACTTTGCAGGTCTGCCCTTCCAAGCAGGTCCCTGGCAGTGCTGGTGGCTGGAGGAAATGCTCTCCTGAATGCTCAGGGAGGAGGGGCAGCACCCATGACCTAGCAGTCTGCCACAGAGAAGAGCTGCTAATGGCATTTCTTATCCCTTGGCAAAAGCTGCTGCTGATAGTAATTTCCATTTCCACCCATTCCCACTTCCTATTAGGCCGTTTTGTCTCCTGCAGCAAAGCAGAATAAAATATTTGTGCTGGTGGAACGCAGTCACCTCAGCGGCCAGCAAAGCAAGCCCTGCAGTGCAACTTACTTAGAAGGTTATTGTCATGATTTAGAGACATTCTGGTATTTTTTTTGCTTCTTCCTCACTCATCCTTCTTCATCCTTCTGTTTTTTGCCACCAGGACTGCTGTCATAATTTCTGGTTTCCACCACAGGCAGAGGCACCTGTAGTGACCAGCTCTATCCTGTGTGTGGCTCAGCCTGAGCTGACACCTGAACAGCTTTTGGAGAAACAACCTGCTCCATCAGGTCACAGTGCTTCCTCCACAGTCATGGGAGGGCTTGGAAATAGTATAAATATTTCTGTGTCCAGTATTCAGATCTGGGAAGGGGGCTTACAATCCCAAATCCGGCACCGTACCTCTCCAAAGGTCTTTCTCAACCATCCCAGCTTGCAGACCCTGCCTTCCCAGGAGGTCCCCAGAGGGAAGCCAAGGATTTGCATTGCTTATCCTACAGATCCATGTCCATGTTGTTTGGTGTTAAGTCAGGTGTGCCAGCTCAATGGATGGATGGAATGGTGAGAGCGTTAGGGACGCCTTTGGGGTCATGGTGACTCTTTATAGTCACACTGTAGTCACTTCTCCTGCACTGGGTGAGCCGCAGCTCTGAATCTGGCCATGTACCATGTTTTCTTTATCTCCCACAAGGTGTGTGCAAAAGACAGCTCTCCTGATGCAGCAGCACTGTTCCTTGCCTTCTCTTCCTGGGACAGAGGGCAGGCAGACAGGAATCAGCTGCAGAGCCAGGCTTGGAACCCCTCAGAGGGCAGTGGAGTTTAGATGTCTGTTCATTCAGTCTGCAGTGAAGGCAGAGCCTGTCTGAAAACCTGGATTTCAGCAGGGCTCAAAAAGTCAAAAGTGAAGACATCCTGTGGTTTAAATAGGGCATGTCTAACTTAAATGTCCTCTCAGAAAAGAGTTTACCTTTTCATCCTTCCGCCACGAGCCAGAAGGCAAGGATCAGTCCCCTCCATTTTCCCTCTATTGTACAGCCCCCTCTGAAAGATTATTAGACCCTCAGGGATGTTTAGATACACTGGTGATGGGCACATCTTGAACTCCTCACAAAAATAAATTTGCTATGACTGTTATAAATTAGTTGGGGATTTATTATCTTTACAGCCCAAAGCTCCGCCTCTTTGGTGCCTGTGTTGGTTTGAATATGACTCGGAGGCCCAGTGTCAAACCTGAGCTTTGAATAGGATCCCACAAAGCATTTGCTTCCTTCTGATCCCAAACATGATGGCAAGTGCCCAACAAGTGAGTCAGTGAGGTTCTGTGAATCTGTTTATCAGACAGCAACAATCATTTGTGGAAGTGTCTTTGGTAGCAACAGAAGAGTCTATTTGATGGTAGCACTGACTAATGTAAATGAGGATTAATTAATGTTTTCCTGCAGTGATGTTGGCACTGATAGTGCCTTATTCATGTAATTTAATTTCTATTGACAGGCTGCTAATGGAAATGGATAGCAATGGGTGTCTCTTCCATCAGGCACGATCTGCCACAAAAATAATTCTCTGAACTGGCAGTTGGACTCATTCATTGCTGGAAATGTGAGGCAGTAAAAGAGGATGAGTCAGAAATGGCAAACAAAGGGACTTATTGTCTAATTCACAGCAGTCCTCTCCCAGGTATCTGAACCAGGATAAATTTAGGGGTTCAGGTTTGTTTTGGGCTTAACTGCTCCTGACACTTAGCTTCAATTTAGCCCCAAAGCATGGATGCGCAGCTTCACAGTGGGAAGGAGCACATTCAGAGTGGGCAGGTGGATGTGCAGGCAGTCCCACAGCTCCGGGCACAGGAGGGGAGAGGCTCAGCTCCAGATCTCTGGCTCCCTGGCAGCCCAGCACAGGGGCCAGGGAGGAAGGATCAAGCAGGGTTAACACGCACCAAGTCGGGTCATTCCCTCCCCCTGGAGAAATCCGAAGCAGTCACTGCTTTGAACAGGGCCCCAGGAAAGCCACTGGTGTTATTCTAAAGCAGTACCCAGAAACAACTGCTGGTGTTCAGGGATGGTTTGAGTTCAGCAAAAGACTCAGGTTGGGACACCCCTATGGATGAGAAAAACATGCCAGTTTCCTTCCAGTGTTCAACCCCACACTGTCCTCAATTGCTCCCCTCATTGTTTTGAAGTTGGAGACTTGCAGCTCATGAGAAATCATGGAAGTAGGAAAGCAGAAAGAAATACTCCTGTGAAAAAACATCTTCCCTCTTAGCTAAGTAAGTAATGTACAAAATCTAATTGTCCTGGGTTGAACCGTGACACACATACAATTTTTTTATTCGGTTTTATGTAATTAATTTTGCATATTGCTTACTTTTTGAGCAAAGATACACTTTCTAAGTCTCCTTTTGCCTATGGGATAAATTTCTAAGGGACTGCAATTTTATCCTGTCTTGGGGAAGCTCCATGCAAGGCTTACTGAAAGATCTCCTGGGAAACTGGGGAATTACCATCCCATCAGAGCCTGACACATGCCATCACCCCTCTCCTTGCAGAACTGAATGGCAGGGAACCATCTTTCAACATCTCTGTATCTTCAAACCCCACCAAATGTCTGACACTGAAGAAATTTTAGCTGTTGAAGGTCTTCCTATGATCACCCTGAAATATTCATGACCCCATTTTCTCACACTCTTGCTTATATCACGGTCAGTAGAAAAATACTTTGAAATATGAAATGTGCCGTTCATAGTAAGTGGTAGGGCTGGAACAAGAGCAACACAGCAACCTGCCACGACCAGCCTGGAAACAAGGCACAGCATCACCACTGTGAGAGGCAGGAGCAGCCCCAGGAAGAGCCCCGTGGCCGGCAGCTGCCCCACAGTTCTGCCTGTCCCCACACGAAAGGGCCTGCAGCTCTCCCTCTAATCTGATCACCCATTTACCTGCTTTCCATTAGCATTTGCTTAATCCTCATGCCTTCACTGCACTCCATCCTTGTCCTTTCAAAGCAGAGCAATAACCTCTCCCCTCCGGGCATTCTGCTGCTGCTATCCCCGTTCTCTGTCCAAACCGGAGGCTTTGGTTTGATGCTTCTGCTGTGCTGTCATTGCAGCAGGAGCGAGGAGAGTCTGGCACCTTGGAAAATGAAATCTATGCCATCTAAAGTCAAGCATCCAGAAGCAGGGAATGCTGAAGCTGTGAGGGGCTGTGATGCCCAATTGAATCGCAGTGGTACCCCCTGCATCAAAGTCTGGTCTGGGTGAGATCAGATGGACTCAGAGCTGTGCCCTGGGTGGTGACAGCACAGACGTGGCAGCCCAGCCTGCACAAAGCCTTCCCAATGCCCTGGTAGCTGAAACCATTGCTGCAGTATAATTTATTCCCCACTGCCTTCTGGGGTCTCTACTTGTTGCTTTGAGCAGGGAGCCCCCAGCTGTGGGGATCAGAGTCCCTGTTTGCCACCATGGCACACTCAGATGAGGAGCCAAACCTGCTGAGAGTTCCCAGGAGGCCATCCACACCGGGCTGGGATGCAGTGGTGTTCCCCATCGCTTCTCCCACTGACGCTGAAACAATGGTAAATGTGCCAGGAGGTGGGAGTGGAAACAGCTCCCCAGCACCATGCTGAAGGCACTCCTAAGGAAAGCCCTCTGCGTTTATAACTGAACAGATGTGGAAAGATTTGGGGGAACAGTGACAAGAGCACAGGGCTTTCTTCTCCCTGCCATTACACAAGGCCAGGGTTGTGTGGAAGTATAGTGACCCTCATCAGACAAGCTCACATGGTTAGAGAAAACAGGCAGTTTAAAGCTCTAAAATCCCTTCTTTGGGTTTGAAAGAGAAGGAGCAGTTCCAGTCTAGGTATATCTGAGCACAACTTATGGAGTTTAATTTTGTTAATTACTCAAGGTAAGTGAAAAGAAGGGTTAGCACCTGCACAGAAGGGAGGACTGTTAACAAGATGATAAGGCTAGGGGGAAAAAAAAAGGCAAAAATTACTGCCTAAGGAAGGGAGAAAGGTTAGTTCAAGGTAAGACCTGAGGAAAAGTGTTAATAACAGCCTGCAGAATCCTCGGCCTTTTGCAGTCAGCAGAGCTATGGAGGCTGGCTCCCAGGCTCACCTTTGTCTCAGAGGTATTTCTACCCTTTGCCCTCCCTTCCTACAAGCCCCTGCCTGCACAAAGTCCTGAGCGTGCCAGCTGTGACCGGACACCTATTGTGCTCCCTAAGGGGCAGAGGGGATGGCGTTTGGACCTGTCCCTCCTCTGAAATGCTCTAATTAGGTGACTACGGAAAGTGACTTCAGTCCACCTCCTGCCCCTCCCTGCCTGGGGCAGGGAGCCGAGCAGCAGTCCTGGCCCCTTTTAATGGGAATGCCAAATGAGGAGTGTGCACTAGGACTTCTCTTTCCTCTTTCAGCATCTTACAGCCACATGTTGCAGCTGCTGCCTGGATTGGGGTCCTCACTGCCAACAACATCTTAAACCTCCATAGTGCTCTGGCAGCAGGCAGGGGCAAGCAGGAATTCCATCCAAACTGGAGGCATGCAGGGGATGTGTGGAAGAGTGGTCAATGCATTCATGTGCTGGACAGAAACTCCAGCTGTGTGCCATAGGATGCTGGATGCCCAGTGCTCAATGCTCCCCATCTGTGCTCTGGCCATGCCTGCACGTTCTCCTTCTCTGTGGATTTGGCTGTGCTGAGGACTCATTGGCTAATTTTACAGGGCTGCCTGAAGGTTTTGTGACAGGGTACAACAGCCATGGAACCTCACTGCTTGGAGATCTTGTGCTGAGGCTGAGCATCAACCTGTTCCTGCTCGAGCAGTGGTGGGTGCCCAGCAGCACCTCTGTGAAAGTGGCACTGCTATGGAGGCTAGGCAGCTCTGTGGTGGGCAGAAGAGATTTAGCTGTGGTGGTTCCTCTTATTTTTATCACCAGTATCCCTTGCGGGACAGAGCTGACAGGGGCTCTGCAGCAGGCGATGTCCCACTGGAAGCACAGGGTTGCCCAGAGGCTGGCAGATGCCACACTGCTGGAACTGAAATGGTTGCATGGATGATGGGACATGTCTTCTGAAAGTCACTTTTGCACTGTTAGGTGGTTCTGCATTTTGGGCATTGACAATCATCTTAAAAACCACTCCCACACATTTGATCCCTGAGAGGCTGAGCACTGAGCTTCTATCTGCAAGCTCCAGCATTTTCTGCTGGGGTACCAATAATTTATTCGTGCATTTGGTGCTTGATAAGTCCATGTACTGACCTCTATGAAAAGGGTCATTTAGATCATCTGTCAAGGGGATGTGACTCAGGACTCACTTTTTGCTGGATCCATCGAGAGCACGTAGCAGCGTCTAACAAGCACGCTTGCTGATCTTCTGATAATAATACCATGTCACCCTACATCTTCAACACTCCCATCCCACACAGGCTTTCCATATCTGTTTCACTTACAGAACACAATAATTATGTGTTTCACACGTGAAGTTACGATGGCAGCCCAGCATTATTCAGCTGGCGGTGTTTCAGCGCTGGTTGTAGTCTACTCTCTCCGCCTGAGAGGTAAGCAAACAGCCTATTTAATGAGTACCAAATTCTGTCAATGCTGGTAGTTGCTATGGTGAGAATTCCCAGCACGACGCTGCAGCCCTTGGTCACTCCAGGCAGAGAAACGTGGGCGTTTCGGATCACAACACTCTGTTTACCAAGGTAGGTCTGAAACGCATCGGAGGGCAGGGGTGGAGGCTGCTGGAGCGGGGAGCCTGCTAAGGAAACTGCCAGAAACAAACACTCATGGATGGGAAGATGCAGGAATAATCAGAAAACCAGCTCAGGTCAGCAGTGCCAGATTCAGCGCTGGCTCAGAGCTGCTCAGTTGCTGTTGCATTGGTATTTTTCAGGGCAACCCGGAGCGTGCAGGGATCCAGAGCACAAAATCCCTGGGCACAGCAGTCAGCAAAGGCACCAACCAGCAGCTGCAGATGGAGGAATATCTGCGCTTTCAGCCCTCGGGGAAGGCTGTGCAGAAGAGATGAGAGAGCTGATAGCACTTAGCTTGATCTGCCTGCTGCATCCTCAATGCTCCAGGAAGATTGCAGGCTCCAGGGCTGTCAAGCCGTCAACTTTCACTTGGTTTGACAACAAACTCACTTCACATACATGGTTACACTTAAAGAAAATAAGAGGAAGAAAAAAAGAAAGCTGTTGGAGCTAGCAATGCCCACAGATGCTTCCTAGAAGTAGAACGTTATTTTGTGATCTGGCACCAACATTTTAGCAGCCTATAAAAGGTAAAGTTGGTACTACAGCCAGCCATTTGTACTGTACAAATAAGAGCTGTGAATATATTCTGGAAGCAATGTCAAAGAGGACCAGATGGGAAATGAGCAGCATTCATTCTAATTTAACAAAGACAGCTAACCCAGAATATGCATTAACATGTAGCATTTTTCATCTGCCTCCATTCAGAACAGATTCTCAGTATCATTTCCAAGGAAAGGAAATTGAAGGAATACTTACTCCTTGGTGAATTACTGTTCTCTCATAATTGGAGAAGTTTGGCATTCGAAGCTAGGTGTAATATGTTTTCCCTGGAAATGTATGCAAGGACACAATACACCCACAAACCCTGTGTTTGGGCATGCAGCCAGCTCCGTATGTTTTGGTCCATGCTGGATGGATCCAGGGTTTCAGAGGCCTTGGGCACGTTGCTGGCCTGCAGAGAGAGTTTTCATAAGGCAGGGCGGTGAGGGGACGCTGTGCCAGTCATACAGAGGGTCTGACACCGCAGCTAGGGGGGTCTCTCTCCAACCTCAGGTCAGTTTGCACATTTCAGTGACAGCAGGTCTGATTCCCCATTTCTTTGCATATGGACAACATGGCTTGTGTGTGACATATGCTTTAGACACATGCTTTGAGGGCTGAACCCAAATTTGAAGGCTACCAAATCCGAGATGTAGATTTAACAAATGCAAACTCATTTTTGACTCTTCCAGGAGGCATTGAGTAGGGTGAGCCTGTTTGAGGGGAGGGATCCCAGGGTACAATATGCTGAAGCATTTCTTCATGTGTTTAATAAAACCTCCGATACTATTTTTAAACAAAGCACTATTTCCATTCCCTCTTTCATTTTTCTTTAAATATTTAGAAGGGATTAACCACAGAAAACAAGCCACATCCTGAATTTTTTTTCCTGCATAAATTAAATCTTTTTATTCAAAATTGTTCATTACTGGAACCTCTCTCAACTTCCTCAACTTCCAAGTTCCTTTGTGTAGCCTTTCTCTTCTTGAAGTCCAGAATTGCCGCAGTTTCCCCAAACCCCCCATCCTCACACATCACAAAGCCAAAGTTTTATGCCATTCTGCTCAATGGAGCTCTGCATTTAACACATACCATTAACTTACAATGAACAAACAGGTAGCAGCTCTGTTCCACAGCACTCCTCCCTTGTCTGGGAGAAATGCACAGACACAACCCACACTGGCTCCTGGAGCTTTCTGCTGCTCAGCAGTGTTTTCTCAATATTTTTGGCATCCCCTGGGCCGAATTCTACCCCATGAGCAGCCTGTCCAGATCCAATCATGGGGAGTCCTGCTGCACAGCCTCTCTTTTAATAACAGCAAGCAGAGTGAAAGCCTGAAAACCAGTTGAGGTCAGACCAGATCACCACCAAGTTCCTGTCTGACCTTGAAAACCTGATAAAAATGCACAGCTCTGGCTGCAAGTTGACACTGTACACAAAGTGCTTTCAGTACAGCTGCAGTACCTGGTTTAATGGATCCCTTTGGTCCCTCAGCTTTGTCTATGCAGAATCCCATTTGGAGAGACTACTTGTAACTCCTGGCCAGTGGTCTGCATCTGCACAAATCCCCTTCCTATCTCTCTCAGTAATACTCATAGTATGCCGCTTATGGTATGTGAAGAAGTCACTTTCAGAAGCAGAATAGGATCTCCAACTTCCCAGGCTAAGGTTTGGCCCTCAGTTCCAGGGACAGTTGTGCTGGCTTTTCTTGGTAGGAGACCCTGTGCACCAGGGACTGACCAAATCCAGCAGCAGTCCCTGGCTAAGGTCTGCAGCCAGCAGCACATCATCCCCACAAATCACCCCAATCTCTGCTCCTGCAGCTCTGGGATTCTGCCCCTGCAGCCCTGGAACAGGGTCACTATATGCCCTGTGTGTGCTGTGCAGTTTGCTGTGAACAACACAGCAGAGGCTGCTGGAAGTGCTGGCAGCATGTTTCACTCCCTGCTTCATCACTGCTTTGTGTGCTGAGCAGGCACAACCTGGTTATCGGTGAGGGAAGCGAGGCACAGGCTTTGAGAGTTTTATAAAGCAGCCCTGAACACTGTGAGACTGCTGCTGTGTGAGTATTCCAGGAATTGTCACTACCAGGAACAAATACAGCTGGAAAAAAAATCTTAACCTGTAATTACATGCAATATGGTGCACCAAATCCTCCACACTGCACAGCCTTTTTTTCCTACGCATTCAGCTTCTGCAAAGCTAAGGTGCAGGTTGTCCCCTGTTCATTAGGGCTGGGGTAATGACTTACAAGGGCTCCTGAAATCGTTGGCTAGGGCAAGGGAAGCAGCATGAATTTTATAGGCAAGAAAGACTAATAATCTTTCTCCCTTCCTCTAAAATCCTCCCTCACCCCTCCCCTCCCGGAACAAACACACTTTTTAAAAGGCTTTTAAATAATCTCGTGTTCCTTAACAAAATTACAGCAGCAGTTTCCTCCTTTAATAGCACTCTTCTCCTTAGTAATCTTGTTTTAGCTACAGTTTTTGATGGAGAGTGCTGGTAGATGAATCATCTCTCACCCCTCTTGGGTTATTTTGCCTGGCTTCAGGAAGAAGGAATTCTGTTTTGGAGCAAAGTCTCCTGTTCAGAAGAGGAAGCTCTCATTTATTTGTGCTTTTAACTAGAAGTGATAAAAAATTTTATTTGAATGGTTAATTGGGGCCTAAATAGATGAATTGTGAATGTCAATCTGATCCATCCCAGTGGATGGCATGGTCCTGTCTCCCAGTCACTCATCTCAAATGAATTGAGCTGTCTTCTGCAAGCTCGAGGTCTGCTCCTGCACATCACCTTCTTATGGAAAGCACTGGAAGGCACTGGCTGAAGGACAGTCAGAGACTGACTGAGATCCCAGTGTTAATGGAGACAGGGGCACGAGTATTTTAGTTTAAGAGCTATGATATGGACAATTACTTCTCTGACAACCTCAGCCAGAGAGAAACCCAAATAGAAAATGTTTATAAAATTTGTTTTGCAAAAGGTAAAAGGCTGGAGGTGTCAGTGAGAGAAATGGAGGATTGCATGAATATGTGATTAGATAAAATTGCACATTGAAAAGCAATTCAAATAAATTAATTAGTAACTGGAAAGAAACTATAAGAATGTTATAGTTACTGTCCTTTTTTTTTACCTTCTTTAAATCAGTGTCACTGTGTAAGTGCACTAACAGATCTTTGCACAGGAAGAGCTTCTCTGGTGCCTCTCTGTTGCTGAGGCTGGACTGGCACAATGCTCACACTGGCTCATCCCCAGGTCATATTCAGCAGTGCTGGGTACAGATCTGCACCTCCTCAGGTCTGACTGCTTTACCACAAATTGTGTTACAGTGGTCTCTATGTGACAGAGGACGCTAACAAAAAGCAATCCCTACTCCTCCTGTGCTGGCTAGGTTTTCCAGGTCACCAGAAATAATGAACATTATCAGCTGCTGTGAAAGAGTCTAGTATCAGTGAGGAGTGCATGAACCCTGCTCTACTGACAGTGAGTAGGATGCTCTCAAAAAAGGTGGAATAATAATTTTAAATAACTCATATTTTTTATTCCCTCATCTACCATACTCTCCATCTTACTCACGTTTCAGTTTAACAAGGTGTGAGCTGGTCAAGCCCAGCCACATGGCTAATGTGGAGAAAGGAATGCCTTTGTATGGAGAGAAAATTATCATTTTATCTATGTAAATATACCACAATACATTGCACCATAGAAAATTATTGCATGGACACATGTCTGCTTTCCTCCCTACTCACTGAATATGTTCTTTCCACAGACACAAACATTTTATTGCATTTTCCTCAATTCTGCCACTGCCCCTTAGCAGGAAAACAGCACCTTCTGGTCAGCAAGAGCTTCTGCTCTGACAAGTGGTCCAGACACAGAAGAGGGATGCCAGACCTCCCTCTTCTCACAGCAGATCATCAAAGATGCCAGTGGCTTAGTCTGAATCTAGATTAGGTTTCGATTAGATAAACTGCTAACTGCATCCTGGGTAGTTTCCTATGATTTTTCCATGGGAATCAGAGATCTGATATGCTGGCAGTTGTCTAGACTCAACATACCCAGAGTGGTTTTCTTAGCATTGGTCAGGCCAATTCATGGATTAAAGGAGGAAGGGAAAATTCCTTCCATGCATAAAAAGCACTAGCTACTTTGGTCACGAGTGGCATCAGCTACTTATAACTCTATTCCTGGAAATGAATGCATGGCCGTCCAGGTGGTATCATCAAGAAGGTTTTGGCTTGCTTGAACCTGGATGGATGTTCCAAGAAAAAGAGCTGGTCATCAGAGCTAGCATTCAATGCAAGACAGGAAGAGCATCTCTGTGCCCTGACCTCCTGAATTAATGCAACTAGGATCCACAAGGACTGATTTCAGAAGGGAACAGGTAAATACAAGCATCAAGGACTTGGGCAGAGCCATTATAAATGGGGGGAAATACCATTACTCATTAGAAAATCATTGGAGGGCTGCTAAAGAGGTTAAGGGATCACCTAATGGAATCATACAAACAGCATAAGGAATAAATAAGAAGAGATTAAAATCTTGGTACATTATCAAAATTAGGACTAAGTTTGACCAAAGAGAGCGACCACTTATTTCATGCAAGAGGAATGCAGCTTGGGTGAAAATTACCATGAAACAACATAGTTCACAAGCCATAGGAAAGGAAAAAAGGAAACCAGCAAAATAAATACAATGGACTTCCAGAAACCATATTTCAAAAACCACAGTACTGATAATAAGTCTCAGAGAAAAGAGAATTCAGGAAAGTTTGCAGCACCTTAAAGAAACAATAGCAAGGATATCAGTTCAAACAATCCCAGTAGAGCAGGGAAAGCAGCTTTTGTAAGAGACAAACTATTTGCTTAAAACATGACCACTTCATTGACTTGTAATGAAAGAAATGGTTTTTTCAGAAAATTGAGAGATTCACTGACATGGGAATGTAAATGCACACGCTGAAAAATGTAGAGACCAAACAAGAAAAATCAAGGTGCAAAAAGAAATGCAACCAACAGGATCAAGAGCACATCAAGAAAACATAAAATACATTATCAGGGATGTAAAGGCCATCTATCAGAAGAACTATTCAACAGGGAAGAAAAGCACCTGCCTTCTTCACCACAGCTTTCAGTAAAAAGACAATTGTACTGGAATAGTTTACACTGTTGGTGCCATGGATGACAGGGAAAGATCTCAGTCTGGAAAGAAGAAAGAATAAGTAAAGAATACTTGCCTTGATTACATACAGTGTGCTTAGACTGCTTGTTAAAGCAATCTCACGGCTGTTGACAGCTCTCTGGGATCCCACAGAGAACCAACAAGGTGTCAGAATACTGCAGAAGTGAGACATAACTCCTTTTTAGAAAAGGAAGGAGCTTAAGAAGATGGCACAAGCAAGCACCATTAGAATTTACAGAGAAAATTGGAATAAAGAAATGTTCTATAAACATCTGGAAAACAGGGAAATTAGTAATGGCTAACACAAATTTGTTAGATCACCTAGATATTTTTCCTAAAGCTCCAAGACTAAACAGATGCTCAATGGATGGCAAACCAAACAGAAGTCAACAACACTATGCTGTTGCAAAAAAAAAAAAAAAAAAAAAAAAAAAAAAAATTATTTAAGCAAGCATCATGTGGCATGTACAGCCAGGAATGATTTCTGCCTGGTCTGTGACGTGCTCCTCTCATCTCATCCAGAGCTGCAAAGATCTCACTGGAACTCTGTGTCCAGTCTGGGGCACTGGAATTTAAGTTAGTTGAGGAACCAGGGCAGAGGGACTGCAGTGGGACCACACAAATGATGAAGGGTCTAGAAAATATGGTCAACAATCATGTAAGACCCCAAAAATATTCTTTTTTTCAATTGTAGAAGAGAGACATCAGAGAGAGGCACAACACTAGTCTTCAAATATATAAATGGTAGCAGCAGAGAGGAAGGGAACTTGCTGAGCTCCACATCTATTGCAAACAGGTCAAGAAGTGGGATCAAGACATAGTGATGCAGCAGCATGCATTTTCTGATGGTTAACCATTAGAACAGGTTATTACAGCTAAGAAATTTCTATCTGAGGATGTTTTTGCAAGAAGCAGGCACTTTTTGTCCTTGTGGAATGGGATAAACCAGACAATCTCTGGACATCCTTTCTGAGCTTGCTTTGTGTGATTCATGCACCAGGAGAGCCATGGGCAGGTGTTTTTTTGAGGATGACTGCAATGAACCTGAGGAGCAAAGGCTGGCTGTAGGTAGCAGACACATGCAGCATGGTTCAGCCAGTTTTGAAAAAGTCTTCTCTGATGGGTTGTTTTCTGAAAACCCACAAAGAAGACAAGGCACTAGGAGAGCAAGAACTTCACTTTTAAGATAGTGGATTGTATCTCAGAAGTGAGCTGAGCTGGTTTTCTAATTTTTTTTTTCCTGAGTCACCAGTTAACAATTCCACCCTCACCCCAAGTGTTCCCATTTAAGCAGGGCTCACACACAGGTGGTGATGAGCTGGGAAGAGCTCTTGAAGGCTGTGTTCAGTGGCTCTCCTTCAGTTTATCAATATTGCTGGCCTTTAGTACCCAGCTGTACAAACTGTGTCCAACTGTCTTCTCGGGCCAGACTCAGCACATGCTTCTGCTGGCAGAAGACCAGGCCCCAAAAGCAGAAGGCATGCCAGCTGCAAAGCTAAAACGATAGGAAACCACCTCTTTTCTGCTCTAAAGCCCACAGAGACCAGTGCCAGATCAGAGCTGGGCAACCACTGAAATAGGAAAGGGTGCTGCCAAGATCTCAGCTCCTTTCCTGGCACAACTTCCATCAGGCATAACTTTACTTTCCTAGTAGTAGTCAGGAAGGAAGACAAGTATAAGCACTACGTTATGCCTTCTCCACCTGATCTTCTCTTGGGCTGTACAAGCAGCTCAATCCTAACTAAGAGAAGCCACTCCCAGGTCTTATACTGGATGATATTTTAAACCAGCATCTTTGCAGTTCAGGTCTGGTTTGCTTCCATGAAGAGCAAGCACATCCATGTAACACACTTGTTAAAGACATTACACGAGCCATACAAACCCAACAGGACTCTTCAGTCAAAGTCAAGGGACATGTCTTTACCCTGCCAAGTCCAGAGCAAAACTCAAAATACCTTGCTCCAGCCAAGTTACACAAAGAAGAGAGAAAGAAAATTCTTCTCAGCTGGTTACCGTCTAACTCTGTTCTGAGCAGTATTCTCCATCCATATCCTTAACCCTGGCCCACAAGGCTTCACATGGAGAAGGAAGGAGAGAAATTAATTCTTCACAGCTGGTTCTGTCCTGCAATGCCTTGCTCTCAAGGACAGGCAGCTGTAGCCTTTCTGGCCACAAAGGGAGGGTTAACTCCTACCCTGCCAATTTTCAGATGGACATCATCCAAAGTGATCTTCTTGCCTTTAACTTTCCCAAGTGGACACATTCCGGCCTAGGTAAGTGAGATGTATGTCCATGTCCATATGCATACAGATAAATGACATCCCTATACCTCTAAGGCACATGGATAAACCCCACCACTTCCTAGCTGCTGAGATCCTCCAGGGATATTTTATGCAAGTGATTTAATGAGCATACTTGCAAAGGATTTGCATACAGGCATAACCTTAGCACAAGTGCACGGCTCGAGCACAAAAGCTAAAATCCTGTCCCAGAGGGCGGGGAATTAGGAGGTGCGGGATGGCGGCACTCCACCCTGCCTGGGACTGGCGGTGACTGCATCCCTCCCCTGCCACGGGGACCGATGTTCTGCAGTCCTGTCCCCTGTGCAGGATGAGTAACTGCTGACTGCACGTTCAAACCCCTGTTAAAAGTCAAGCGTGAGTTTTCTCAGCCTTATTTTCACCCCTCTTTCATGCACAGCCCCTGTGCTACAGCCATCAGGAGTTTCCAGAGAAAAGAAAAGGAGCAGCAGCAGGAAGACGCAAGAGTACAGGAATGGGAGGATATTTGTGGGTTTTTTTATCTGGATCTTGACAGCCCTTGTTTTGGTGAGGAGGGAGCAAAAGAACAGCACCTCAAAGCTTGTGCTCAGCATAGGGAAATTTATATCAACTCCTCCTGAGTTGATGCCTGCTTGCATGGGGCTGCATGGACAGCCCCAGGACCCAACACAAACGCACAAGGACCTTTCTCTGGGAAAGATGAGGGGACGATGACCCCACAGAGGGGAAGCAAAGGTCTCAGCCTCACCCAGTGGAAGAAGGATGGCTGCTGGCACAGGGTGCAGCCAGATGCAGGATGGCCGAGGGAGGCAGCGGGTTGGGTGACAGCAGGCTGGGCTGCAGGTGTGGGTGTAAGAGGAGACACTTGCTTGCTTACACTTGGCAGCCGGGGCCTTGAGCAGGCCTGGGAGCGTGCAGCTGATTGGGAATGAGTTATGGAGCCAGCCGCCTCTGGCGTGCTTGCTCAGAGAGGGGGAAGCCCAGTCCTGAGAGCTGTCCTGCGCCACGGGCCCAGAGCCCGGGAAATGCTGGAGGAAAAGGGGGCAAATCCTGCCACTGCACTCCTGGATGCAGGAGTTTGGTGGCCTGTTGGAAATGACCAAGGCACCCAAAGACTGCATAGGGTGTTTTGCTTTTCATCTTACCTAACTTCATCTCCATCCAAATGCTAGCAGGAGGCAGCCCTGGTGGGAAGGCTGGGACAGTGCCAGGGGCTGGACTGCCCTTTTTCAGGGCTGGCCGCACATGGGTCATCTGATGCACATTGTCCAAGATGCAAGGGATGTCTCCTCTTAACCTTGCTCAGCATTCACCTCCAGATCTGGCCACTAGGCTTTTTTAAAAGCTCAAAATTCATTTTTTAAGAAATAATTTTGCTGCATTACCTGAAAACCATCACTATCTGTGTGTAACTGTAATGAACCAGCTTTCTGTACCCAAAGAAGAATAGAGTGAAATTCCAGAGCACTCAAAAAATAATAACCACAGCAAGAGAACTAAGGAGTTCAAGCTGAAAATGGGGCTGCAGCACCAAGAAGAATAAAATGACAATTTCCCCAAGCAGAGAGAATGGCTGGAAATAGCTGCACCTCCCCTCTCTGCTCCTGTGAAGTCAGGTTACAGTGAGAAAAGGCATTTTAAAATGGCACCAGAGTTTCTGAGTACTGTAGAATACTTACAAAGGCAAAACTAAAGCAAAAAGAGAGCACGCAGTGTGCACAAGGTAACAAAGAAATTCTGTGATACAGCAGGTAACTGAGCTTGGCTCTGTAGAAACTGAGCATATGCTGTAACAACTGGATCATCTTTCTTCTCTATTACATTTGCTTAGCTCAGTGATAAAAATATATGTCTTCCTCCACAGGCATATTGACCACATAGTGCTGAAGGTAGACTATGAGGTTTTATGTTTGTTTGTCATGATACATGCAAACAAAATACCTGTCTTGCAAAATATTTTGGCTGCCATCCACCACATAATAATCTTTAGGCAGAAAGCTCGTCTAAGAAACTCTTTCCCTTCAGACACCAGAAGAGTAATTAAAAACTAAAAAGCATATGCCTGTCCATTTGAAGGCCAGCAAGAAGCTCAGCTGGGCAAGGAGTATGGGCTCAGTGGAGTTTCTGATTAACAAAATGTAGCAACTTTTAATATAAGACCTCAACCCACCATAACAACCCTCCCTCAGCTCTCCCCGCTTTCCCTCTGCCGCCTTCTAAAGGTGGTTATCCCAGAGGTTATCTTAACCAAAAAAATGCTTGAATGCAGTTATCTTGGGAGGCACAGTTTCAAAGAGAGGACACATAAAATAATTAAAAGCAGTATTCACCTATCCACTTCAGAGAGCTCCTGTTTGAGCTCCAGAGGGATGAGAGGGAAAGTAAGGGATGCTTCCGGGAGAGCAAGTAAGGTGAACCAGGACAGCACAGGGGTAGGCTCAGGACAGTGGGGAAGATAGGAAACTGGAGCAGATTGTGGCAAGTGGGAGACGTGGTGGGGAAGGAGAAGCAGGTCTGTAGGTGGGGAAGCAGGAAAGCAAGGGGGGCGGGGCGGACAAGAGGATTTTGGAGAGCAGCTAGCCAGCTGGCACACATATAGCAGCTGCTGCTGTGTCAGCCTAGGAGAGTAGCTGCAGCTGCACGCTGGCCATGAATAGCAGAGGAGCAGCGTGCCGGCTGGCTGCTGGAGGGACGGGGGCAGCGGGGCGCTGAAAAGGCAGGGGGAGGCTCTCTGAAAGCTTTTCTGCTCAGGGGAACTTGACAGCCCTTTGATTTCTGAGCTGTTTGTTCTCCAATTGTCCACTCCGGTGGATGATCAGTACGAAAGAGTTAAATGGGGAGAGAGGGGAGGGAGAGAAACAGTAGGAAAACTTAGGTCCTAAGTGCAGATCTGGGCTTTGATAGTGTATCCATAGCATGCAGTTGTCTGGATGTATAGCTTTCATAGCTGTCAGCGGGGATCAAAATCACAGGGTGCTTTAAACTAAGCGCGCGGTTACCCTCATATTTGCTTCAGCCACCACTGGAGGAGGACATGATCCACCACTTGGCCATCTGTTCTGTGTGCCGCACATGTCACTCTGCAAGCCCTCCTGTGTGAGCTCCTACGGGGCTGTGGGTTCACACCCCCTTTGTGCCTCCACATGAGCGTGGGCGCGCACACCCCAAGCACTATTCCACAGCCACATGTGGTTCTACACAGCTGGGGGTGCGTGCACCCCACACACTCCTCTGGGGCTCTGGGTGTTCCCAGCCTCAGTGTTCCTCTGGAACCACGGGTGCATCCACTCCACGCACGCCTCCACAACTGTGGGCACACACACCACGCATGTTCTTTCACTACCATGGACGATCCCATGCTCTGTTCTCCTCCATGGCTACATCTGCACACACCTTGCACTTACACGACTGCAGGCACGGCCAACCGGGGCCGCCCTCCGCCACTGAGTGCATACTGTTCCTCCGCAGCTGTAGGTGATCCCCCCTGAATACTACCCCACAGCTGTAGGCGATCTTTACTTGAGCACTGCTTTACATCTGTCGGCGTTCCCACCCTGAGCACTCCTGCACAGCTGTAGGTGATTCCCCCCCAGCACTCCTGCACAGCAGTGCCAACTCCTGCGTTATTGGGGTACTCCCACCCCGAGCATTCCCTGGCTGCTCGTACTCTTCCATGCATGTCTGCACACTCCCTGGGCAGTTCCACATCTTCGTGGGCGCACACACCCCCTGCTCCCTCGCAAGCAGAGGTGCACCCTACACCCTCCTCCTCCGCACACATCCCGTGGCTATTCCTCCGACACCGCGGGTTGGGTGTCTACCCCACACCTATCAATACACGGGTGCGTGTCCCCCATCCGCACTCCTCCGCGCCTGCGGGAGTCCCGCATCTCTCATCCCCCTCCACCACCTGGGGCTGGCAGACCCCGCTGCGGGCAGGGCGGAGCGAGAGCCGCCCGCCGCCCTTTAAGAGCCGCGGCGGGAGCGGCGCTGGCCCCACCCGCCGGCCGCGGGGCCGGGCCGTCCCCCTCATTAATATGAAGGCAGCGGCCGCGGCGGCGAATGGGTAATGAAGCTGTCACTCCGGCACCTACTTGTTGGGTGTCCGCGGAGCCGAGGCGCACAGAGGGCGAGCGGAGCCCGCGGGAGGGGAGCGGCGGCGGAGCGCTCCGGGCGGCCCCGCCGGCAGCCCATGCCCTGCGCCCCCCGGCGCGCTGCGGGCGGCTCCCCCACCGCCCATGCCGCGAGCGGCCGCCGGTCCGTGGCCGGTGGGCTCGGCGGGCTCCTCTGAGGCGGCGGCGCGGAGCAGCAGTGGGAGCAGGAGGCATGCGGGGCGCCGGCCGGCCGAGCCGGGCCCCCCGCGCCGCCGCGCTCGGCCTGGCGCTGCTCCTCGCCTCCTGCGTGCAGGTAGGGACGGGGCGCGGGGGGCTGCGCTCCGGCCGTGGGGCGCCGCGGCTGCCTTTTCCCTTCTCCCCGCTTCCTTTGCACCTTGCTCGTTTCTTGTTCATATTTATAGCTATAACACTCTGTACATATGTGTATGAATATGTACACGATATATATTGCCGCGGCGGGGTTAAACCCGCAGTCGGCGAAAGTTGTCGTGGGGAGCCGGGGACCCGCAGCCCCGCGCTGCCCCCGGCCGCGGTAGTAACGAGGTTGTTTCCCCTTCGGTTTTTATTTTTAGGTGTCCCGGTCCACGGGCTATTTCGAGCTGCAGCTTAACTCGGTGCGGAATGTAAACGGCGAGTTGTTCAATGGGGAATGCTGCGATGGCACGAAAAGCCCCGAGAACCTGGACTGCTCCCGGGACGAGTGCGACACTTACGTGAAAGTCTGCCTCAAGGAATATCAGGCCAAGATCACCCCGGTCGGACCCTGCAACTACGGATTCGGATCTACCCCCGTTCTCGGTGGAAATATTTTCTATTTAAACAGCAACAAATACTCCCACCAAGGCAGAACCCCCGAGACGGGCAGGATTGTTATTCCCTTCCAGTTCGCGTGGCCGGTAGGTTGTTAATCGCGCTCTCGTTATCACCCTTTTTTTGTGTGCTGTTCCCCCCCGCGCCCGCTCCCGTCGGTGCTGCTCCCGCTTCCCCGTTATTGAGCGGGGCCAGCTGCCGGGGCGCTGCCTTGGGCGCGGCCGCCGCTTCCCGGGGCTGCGGGGCACGGCCGGCGGCGCGGGGAGCGGAGGCGGCTGCGCGGCGGGGGCCACCGCAGGCGGTGGGTGCTGCGGGAGCCGGCTGCAGGCTGGCTGGGTGAGGGGCCGCGGCCGGCAGTGGCCGGACCGCGAGAGGCTGAAAGCAGGAAAATCACAATAACGGGGAGAACACCCTTTTCTCTCTCTCTCTCTCTCTCTCTCTCTCTCCCCGCCCGCGCAGCGGAGCCCGACGGCGCGGCCGCGGCGCGGGGCTGCCCCCGGCAGGGGGCGCTGGCGGCGGGCGCAGCGCGCGGGCCGGGGCGCGTGCCGCGGCTCGCGCAGGGCGGGGGCGGGGCGGGGCGGGGCGCGCGCGCCGGGGGGTCCCAACACCTGCGCGGGGCGGGGCCCCCGCACCTGGGCCGGGCGCGCGCTCCCGCCGCTCCCGCCGCTCCCGCGTCGCGGACCCGCCCCGCGTCCCGCACCGCCGGGGATGGAGCCGGAGCTGCCCCCTCCAGCAGCTTTGGCTCGGCGGGGAGCAGCCGGCCCCGAGCCCCGGCCTTGACCCCGCGCACCCCGGCTGCGTGCCGGCGTTTTGTGTGTCGGTGCGTGCGGGACCCGCGGCCGCCCCCGCTGTGCCCTCCGCTCCGCGTCTCGGGGGCTGCAGTGGCTCGCCCCCGCAGCGCGGTGTTGCCTCAGTCCCCGCCGCCTTGTGCGGCGCACACAGAACGGTCTGGGTTGGAAGGGACCTTAAAGACCATCTCGTTCCAGCCCCGCTGCTGTGCGCAGGGACGCCTTCCACTGGCCCCGGCTGCTCAGAGCCCCATCCAGCCTGGCTTGGAACACTTCCAGGGATGGGGCATCAGCGGGGGCTGCAGGCCAGTGCAAGTGCTTGTCCTTGGAGACTGAATGCTTCCTCCTGCTTTTGGGGGTGCTGGACGTGGACAGTGCCCGGCGCTGGGGAGCGGTGGGAGGGAGGGAAGGGAGGCTGGGCTCCCTGCCCGGCTGCAGGCAGGTAGGATCCTGCAGGGAGTTTTACAGCTGTTGCCCTCAGCCCTTCCAAGTGGGCCACGGGGTGGAAGCTGCCAAGCTGCGAGGTGCTGAGGAATGGGGATGGTGCAGTGCCCCGGCTCGGTGGGGAGATGTGTATCGGAAGCCTGGGTACCTGCGCATTGCATTTGGCACCTGGTGACCAACAGATGAAATGGCCCTTGCTGACCTCTCAGGCTGTAGCTCAAGGGGTCTCAGTTACTTGAAGAATGCCTGCTAGGAATGGGCATGGACAAAAATGCTTTATTTGCATTTCAAGCTAAAAGAAGCCAGTCTACATAAATCATTTAACTTTCTCTGCTACCAGGGACCCTCCAAGCTGATGTTCATGCCCCTCAAATTAAGGACTGAGTTTGCTGCAGTTAAACGTTTAAAAATAAAAAAGGTACAACAGATACATTTTTCCATGCAGAGGCACTTAAGTTCTGGTTGCTGGGTTGGGGTGTTTTGATGGCTTTTGGTTCTGTGCCCTCTTGAACTTGGAAATGTTCCTGTTAACGGGTATAGTCGATACCATAAACCCAGGGTATTTAGAACTGTGTTCTTATGTTATAAGATCAAAGAGAAAATTCAGATTCTTTCTCCTCTTTATTGGCCATTTAATACAGACTTGATGAAATTGTAAACTCTTCAGTAGGAGATTTCAGTAACATTAGCACCTCAAACTTTATATGTTATCTGCATGAGGAAGTAAAGGTAACTTAACTCACACTTTTATTTTGCCAGTTTCTAGTATTGCTACTTGAAACACGAGGAGAGTTTGATAATCCTTGTGCTGCAGGTCCCTAAGCCCAGCCTTCTTTGAATTTTTCTCTGTTGGAATAAGCACATTCTTACCTTGCAGCTGCCGGATATTGTTGTTCTGCACTCACCCAGTCCTAAGTAAGGCCTGTTTGACCTGCCTCTTGCAGGTGAATTAATGCAGTGTCCCCAGCCCACACTGCCCTGTCTGCTGCTGTTTCTTGTACCATTGCCTCCAGCATTTTAAGGGAATTGAAATACTTGGGGTATTTTTTTTCCCCACCGTTTTTTCCTGCAGTTGTTGCAAAGCAGGCTGTAATTTTATTTAAACAGTGCCACTGCAGTCTAGTGGGTGGTTAGTTGATTTTTGGATGCTTTACTGAATACTCTCCCAGCCCACCCTGGTTTCTAAAAATAAGCTGTGGAGTAGCTTTACTTAAAACAGTCTGTGAATGCACCTTTGGAAAGAAGCCCCTCCTGTATGTTGCAGTTAGGTCTTGAGCTCTGTGTGTTCAGTCTGTTGATGGGGAACGTGGCATCTTTGTTGGAGCTGTGCAAAAGCTGGGTAGACTTTGCAAGGAGAAGCTTAATTGTAGTGCTAGTTTATCACAAGGGGTTTCTGAAGTAGATTGAGTTTCTGGGTTATGTTTCAACTCCCTGGGGTAATTTCAAAATTATTCTCAAATAGTGTTCTTTCTCTATTTGAGTTTGCAAACGAGAAACAACAATATGGACATAGTCTTTTCATATGACTTTTATTTTTGCTGTACAACAGTAATGAAGTTACTGTTTCTTTAATATCGTGGGAAGGAGCAAGAGTAAAGAAAATTGGAAATTTTGTCCTTCACTTAGGAAACAAATTTGCTTTGGTGTTGGCAGTGAGCAAAGGGGTCTATTTCAGTAGTTCTAGCTTGAATTTTTAAGCCTCACAGTAATGAAAACCAGCATGAGTATATGCAGACTTCTTGGTGAACCTCATCTGAATGATAACTTCCTCACTTAAAGACTAATGTAGTAATGTATAAATTGCTTGGGGGGGATGTTCTTGAAGTCTGTGTGATACCACAGTGTCCCAAGCTAGCAGTAGCTGTAAAGCAAGTAATTTCTTGGACAGTGATTTGTTTTGTTTTGCTGATTGTCCTTTTTAATTTTATGAGGCAAAATTTTTCAGTTTGGACAAGTGTCTCTGCTGTAAAGCTGCAGTACCAGAGTTCAGCAACTTCCAGTGTTTGAAACAGTGTCAGTTATCCAGTTTATTCCTATTTCCTGTCTTTTTTTTTTTTTTTTTTTTTTGATATCATTAGTCTGATCTCTGATTTTCAAGAGGGAGCTTGGGATAGTGCCAGAAAGTTCTTAAAATTGCTACCTTGGGATACATCATCCACAGAAATCTGGCAGTGGGAGAGGCTGAGGAACAGCTAGAACAATACAGCTGTCTTCTTCACCCACCTACCTCACATTTTTTTCTTTGCCTCCTGCTGTAAAACTTGAAGCTTAATGCTTTTTTGAGATTGTTAACAAACAAATGATGCAATTAAAATTTATGTGCAACTTTAAAACAAAGAAGTCAGAAGAATTCAAGTAGCTTTGAAGAATTGATTCTGATCAGTTACAGTTTTGGCTTGTTAGTCTTGAGCATTTTTATTTTTTTCCTAGCACAAAGCTGTTTGTTCAGACACTGAAGCTTCAGAAATACCTGGCACATTAATATTTATCAATAGCCATTGGCAGAATTTTAGATTTGGGGTTAATTGAAGGTTGCTTCTGACGAGGGTGTTTTAAAGTTAGTCGTTCTGCAGGATGGGTTATGTGGAACCATTTCTTGTACTCCTTTGCAAGATGGCATGAAATGGAGTTGTGTGTGGTTTTTCCCTCCACCCTGTTCTTTCCCTCAGGGAATTCAGAGTTTTTCCTGTACCGTAAATATTGGTTATGGCATCCGTTACTTCAGTTAATTAGTCATATAAAGGAATTGTTCTGACTAGTTGTGGATGTTGAAATCGTGTATTACAGTATGCATCATTAGCTCCTCTCAGCCCCTCTGTTTTTGAGATCCTGGTGTGACTGACAGGCAGTGCAGTGCACCCATGGGTACGGTATGCTCTGAACTCCCCAGGTGAACTTCAGAGTTCAGGGCCTTGGAGATAAGAAGCAGAAACAAGCATTTTCTCCTTTCCTTTCCTTGGTGCTTAGCTAGGAGTCTGTGTAACCAATCTGACGGAGAGGTGGTAGAGGTTCAGGCAGCCCTTGTAAATTGCTTGGGTAAAGGGTGCCTTAAGGTTTTTTCCTATTTAGAGTGTGATTGTAGCACCTCTCTCTAAACTTCTGAAGTAATGTTAATGTCCAAGTAGATAAAAAATGTGTGTAATTTTAATGTCCAGGCTCTGTGTGAGTTTCATCCATATGCAGTCCATGCGTGAGCCTCATCCAAATGCCTGGAGGGGTTCAGTTTTGATTTAAAACATACATAGGAGTGTGAACCATCAAAAATTTAAAGCTGTTAAGAGGATAGCTTGGCTACAGCAGTAAATGTTAAATTTCTTAGAAAGCAACCCATCCCCTACCCTGCCAAATCCTGAGCAGGAATACTTGACCTTACAGCTTTTATTAATGGGTACAGCATTCTGCTTGGCACTTTCACATGTCTGCTTAACTTTGGGAATCTGCGTCAAGCTCTCCCAGTCCTTTTAATTTGAGAAATGAAGGTTGTTGGGCCCTGGAAGACGTCTGCTGTTCCAGCTTATTATCTGGGATCCTTGTGCCTCTAGGGAACTAGATAGCCTGGCTGTAGGAAATGCTCTTGTCTATTTTTGTTTGGCTGATAGATCCACAGTTGGTCTACCTCCTGTCTCAACACAGCCATCACTGCTCTCTGATCAGGATCTTGAGGCTTTGTAATGAAAATATCCTGGATTAGATTACTCTCTGCTCCCTGATAGAGTAAACATGCATCCTGTCATCTTGGATGACACCCCATCGGGACAGATATGCTTAAATTAGGCAGGTTAAAATTAGGGCATTTAGCACTGGAAAAGGTACTTGTGCATGGCTGTACTAGAGGAACAGTAGGTATGGTTTTTCTCGTGAAAAAGATTACAATTTGACAAATGAAACCTCAAGGGAGACACAGCAAGCTTTACCTGTAATTAGTTGTTCTTTGCTCCATTGAAACTCCTTCTCAAGGAAAGTGCTTGCAAAAGCACAGTTCCAAGCAGGGAATAAGAAGTGAGAGCAAGACCTTATGCCAGAATGTAAATTCATCTGGTAGTGATGGACCATAATGTACATGCATCACACCTCATTAGCACAGGAAATCAGCACGGAAAAAATAATGTAGTTGATAGCTGCATATTGATGATCTAATAAATGTTTAATGTCTTATTTACCAGTAGCCTTTTTTCCCCCAGGTGGAAGGCTTGGCTGACTATACTTGACTATTTTTTTCCCCCACCTGAACTTGGTGCATGCTTACTACCTCTGCCTGATGGGCTTGTCAGCAGACTCTAGGACTCCTGTGGAGCTGCCATGCCAAAATATTTCTTATTGTCCAATTCATGGACAAATACACTGTGAAGTAGAAAACATGGATCCATGTTTCCTCAGTTTTGGGGAGGTAGATTATGGAATTTGTTTTCACCTGCTCAGTACTGTATTTGTCTTGCAGCCTTTTTGATCAGAAAAAAAAGGTTGAGGAAATGGTTTATTATAAAAGTTATGTCCCTTTGCTCTCAAGTGACACAAACGCAAAGGGTAGTTTTCAGGTTTTGTTTTGCTCTTTCTTAAAAGAAGAAAATGGGGTGATGTTTTAGAAAGTGACTTCAGCAATGCTGGGTAGTGACAACTCCAGTTGATTTCAATAGCAGCTGCAGGTGTCACCTCTAAAAAAGAACCAAGGCCTTAATGGTGACCACTTCAGAACCACTCTTTGAAAAAGGGATTTATTATTGGCATGCTGTGTGTGCCAGCAACTATTTGCAGCTTGCCCAGAATAGAAAGTCTAAAGACTTAAGTTTCATGTAACTATAGGAAATCTGTCTTCTAATTTTAAGCAGAAGTGCTCTTTGCACTCTTAATCTTTCATGCATTCATGTCACTAAATCTAGAATTTCTTATTCTTTGAAATAAATATGCCTCAAAGGACAGTATTCTGCTAACTATTTAAACTTTAAGGTATAAAGTTCTGGGAGTTTTTTGAATGTCACAGAGATGGTCAGATAGTAAAGAACACTTCTATTTATACTCCTTGAAAGCTTCCTTAAATAAACATGTGCTTATTTATTGGAAACACTGAGGCTGAAGTCAAAACTTGCAGATGAAGTCCCTCATCTCCCAGCCGCTGAGAGTGTGCTTGTACACCTTTTGTCAGCTTTCTAATCTTTATTCCAGAAGGTGCTCCAGCCAGCCTATCTATGAAATGCTACACTCCTAGCCACACAGCTGGTGTGGGCATTAAATCCTTGACTGAAAATGGAATAGGTATTAAAGTAGTCAGGATTACTCTTACACGAGAGGATGTGAGCTGGAGAAGCAGAGCATGTTTGATTCACTGCAGTGCAGTGGTGTCTTTGTAGCACTGTCCCTGGGCTGTTTAAAGATGTTCCAAATGCTATTTTCTCAGTTTAAAAATCTGCATAGGAAAGGTTTGCTGGAGACATGACCACTTGTAGCTTTAACCTTAAACAATCAGGATTATCTTGGATGTAGTTGGGGTAAAACTATAATTGGTTGTGTTATATCAGACTTCTGATATTTGGGCTAATTAGGCTGTGTTCCCACTGTATTTTAGGTGGCTTGAGTGATCCTGTGAGGTTCAAGTGTTAGTGTAGATGCTGAGGAGCTTTGTGTGGCAGAAGCTGCCTTCTGTGTTTGAGGCTACTGCTTGTATTTCTTGTGCAAATGCAGCTTGCTTTGAGAGCTATTTGGGTTCACTGTTTTTCGTCACAAAAACTGCAAAAAATTAAGCTTTAGTCAAACAGTAAATGATGTGAAATAACTACATTTTCTGGATGTAAAAAAAGCCAAAACTTATGTAGTAAATTTTTAGTGTATTTGGGGTTGATAGGTATTTTTGCCACAAAGTTTTTCTTGTATGAGAAGGAGATTTGAGACAGATGTGTAAGGTAAATCGTGATTTTGATTTTAAGCTTTGAAAATTACTTTTGTATTGTCCCCTGTGGGCTAGTGGTTGTCTGGCCCCTCTGTCGAGCAATGCCTTCGAGTTACTGCGTGTAGGTGAGATGAGAGGAATTCATCTTTTTTTGTGTAGTCTGACTCCTCCTCTTGTTTTTCCTCTAGGTGTTGCTTTGTGTTGGCTCTGAAATACATGCTATGAACATACTTTAAAAACTACCCTAAGTTCATAAAGCAGCTATGATCATATCAAATACTTAGTCATCTGCAGGAGCTTTAGGTTATTGTGTGCCAGAAAGCTTCCCTCCCTGCTCTTCTGAAAACAAGCCCAGTGTTTTGTCAACTCTGTGTGGGTCCTGCTTGTGTTGCCTGCTCTGTTTCAGAGCTGCTCAACCTGGTGAAGAGACTAGAAAGTGACCCTGCCTTTTCTGCCAGCCCACCCATTTGCTTTCCCTTGTTCCTCTCCAGTTCTAGCTGCAGTAATCCTCTGATCTGGAAGGAGCTGGAGAGCATCAGTTTGGAAGCAGAGAGGCTGCTTCAAGGAGTGAGGAGTAAGGGTGTCTTGGCAGTGTATCTGGCTCCTTGATGTTTATCCATTTGCCTACCTGAAGGATAGTTGCTACTGTTCCTTGGCAGTGACTCCACCATTCCCTCCCTCTTCTGTGCTGTGATAAACCTTTGATGGGCTTTTTGCTAGAAATCTGCTCTGGCTTTGGTTAGTGGGTGTCTAAAACGGGTCAATCTCCGGTCAGAGGTGACTGCTGGCAGTCGTGTGCTGTGTCCATTCAGTGCTTTGGAGCTGCTCAGCACTCACAGGAGCAGGAGGTGGAGGTGTAGCCTGACCACCCCCACCCTGCCTCTTCTCCCAGGGCTGGGGGATGAACCAGTGTGGGTAGCTGAGAGCATCTTTGCCCGTTCACGTTGGGCAGCGCTGACCTTCTGCTTCCCGTGGGGTGGTGGGGCTCCCTTAGAGCTGCTCCTTCCCCTGTGTGCACCCAGGGAGACCTGCTGGGAGGGAGAGAGCTGAGGAGAACAGTGAGAGGGCTCTGGTGTAGATCACCTTGAGTCAGGGAGGGGTGGCCATCCCTGATTTAACCACAGTCTCTAGTGCCTTTGCTTACTGTACAGGAAAAAATACTCTACGTAAATGATTTGAGCACTGTCTTCAGCAGAGTCTGTCATGTGCCCATGGATACTACGGGCAAGGAATGATGCTAGGCTAGGAGTGAACAGATGAGTTTATTTTTTGATTACTCCAGTGCTTTTGCCTTCTTTTTTCTGGTTTGATGGCCAGATTTTGCTTGAAGATAGTTAATTTTAGAAATCCAATGTGTGCAACATAGCAGACACATTTCAGCATCACCAAAGATTTAAATACCATTCAGCTCTAAGAGAAATGCTTGCTATTTGCCTGAAATATCTCTACTGCTGCTTTTGATATTAACCATTTTTCTTGTAATTATATTTAGGGAATGATTTACAGTTATAAAATGTTGTTTAAGAGTTTAGTTATACCTTACTCTCATTTGTTAAACCATTCCCAAGGGTTTTCTTTATAGTTATAGCTAGCCTTTAATTTGTATATAAAGGAGAAAAATTAAATATTTATTATTACTGTTTCAGATGCTAAATAAAGTGTAAAAAGCATATTTAACATGAGGATCTTCTGATAACAAGAACTCTGAGCTGAAACATGTAGTAAGCCTGGATTTTATCTGTGGTTGCAATGACTGTTTGCTCCTCAATAGAAAGCTACATTAGATGGAAGGGACAAGGCATTTCAAGGCTAAATGAGAATCTTAGGCTTACTTGATTAGAGCTTGCAGAGGTTGCTAAGAAACAGCCTAATAGTCCTTGAGTAACCAGTTATATGCCCCTTGGACAGATGCAGTGGTGCTCATTCTCTGAACTTGCTTGGGTTTTTTTGTTGGTTTTTTTGTTGTTGTTGGTTTTTTGTTTTTTGGGTTTTTTTATTTGGTTTATTTTTTTAAATCTGAGATAAGGCTGGAGTATTAGTACACAAACTGCAATCTGTTTACATCCTGCTTTGGTCTTGGAAGTCCTGATTATATATATCTTGCTCCCAGCAGGATGTGCTCTGGTGGGCTTTGTTTAGTATGTTACTATTTGATTATTGTGACATTTAAATTATTCTTGCAGTGCCTCTTCTAGTTCCACAGAGTTCACTGTGTCTCTAGTCTCTCCAGTGCTTTCTACTACTATGAACATACCAGCTTGAATAACTTCAAGCATATAACATTCAGACTGGATAAATTTTACATTTTCAGACTCTTATTGAGTAGTAAATACTAATACTGATGCAATATCCTATGGTAGGTAGAAAAATGCTTGCTTTTGGGTAGAGCTAGCTTTCCTTACCCCTTCATGCAAATTGGAGAGAATTTTTGTGTGAGCTAACAGTTAACTAAAACATCAAATAGAGTTATTTCCTTTTTCCTTTTTTTTTTTTCTGAATATGTATGATTCTGTTTATAGCATTGTAAAGGTCAACAGTCTACTTTAAGACAGAATCTACACTTTTAGTGTAATAGGTCCTAGATTCCAGCTGGACAACTTAAGATCTAATTAGGGAACTTCTTCATACTTGGAAGACTTGATTGACACGTGCTTTAAGCAGTTAAGTTGAGAAATATTTAAAGAGCTTAATTATTGATCTTCAATTAATCTACTGAAGTAGAAGTTTTTTAGGATGTGCAATTTTTGATTCTATTTAGTGTTCTTCCTATTGACTGAGAACAATTTTAACAGCACTGGTCTGGTAACCTGTGCTACTGCTTAATAGTTTCAGTTACTGTTCCTTTCTCTTACACCATTAAAAAAGGTGGTTTTAATAGGTCTGACTTATGGTACAGTGACATGATTTTCCTTGTGTCACAACACGGAATTTTTACTGTAACTGCCTACATGTAATCAGCAAAGTCTAAAAGTCAGACTGTGCTTACTTGGACTGTGAAGGGCAGGTATATCCATGTGCTGCCCCTCAGTAATGACTGGTTTTTGCACGCCACAATGACCTGATAGCACCCCTGTGTTGGTTATAAACTGTTGTTTAAATCCTACGTTTATATGTAGGCCCAGAATATTTTAGTGTTGTGTTTGGCTGTTGGATACCTTTGTAGAATAGAGTATTTTTCCATGATTCATCTACACGTATTGGTGCTTTCTCCTATCAGAAAGTGAGGAAGGGAGGGAAGTAGGGAAAATGAAGTGCTTAGACTTGCACAAACATGTAAGGTGTAGGTTGTCAAATATTTAGTACTCCTGCAGTGCCTTCTGATGTTTGCTGTTCAGCTGTGATAACTTCAGGGTTGTGACTACCAAGCTATAAACCACACATCTCTTGTTCTGGAAGAGGTGAAGGTAAAGTGGTTGCCCAAACCCAGCTGGTGGCAATTCTTCAGAGGTTAATTTCCAGAATTCAGGTTCCCTTTATCTAACACTGTGTGTCCTGGACTTGGACTGAGGGCTGTCAGAACGTTAATTGTCCCAGGGCTCAGGCAGAAGTGCAAACCGCTGCATGTCACCAGAGCTTGTCAAGCTGCTCATATCTACTCCCAGATCACTGCAAATATAAGGTAAACAAAATAAGCTTGGCTTAAATAAAAATAATAAGCTTGCTATCAGTGATAATTTGTTTGTCCCTAAGTCATTAGGATGGATTTTCAAGATTTGGTACTCTGTGAATCTTCAGCTTGCCAAGGAATCTGGAGAATTCAGAACAGCAGGGAGTTGGTGGCAGATGAAGTGCTGAAACTGTAAAGTGGTCACTAGGACGTACTCTTGAGTTATGACTCCAGCTTTGGACTAACAAAATTACTCTCTGGCTTTTTTTAATGTTGGCCTACTTTCCATGGCTTTGTTCTGTTCTCCATTGATACTCATCCTGATGAGGAAAGCTGTAACATTGTTACCCACCAGAGGAATAACTAGGGGTCAACAATGAAATAAATTTGAAGACATCATCTCCCTGTCATAGCTTCCAGATCCATGGCAGTGGGAGGAGAAGGGAAAAAATAGAGAAGCATTCTTAATTTACGTGCTTAGAGTAAATTTAGAGGGAATGTGCTTACTTTCAAAGGCTGTTTCATGTACTTTGCTACCCTTGTTACAAAGCTCTCCTTGCTAAGGTGTGCTCATCTGTGGGCTTTGTCTGATTTGTAATAATATGAAGCTATATCAGATCCCCTCCAGTTTACATGAATCTGAAAGATATGGTTGGATATTGAAGTTCTGATGCTGCTTTGTTATGGTGGGATTGATCATGTCTTGGTTGTCATATATTCAAGTAGATAGCTTGGAATTGTGGCCTACATATGCTATTTTATGCTGTGTTTCTTTGCACTGTAAGCAATTAATTTTTAATAGTAATTAAGTCCAGTGTAGTGGCTGGTGCTGCAAACATGTGATAAAGATTTACTGTAGCCACTGTTCAGAAGATTCAGTCCTGCTCCTGGAATATGATAGAAGCACTTGTTTCAGGAATGCGTTTATAAACGTAGCTTTTTCACAGCTAAACTCTGGCTCTACCATGTATATTTAACTGTGTGCACAATCCCTGTTTAATCCTTTATTCAAGTTCCTTGCATGTGTTGATCTACATGAAAGAACTTGCACCTACTCTGAGTGGCGACTCTTATTTTTTTGTTCAACTGATTCCTGTAAATTTACAGAGAACTAAAATAAGGTGTTTTATTTCTGTTTGCTTCCCTGTCAACATCTTTAGCATGTGTAGAATTTGAAAACTGAGCTAGTGTTTCGTTTGGGGCTGAAATGAAGGACAGTTTAGGTGTGTTATCCCTTTCTTTTGGATTAATGACACTTCTGTTACTAGCCATGAACAGGTTTACATTGTTTGAGAAGTCTCTTGTGGAAATGCGAAGTTCAGATTGACTGAAACTGTTGTGTGACTCATGTAGCAATAAAATAGAAACATTTGTGTTTCTTAATGTTGAAAAGGCCGGTGGTGATACCTGTGCTCAGAACCAAAGCCATGGGAGGAAAATGATGGATCTTGTTTAGAGCTGCATGAGGGTTCAGTCTGTCAGCTGCTGCCATCACTGTGGGCCAGTGGAGTCTTGGCTTCATGTCCCCTTTCAGCTGTGGCTGCTGCTGCCCAAGGAGCTCTAGGGGTGACTCAGTTGGGTAGGACTGATGAGGGAATTGAAGAGGACTTAGAAAAACATTGCCACAATCTCTGCTCCCTTAGGAGCAGTGGTTGAGTGTGGGCCTCTCCTCTTCCTAAGGCAAGACATCTAGGGCTCATTAGCTGGAATTGGTTTTGTGGGCCTTTGCTTTTTCAAAAACAAAGGGAAAGATTGCAGTGCTATCAACAACTAACATTATTTAAAGGGTTTAAGATTAAAACACTATTCCCTATTCCTGGGGACTTTGCATACATAGAACTTGGGGGCATATCTGGTTTTTTATAAATTTGCTTAACTTCTTAGTATGCATATTTCCAATACAAAAGAGAGTGCATGCAGGTGTTCTGTGTTCAGAACAATAATTAAAGTATGTTATTACATAGTTAGTTTAATTCCCTCTTGACTTCAAGTTGAAATTATAATGATGCATGGCTCCAAGTGCCCAGAGGACACTAATATCCATGCCACATGGAGTGCAGAGGGGAGGGGAAGAGCAGTATTAATTACTAGTCCATCTTTGAATTCTAAATATTAGCATAAAACAAGCCTTGCACTAACCGTTAATGGGTCTTCATGGTTGTTACATACACTTCAAAAGAGACAATCTAGCTACACTTTCATTAATGCAACAAGAAAGTGTGTGTATAATGGGCTTAATTTATCTTGGACTTCTTCCAAAACTTTAGGAAAAGAGTAAGACATGGATACTTGGTTAATATCAAGTTTGTCTAAAACAGTTCAAAGGTGGTAGCAAGGCTGAGAGCTTCCACTTAAATCTAACAGAGTGATGTTCAGATGGTCCACAACTGTCTGCCTGGTACTGTACTTGTACATGTCTATCTAAACGTCTTTTCTCTCTATTCTCTAATTTCATCAATATTTTCTTCTGTTCTTTGCTATTGGATTAACTGGGTGGATCTCTGGATACTCTTACTGCCAGCTCCAGCTGTGGGGGAGAGGACTGGAGCTTGTTAACTGTGAAGTCATGAAAGTATCTGAAGATGTAGCTGGTTTATTTCCTTTAACGAAATGATCAGGCAAAATGTCTGTTGACACTTAATCCTATGATCCTCTATCTAAAACAGTGGATTCTGATTTTTTTGGTCCACTAAAACCGGATACTAGCAAAGAAACATCTACTGGAATTGCTACTCTGTTTCCTAGTATGTAATTTCTGATTCAATATCGATTTCTAATCTCAAAAATCAACACCTTGTGTTCTCCCTGAATAGGATGGAAGGCTGTTATTTAAGGTTCAAGCGCATTTTCAGGATTGATGCACGTGGGGTTAATTTCATTTTCCTTTCTGCTGTTTTTGCTCTAGAACTCTCAAAAAGGGAAATGTAACTGGGGGATGTTAACTAGGCTCTCCTGTTTGAGAGTGAGAATACAAACTGATAGCTGTTTGGCAATTATCAGGTAGACTACTAGGAGGTTTTCTCTTCCTTTTGTATGGTTGTAGTGTTCCATACTAAATCCTATTGCTTTGGATGGTAGCTGTTATACTTAAAATAGTGTTGGTAATTGGCTGGCTTCTCTACTAATTTCTAACTAATCTAATTTCTTCTAAGGTGTAGAAGGAAAGCTTGCTGATCCTATTTTATATTTCAATATACTTTCGAGAAACCTCACTGGGACAGGCACAGTAACAGCCATATCAAAGGATACCCAAATATTTGTTAACTTTTAATCAGAGTACATAAGGTTTAGTGTATGTAGATAGCTTGGGTAAATTAGCAGAGGGGAGCTGTGCCTGTAGGAAGGATGACTAATGGTTCTTCTGTAACCCTTTTGTATTCTGTGCTCACCATTAGCTCTGACCAGCTACTTGAAACAAAGCAAAGTGATGAGCAGGGTGGTTTAAGACTGTTTTCAGGTGGATTTTACTTTGTGTACATGTCATCCTTCTTTATGGTGTCAGTTTTTCTTTCACAGTGGTAATGTGTGAACAGAGCATTGCTGTGCTCAGGCTGCTGGGACAAGCTGTCCTTTTTTGAGGCCACATGCCTCAAGCTTTTTATGGGATGTCAGGCCTCTGCCCAGCAGATCCGAGGATCATCTCCAAGATTCTTCTGCCATGTTCTTTGTTACAGATTGGAATAGGAATGGTGAGCTGGGCTTCCTTTACCTGGAAGAAAAGCAGTTTCACAGAGTTGTCAAATGGTATTGAGTTTCTGCAAGTCTTTTCCCATGACTTGTTAGAGACCTGCAGGAGGTCTTACGTGCATACTGACCAAAACTTTAAAGGCATTTTTTTCCTTACTGGAGAGTGTGAAAAAGTACAAATGAGAAAGATTACCAGCAGCAGGTTTACCTCTATATAGGTATGGCTCCAGAAGGCCTGTGATGTCTTAATTCCTGCTTCTCTACTCCTGTTTATTTTGGTCTAAAATGTGTTTCCTGAGGTCACTAAGGATTTTGATCTCTGCTCAAATTCTGAATCTGTATCATCTGAGGCCTGGGCTGAGCCTGTAGCAACTGTCAGGCACACAGATATTGAGGCAGACCCAAATGGCTAAAAGGATATATCTACTGTTTCCACTTATCAGGAGTACTCTAGGGATCCCTGTAGAGTATCTAGAAGCATCTTTTGGAAATCTAGATAATTAACCTGGTTTGCTCTGAAGAGACTGATTCTTCCAGTAGTTTGTGTCTGGGATCTTGTGTAATGATGAGGATTCCTTACATTATTTCAAGATGTGTTTTATGGAGAGTAGTGCTGCATTTTGGGTGGTTCAAGCAACAGCAAGTCTGTGACTGGTTTTTGCTTTTTATTGCCTTTCAGCTTTTAAGTTGTAACGTTTTTTTAGCTGTTATTTTCAGACTGTCACAGATGCTCTTGCCTTCACAGCTTCTGTGCCAGTCATGCTAACCTAATCTTTGCCTTTCCTATTCTGTTCCTCCCCTAATTCTCCCTGGAGAGCAAAGATGATGTTTTGAAAGCTGTTTTGTTCCTTAGACTGGTTCCTGAGTGGCTGAGAGGCCCAGATTTTAATTTCTTGCTTGCTCTTCAGCTGGTATGCAATGACATGTCTGGCTGGTGTGACACTTGGCTCAGTGACACATGTAGACGGTGCAGAATCACTTTCTTAGTGGAGGAAGGTTAATTAGGAATAGCACCAGCCTTCTTCTGTGCCCCATAGAAGCCAGTAGGGGTTGGTTTTGGCTAGTGTAAATAGAACAGCTAAAGTTTGGAGATGAATTGTGAAATTATTTCAGTTATTTTCCTGTGTAAACCTTGGTTTACACAAGTTTCCCCAAAACAAGTACTGGTTTTCTTATAGTTAAACCAGGATTTTTGTCACAAATGTGCTGATGAATTTTTGTGTGAAAAATTGCTGTGAAATCATTAAGCTTTGTATTTCACTTGACACTTGTCAATCTTCCTCTAGTGAAATAAGTGCTTGCTGTATTTGAGCATTTCTGTTGTCTTGCTTTGAATGACAGTATGTTCTGCTTTGTGTCACCTGACTTAATCACTATTAAAAGACTGTCTGTCTGGATTAACTTTTCCTCAGGCGAAGTTTCAGAAGCCTATGGTCCTCTAAACCTTTATTCTAAATAATAAGATCTCCCAGTTAGTAGCTTTAGCTCAGCTTGCCTTTTTTATCTGAACAGCGTTTGTTGCATTTACGGCAACAGGTACCTGACTGAATAGAATGCATGGGTTGGTGATTTCTGCATTTGTCCTATTTCATGCGACACTTCAGTATTGCAGAAAGGAGAATCTTGATTAGATTTTTCAATTATGTCGTCTTCTGTCATGGTTTTCAAAGAGGAGATATAATTATAAATCTGATTTAGAACTGCTTTGTTTCTCCTGGCTTCCTTTTCTTCCTCAGACATTCCTTGGTCACAATTTTCGTATTCGTGGGATAGATGGTAATGACTCAGGCAGGTGTGCAAGATTCCATAGTGTAATTGTGTTATTTATTCTAGCACTTTGTTGTTTTAATGTCAGCCATCAGTTCCACACCTGTGCTGGAACTGGAGTTCAGGGAATGTGAACAAATGTTCACTGGAGGTTAATGGCAAGAATATAGAAAACTGCTTGTCATTGTCCCTAGCTTTGTCTTCAGCCTGCGAGCCTCCAGAAATAGTCTCTCTGAAGTATTTGTGCCAGTTTGCCCCAGGACCCACAAAACTCTTAAAACCACTTTTCCCTGGGGCCACCTGTGTAGCGTTCTGCCTAAAATGCAGTCTTCTCTCTCTCATTTCTCCTGGCTGTGATTCCTGTTAGCTTATTTTCTTACGTTTTAGTTCTTGCCAAGACCATGGAAACAGATTATCTGCTCCTGACCCATCCCCAGGGCTTTTTGAAGCATTTAGGCTTCTGTCACACACTCCTGTTGTGTCTTTTCCAGACTGAGGAGTTTTGGCCAACATTTTCATTTCTCTGATGGAAATAACTTGATTCTTTGTTCTTCCTTCTTGCATTTCTGTGGACCTTTGATTTCTGCAGCCCGCCTCCTGGAAGATTTTTGTTTTTCTTTAACTGCTTTTCTTATCCAGGGTGCTCTTTACAACAGACTTCTGAATATTAAGTAGTCAAGACATGGATGAGAGTGGGAGGCAGATCTCTTACTGTGATCAAAGAACTTGTGTTGAGTTTGTGAAGGGAACTCGCTTAGCTAGGAAAAGCTAGATGGCTTAGGTGGATTGAAGGAGTAGTTGGTTATGGAACTGGCAAGTCAAAAGATGTATTTAGTGAAACCTTGCTTATCAATACAGATTTGCGCAGAAGAACAAGGTCACAGGTGTCATTAACCCAGGGTTATGAAGTGCTCTATGAAAATTAGTTTACATTCAACAAGGTTGGAAGTTAAAATGAGATTTGCAACACTGTAATCCTTATTATGACAGTTGGTACAAAGAATTCTGAAAGATACCATGGAAAGAGAAAAGAATAAGAAGTTGTTAAAAGACCATCTATAATGTCATTGTTCTAGTAACAACAATAAAGTTACTGGTCATTTATCTAGGATGAAATTGATTATTTTTTCATAAGCATTAAACTTATTCAGTTGGGAAAAAAATAATCTCTTTCCTCCTTGATGTACTGATTAGTTCTATAAGCCAATACTTTTGTTGAGACTTGTGTCACAGAGGATCTGCGTAGAAATGGCATAAACAGAAGGCATTTGCAGTAAAATAGAAGTATTTCAAGAAAACTGACAGCTTATAGCATGGATTGGTATTAAACATTGATATTCTTGCTGGAAAAATCTCAAGAAAGGCAAGTTATCATGGGAGTCCTGAGTAGCTGAATTTTCACTGATGCTTTTTTTGCTTGGTTCTGAAAGTATATGGAAAACAGATGATTTGGAAGCCAATCCTATGGTGTTTGCTCAAATTTAAGTGGCCACAGTTGGCAGCTCGGACTTCATGGTTGGAACTTAATCTGCTCTTAACACAGCAGAGATGTGTACATGCTGGAATCAGGGGAAGGGGGATGGATGGGGTGGGGATGAATAGCAGACAGCTAAAAAAAGCAGAGGCAAGCATTACTTCTGCTCCCTTGGACTAGCATTACTGCTATGTGGGTAATGGTGAAAGGCGCTGCTTTAGAATAGGGAGGGGCTCTTCTAGGAGCTGAGAGCAGCCAGCAGATGAGCTCTTCTTCGGATGAAATCCTCACCTGACTGCTGCCTGGTCACATCTCCTGCCGGTTTTCTAAATGAGAAGCTAATGGCTTGCTCCTGGTGCTGTGAAAACTGTTACTGGGGTGCCTGTTTCCTTTTTCCTCAGGGATGCTGCTGCCCTGGTGCAGCAGCTGGCTGACAGGTGCTATCAGAGGTCAGGGCCAGTGCTGAACCAAATGCCTCATCTCTGACTTGCCATTTGTCACAAGGTTGACTTGGCTGAGATTTGCTTTTGAGTGTCTGTCTAGGGTGCTAAGTTACAAGAAGCTTGTGGAGTCTTTATTCCCATGGTTTAGCTTCTCATATATAGATGGATCTCCAGAGGGCTCTCACTTTGCTTTTATGTGGTCTGAGGTGACTCTATTAACGTCCTGCCGTGAGGAGCTCTAGTCTGTCAAGGCATTTAGGCCTTTTGTGAAAATGGGTCACTGTTTCTACAGGCATTAGCTAAAGCTAGTGTGTGACTTGAGATGATTTTAAGAACTCCACAGCTGAAATGTTTGCTGTTCCATGATATATAAAGACCCCTTCACACTGAGAAACTCCTGCTGCATTCTGCCGTCGCAGGAGGATCAGATCATCTTCAAACTCTCACCTGAAGATCTTAGTACAAATGTATCCTCTGGTAAGGTATGTCAGGATCCTGGTAGTTTGATCACCCTGGAGTGAAGCATACTGCTCCCATTTCATAAAACACTAGGCACTGCCAAATAGGTGTTGTGATACCCCTTTGAGTTCCTTCTTCAAGCTGTTTTATCTTTCAGATGCATGCAGCTGGTTGGTAGGATTCTTCCACCTAGTTGCCGGGTAATTTTCTTTGCCTGAAGTGAGTCTCTACCTGGGTGTTAAATTTGATATACTAACTCCAGGACTGACTCCTATTCACCTGTTGTTTTTATTTGTGCTCTTTTTGCAATGAAATGATCTTAATAGTCTAGATTTCCCTCTGCCACCCCCATATGCACACACATACACACCTCTCCAGCTTAGGTTTTGCTTAGTTTGGTGGAGGAGTGGAATGAGTGTTAAGACTCATGTAGGTGGAGATATTAGCCTGTTGTCTGTTAACCATGGCAAAAAATAGCCCCTCTCACCCCTCCCTGGTTTTGCAGACTTCCTAAAGATTGTCAGGTGGGGCTAATTCATAAAGAGTTCCCCTCACACAACATTAGGGCTCCAGAGTTTGTAAACATCATCCTGCTTTTGTGACTGGGCCAAGAGGAGTATAACTGCAGTAATTGCTCTCAAATAGAAAGCTTCAGCTTGCTCAACTGCTTTCTGCTATCTGCTGCTGATGTTTGCAGGACTCCAACCCAGCCTTCCACTCCTAGCAAAATGGGACTGTTTGGCCCTGGTTTACAAAGGGAAGGCTTTTGTTTAGGACTCACTATGCTTGCTCCTTAAATGAAAAATGAGGATTTGGAGGATGGGCATCTTTATGATTTGCATGGTGGATGGTCTCTGAATTCAGCAGACAAGCTTCTTGCATGCAAGTGGCTGAAATATCCTTCAAGTTTCAAAAAAAGCCCCTTACCCTGTCCCCAAACCCCCATGTTCACCCCAAATGGGGATGATTTATTCCTTCAGTAAAGGTCCCTATTATGACTTTATAAAGTCTGTTTCTGAAAGATAAACCTTCAGACTGTCTGTCTGTGCTTAAGCCTGTATTGACAATGAGTCCTGGATCTTCTCAGAATCTTTCTTCATTTCTTCCTTATTCACTTTCCACCTCTGGGTTATTCATGAGGAAGTTGTATGAATTCACTGCAGAGTTCCTGGGGAAGGAAATGGAATATGCTTGCCTTGAAGTCAGCTTTTTCCATGGCAAGCAGGCTGCCTGGGGGAGGGGAGAGGTGCTGAAACAAAAAAAGGGGGGGGCAAGCCCCCCAGACCTGAGCTTGCCTCACTTGACTCAAAGTTCCTTAGGAAAGCAAGTATGAGAATTGACTGTGCTGATCAAGACTTAGTGGACTTAGCTGCAAAAAATATTGGTGGTGGCTTGTTCCAGAAGTTGCAGAAATTAACCTGCAGTGAGACTAGTGATATGCTATCCAGTGTTTGGACAGTTGAAATGTTTGAGTACAAATGTTGCCTGTGCTTGATTGAGGTTGAAAAGAAACAGTATTTCCTGGTGATGAGACCCTGCATTTACTGTGTGACTGTGGAACAGGAAGATAAGATGGGCTTGGGATTTGTTTAGGAGCCACACTTTTTTAATACTTCATAGCTGATTCTTAAAACATTTTTCCCTGTAGAAAATCCACTCAGTCCTTTTATTCATGTGAAATTAATAATTTTTTGTCTGTTAACATAAAAGTCACCACAGAATGTTATTGATGCAGAAAACTTCAAGTATTGATTTCAGCTCAACCTTCACCTTTTGCATTTTTCAGACTGTTGGTTGGAGAATCTAAGTTCTATACCTGACTGAAAGTGTTGTCATCAGATTGTTCATCTTTCTTGGGATGAAAAGTCTGACATGACTGGTTTGCCAAAAAAAAAAAAAAAAAACCCTACCTCTTGAATGTTGATTTGCAGATATCAAGGTAATAGTAATAGGTCATGAAAAGACAGTGCCAAACCAATATTACAGGTCTTGTTTCCCCCCTCCCCAGAAAGGAGGTCGCTGGGATAGTATGGGGAGTGTTTTGTTTAGTGTAAACAGTGGAATAATGCTTTGAAGTTGCTTGTGTCAACACCAGTCCTGAGAAAAAAAACACAACTGAGGCAGCATCACCAGGATAAACAGACTTAATTTGTATCTTTCCAAGCTACTTGGCATATCTGTTTAGTTAACTCCTACGAAGTGGCTCTTGCATAAGCTGTGCTCTTCTGCAGAAGTGTGCTGATACTCTTCTGACTCGTAGCCTTTAACATCTTCTGAATTCTGGCTTGATGAGCACAAATCCTGTTGTTCGTGTGTTTAATTCTTTCCAGAAGATAAACCTAGACACCAAAATCAGTAGAATCGAGTCTCTTTTTCAGTACTGGTGCTCACCCCCATCCCCTCCCCCTCCAATGTATGCTGTGGTCACTTTAAAAATATTTTCTAAATATTTTGCTAGTATTGGTTGAAATGAACAATAGATTCTACTTCACACAGCTTTTTGTATGTATCAGAACAGACTGGAATATGGATGTCCTGCTGTTCTATCAGCCTGCAGCAAGAGTTGTGTGCAGGTTAAAGAAGCAGGTGTGGTGGTGTGTGTATTCTGCATAAGGCTCAAGATTTTGGGGCATTCTTAGGATACTTGTGTAGCGTTTTTTGTTAGATTTATGCATGAACTTGAACGTGCATTAACAGTCTCTGTGGAGAACATGTTCTTAAATAACTTTTAAGTGAGTCTGTTAGCATTAAAGATACATCAAAGAGCCAAGACACTGCTGGATGATGTGAGGGGGTTAAAGATTTGCTGTATGGGTAGTCCTTAGGTTCTGGACAAGAGCTAAATTAATGCAGGTTCTGTTGCTGTTTTCTGTAAGCACAGTTTAAGAAAGATGTCTGCTGTCAATGTCTCTGCTATAGATGAGTTACTCTCAGTTGGTGTTAGTATGTCCTGGGTAGTCTGTGTTAGACTTTCTGTAGAGGAGTGCAGATGCTTTCATAAAATAAGTATGGCCATTACAAAGCTGAAAATATCCTTAAAAATTTATATCCATTAGTGTTATTGAAGTTTAGTTCTTACTCTGGTTATTGGGTAAGGTTACTCTCAGGGTGAGCCATATGGATGTTAAAATTTCCACTAATAAATCATTTTGGTAGTAAAACGTGTTTCTGATAATTGAGCCATAACTGGGAAGCTCTCAATGCAGCATACTATGAACATATTTAGTAACACAGATGCTTTTTTTGTAAGTTTTCAGCTGTCATTTTAAAGTGAAATGCAAAATTCAAAGAAACATAAGCAGATCTAGTGCAAGACTTGATGCATGTGGTAGTGGGCAAAACTGGTTTTTTTGAACGAGTGGGTTAAGAACCAGTTTTCTCTTTTGAGGTGTATAGCTGTAGTATGATGATGCATTGCACTACCACAGGGAGGAATTCCTCTTTGAAGTTATTGACCAGCTGGAGATGAGGAAGGGTGACAAGCTGGGTTGGTACCTTGTCTAGAGGTAAAATAGCCATAAAAATCAGTTTTATGGTTGCATTCTTGCTGTGTCTGTTGGGGTATTTGAAGGGTGGCTGTGTAACTCAGTAGAGACCAGGAAGTTGCACAACTGAGATCTGTCACAGATGATATTGATGGTCCAGTAAATACACATTTGTCTATCAATACTGTGTAATGCCATTTGATTAACATCTCTAATCTCCTGCAAGTGTGACTGCAAGCCTTTCTAAAAGGTTACCCTCCAAGTGCTTCTTCATGTGTCAGCAGCCAAATGCCATAACAGTAGACACAGGGAAGTGAAAGGATTTAAGTCTGTGTCTTGTCTTTGCTGTGTAGGTTCTTTAAACTTGTGGGTGGGCTTGTGGTTCTTGGTGGTGACCAGTGGGAGGATGGTAAAAGCAAATGCTGGAAACCAGACCTGGAGCTTGCAAAGCCACGAGGAGGCAGCACGAGCTGTGTGGGCTCCTCCAAATTTTGGAGGAGCAGCTCTGCACCAGAGTCATAGTTGCTCATAATGTGACACTGAACCGTGCCATAAATCAAGTCCCTCCTGATGGGAGAGAATTTTCTAGAAGTCCTTGCAAGGAGTTTCAAAGATAAACCGAGACTTTTCCTTGAGTTTCAATGCTGCTTGATAGTTGTTTATTAAGCCTTATCAGAGGAACAGAGCCACTAGCGAGACCCAGGTACAGCATAGAGCACAGAAAGCAGGAGTGAAGTCTCTAATTACCAAGATTTACACAGTCTTTTAAAGATAATTTAACCAATAGTTACTACAAATGTATATTATTTTCCCTTTCCTACCAATTATTCAGTAACATGGGCAGGAACTGCGGAATTCTCTATCCAATCATTCCAAACTACTTTTACTGCAGAACATGGAGTAGTAGAAGAAGGAGAAGAAGGTTTAGAGAACAACAATTCTCCATTTTGATACTTTTTACTCTTATCTATTTACTACAAAGAGAAGCCCAAAACCTCTATATTTTTTACCCTGTGACAATCTTACAGAGTAGTCTACCACCTAATTCACACCACTAGTTCCTGTCTGATCATTGGTAATTTTTTCCAAGGTTGGAGGTTAAAACAGTGTTGTTCAGGGGGGTAAGAACCCTTAAAAACAGGCAGAGAAATATTCTCGGCACTCTAGGTTCCTACAATAATATACTATTAAGTTTTTATAAGATTGTAAAGCAATATTTTCTGCTCCAGAGACTATGCCAACTTAGACCATGAGATTTACCCCTAGAGCTGTGGGATTTCTTGTTTTAAGCATCTTAAAATGAGTAGAGCATCCCCATTGACACTGTCCAGCATGATCATGCTGGAACAGTGTGTTGCATGGAACTCTCTTTACCCACGGAAATTCCTTAGCATCCTGGGCAAGGATACAAATCTGCTTTCAAATGGTGTTATGGGAAAGCATAGATGACTGGTCTGTTTCCTAAGACTGCAAGTCTAGCTCAGTTTTTTTCTGACTTTTATGGGCGGTCAGGTGCAACAGCCAATTTGCAATAGGAAGGACCAGCACTTACATAAGATAAGTAAATGAGCATCTGGAAGCACTTGAGCACTGGTCTGTACTTCTAGTAGAAATCAATGGAACATAGGAAAACTAAGGGATATGTTAGAAGGTAAATAGTTAAAAGTGGAAGATGTGGATAACTTTGGACCTTTCACTGATTTGCAGAGTTCTGCCTAGATTAGTTCATAATTTTGATGCAAAATAAGGAGACATGCAGTTGCTAGTAGGGCAGTACTATATAGAACTTATTTTCTCAACTATTGAATATGTGGGTGAGGTAGCAGTTAGGAAGAGGGGTAGCAGGTAGTGTTTTCAGAGTACAGTAGAATCCTATCCTGCTTCCCTAAGTGCTGAGGCTGGGGGTGGGGGAGTGCAGGGAGTTGGAGGGGGAAGCTACTAAAATGCTCCACTAATATTTGTCTTCAAAAATTGGGCGGAGTTGTGAGCTGTGCTGTCACACCTCAGAGGCAGAGGCCTTTGCTTTCTCAGCTGATCTCTCTCAGTTGTCCATTCCCAAGGGCTGTACGAGCTCAAGTATGCCTCTGTCCAGTATGGTCACTGCTGAGCTCCCTTTTCCCTTCCTTTCTTGAGTCCAATCTAAATAGTCGCCACTAAACCTGTTTCTGTTTCAGTAGTGTAAAATCATTTTCCCTAGGATATGTCTGAAGCTGAGAATACAGTACAAAGTTTCAAAGGCTGAGTTGTGGTTTGTATGTTAATGTAACTGAGCAATAGGAAAATAAGCACTCAAGTGCATTTCTGGGTAGAACAAACTCTCCTGTAGTCATGGAAGACCTCAAACAGCCCTTCTGCTTGGGGTGCTGCACTGATCTTATTGTTGCTGCTGTTCTAAAATGGGGAGGTTTCAATGTTATGATTAACCCTCCTTGGTGTGGAGTTGAGGGGTGTATAAAGCACATAGGAGCCATCTCAAAATAAAAACACACATCTCTTGATGTAACAGTAAAATAGTCCTGATGATTGTGTGAAAGGTGGCTGAGTTCTTACGTAATTCTCTTCCAAAGAAGGTCCTTGCAATTTCTTGGCTGAATGTCCCCTTATCCATGTGAATTTATAGATCATTAAGCTGTGAATTGTGCACACATTAGGGCTTGGCTCTGCATGAAGATGTCTATAGGAGGGTTTTAGGATAGTGGTGCAATAACTCTTTTCTCTTCTTGATGGTTTTTCCTTGATTTTGAATGTATGTGAGGATCTCAATGTTGCTTGTAGCAGTTGGAAGCTATCAAAGCTGAAATGGTTGGACAGCTATTCTTGTTAAACTCAAAACAGTTAAGAATTACCTGTATGCATAAGGTAACTTTTTTTCTATATAAGTTCAGTATTTGAATATCAACATCTGTCCTACATATTTGATCATAAACCAAGTGAAATGCCTGCAGCCTTGGTTTAGTGAAGTAAAGCCTTCATGTTTTTTTTCTAAATGGTTTTAAAACTGTCTGAAATCATGGGGTTTTTTTCTCTCCTCAGGGGAAAGTACAGTACCAGGTGTGCTTACTGTAATAATTGTTTCTGCTGTGTGTTTTGTAGGTCTATTTTTCATGCTAGCCTTCCATGAGTCAGAAGTCTAAATTTTTGATAGATGCAGGGTGAACTGTTTCTTCTTTAAATATGTTTTTCTGTAAAACAGATCTGGTATAGACTTTTCTTTCATGTGCTCCCTAAAGGATGGCTCTCATTCCTTTCTAGGGGAGGTGGTTCATTTGTTTAAGTCTTAGATATCCCAGCTGTTTCCCAAGGTTCAGAACCTCATTTCATTTAAACCTTTTAGGACTGCTTCTGAAAAGGATTTCTGTGGCTAAGCAAAGCTGAGAATTAGATGCAGTGGGAGGAGAGTAATAATAATTCAGTCCTCAATGTGTGTGTGTGGAATGTTTTTGTTTTACTGTTAGCATGGCTTGTCCCACAATTTTTAATGCTGTTATATTTCATGCTTTTGATAAGATGCCTTCAAGGGCTTTCACACGACAACAGAGAAATGAAATTTTCAACTGCTTCCAGTTGGCTTTCTTGTAGCAGTAAAATCTGCTTATTTCAAATCAGTTTGTCTGGTTATAACAGTTTTTTATTACTGTCTAATTGGTGTCTTGGTTTTTTTTCAGAGATCGTTCACATTAATATTAGAAGCGTGGGATTGGGATAATGATACGAAGGCTGGTGAGTATTTATGTAAAGCTTGGAGCTTGTGCTTATTCTGTGCTGTATGTGTGCAACAGGATACAGTTTTCCCCCTCCTCAATTTGCAATCAGCCATCCCTCCAAATCAGCTCTAGGCAAACCTGTTGTTGGGTAAAGGGCATGTACAAATCCAAATTAGTGAGGAACCGGGAAAAATTATTGCTATATAGGAAAAAGAATGTACAATTGTAAATGAAGGGTGTAATTAACACATGGCTTCTGATAATTAGCTCTAAAAATGTTTACAAATCATGGTAGTCGCTTTTTTTTTTTAAAAGAAAAAGGAAGCTAATCTGTGGAGTTGCACTTCAAATTCTCCTCAGTCTGCCTGTGACCATGCTGTGCAATAATTTCCATGATCAGGTGAACAAGTAAATATTCTTGCCCCCCATAAGGGAACTGTGCTTCATGTTCTTGGTGAAAGTGTTCTAAATCATGGTATGATCCCTCTCAAGTACTGGAACTTACCTTGCATTTTCAGTCTGTAAATGCCAATACTCTGTGTCAAAGCAGGGTTATTTATCTGAAGTGAAAGCAAGATTATTGTATAAATACTTGAAAATCATATCAAGGTGCTGGTTGCCATAATGCTGCCAAAGGAGGAGTCCAGCTTGAACCTACTCTTTGTACATGGTTTACAAATATGTCTTAAAATAATTGATGCCTCTGGCTACAAGAAAAAAATGAACCTCAGATTTGCATTGTGGTTATTGATGGACTATTAATTTTGGTTGGGATCAATGTATAGGAAGGTAAGTGTTTGAACATTAAGGTAGCAAAGAGGTTATGTATGTCCCAAATCATCATCATTTCTAATTCTCAATTCCATGCTCTGCTGCTTCACTGACCACCTTTATCAAAATGCATCAAGCATAAAAACATGGCAAAGCTGAATTAATGTTAAGGCTGTGTTAGAGTCAGAAGGTCCTTTTTCTTGAAGACTGTTATCAGTCCCACTTGCACTTTCCTAATTCAGAGCTTTTTCTAACATACTCTAATGATAGACAAAGTAATGAGTTTGTCGTTTGTTTCTGAACCCTTCTTCTGTTAGAATTAAGCTTATTTTGTCTTGTTAAACAGCTCCTTCAGCCTTTTTCTATTGGCTGTGTTTTCTTTGCATCTCTGGTATTAATATTGCTGCAACCCTTCAGCTGAGTTGGTCCACAGCCTTCTTGAATGGCACTTCCCAAAGCTGCAAGTAGTATTCAAAATGAGATCTTGTCTGCTGAGCAGAGTAAGCCTAAATCTTGAATAAGTTTAGATACCCTGCATTGTAACAGATTGGAGGAATCCTCTTGAATGCTTTGTTAAAAAAGTACTATGTGATGTGAATTTAAATGGTTTCCAGCTTGGGAATAATTTAACTAGGGGCACCTAATACAGCAAATATTAGAATATTCATGCCCTGTTTACAGAGGGCAAATCAACTCATGAGATGATGTAGGAAGGACTGAACATGAAGAGCCAGCCTATCCTGCATATCATCTGCCTGCATTTAAGTGCTGGATTTCATTTTTTAATTAGCTTTTTAGTAAATAATAGTATTGTAACTTTCTGTTTATTTCTTAGAATTTGCAGAAACCTCTTGCTTTAAACCCCAGATTTCTTTTCAATACACTTGATAAGAGGACAGTCACCTCAGGCTTGTTAAGTCTTTGTTATGCTTTTTAGTTTAACATGCTCTAACAAATCTCTTTACTTGCATTCATTTTTTTCCCTCTGAACTTCAGGCCAACAGGATATAGAATGTCTTCTGGAGGCCTAGTGTGCCATCTCCTTGAATTAGCAGTTTTTATGAACTCTGGGAGGGTATATAAGTGTCAGATTACAGTTTAGCTCTATGAGAAACTGCTGATGGAAAGTGAACTTCCCTTTAATTTAGGCTGCCAGAGAGAGGTACTGCAAAGTTGTTTTGCATCTGAAATCTAGAAGGCTTGTCAGGTGAATTTAGGAAGGCTTTCTTGCCCTGTAATTTGGCAGAAGACTAGCTGAATGCTTGTCTTGGTTAAGTGTTTTTATAGTTTGTTTACTGATTCTGTGATAGAGATATGTTGCTTTGCTGTGCTTCAGTTTAGGCTTTCAATGTAATATTCCTAGGAAGAACTCAGAATTCTCAATGCTGAAGGTTTGCTTTTTTTTTGGTTTTTTTTTTTTTTCTTTTGAGTGATCTTGGCAGTGAGCCCTCCAGTGGGTTTTGCCTTGTGAATCTGTCAAGACGCAAAGATGCTACACTTATATTTTTGCAAGCACCACTGAACTGCCAAACAGGCACAGATCAGTAAAAATTCACATGTTAGAGAAGAGGAAAGGGAATACAGCAACTGCTCCAGAGAAAAGACAATATCTGATCCTGGAGGGGTGCAGTGAATGTCTGTGGAAAGCTTAACTCCCTGTCAGTCCTGAGCGCTGTGCTGATCTGGGGATCAGGTTACATGTATCTTCTGTTGCTACTGTAAGAAAGATTAATCAAAGTAATTGCCAGAGTCTGTTTATAAGCTGATTAATTAGTTCTAGAGTCAGATTTTGCTTTCCTTTAATGGGGATGAGTAAGGCTGAAAGTTAAATGTAGGTTCTGTGTTCCAGTTTAGACTCCCAAGTGGGTATTACAAACCAAAACAACCCAAAAACCCCCCATCCAAAACAAAACAACCTCCCTAACAGAATAAAAACAGAACAATAGCAACAACAACAATAAATAACAAAACCCAAACAAAACAACAGGCAAACAAAAAACTCCTCCAAAACCTAGAAAGAGGGGCTGGGGCTTCCAGTGAACAACTTGAAGGTTCTAGAACGTTTGTTATCCTTCCCTCCCTCTGTGTCCAAGCATCCTGTATTCTTCTTGCACTCAGAGCAAGGCAGGGGGACTCGAGCTGATCTGTGAAGTACCATCTCAAGAGCAAGTCTGCCAGGGCAAATGTTTCCCTGAACAAATTCTTAGAGGATCCTTCAGCCCCTGATTCCTGAGCTACTACTGTGTTTTTCTGCTCCTCTGCACAGCAGGGTTGGCCCCGGGGCAGTGTAGTGTAACCACTTGTTTGCTTTGGGAGGGTGGAAGAGGAGGGGGAGAGGAAACTGGCGTAGATACAAAGTCACCGCGAAGGGCCTGTTCGCTGTCATCTGTCCCAGCAGTTCTGCTTTCCAGGTAAGTCAGTTGACTTGGCACACTTCAGAACTCAGCAGAGGCCTTGGCAAGGCCAAGCCCATGACAAAGCAAGCTGGCATCTTCACGTGTGAAGTAACTTTCCGTTTGACCCTGTCTGCTGCAGGGATGCAGTGCTTGCTTTCTTCCTTCCCATTAATCTGTGGGACACTAATCATCTGTCCTTAGGTTTTTGGAAATGGGGGCTTGAAAAAAAGGCTGAGGAGAATGTGCTTTCTGAGATGAGCATCTCCTGCTCCTTTTGGATGTGAAGTTTGTGTGATATCCCTGTGTTCCCTTACAACTACCAGCATCACCTTTTATACAGCCTTGTTGGGGATGTCTGACCTCTACTAAGGGTCAGGGTGCTGATGGGCAGAGTTGCACAGTTAAATACCCTCCAGATAAGGCTTGCTCTTCCAAAAATCAGATGCTCCTAAAAATCAGATGCTCTGGGAACATTAAAGAACTACCTTTTAGCCATCATCTCATTTTATGCAAACATCTGTACCACTATCTGCTTTTCTAGAGAGACTTCTAGAAAACTTATTAATCAAGGAAATTGCTTGGGGGCTGTGTCTATGTAAGTTTGAGTAATGAAAGATGCTTTTTTGACCAATAACCAGAAAAATTCAGCCCTTTTCTGAGGGCTAAAAGTAATGAGTGTGAATCCCGAAGGTGAACCTCTATGGCAAAGTCAGATGCAGGGAGCAAGCTTGTGTCATCAAAACAGTTACGTGAGAGAGACTGAATATCTTCAGACACACTTTGGTATTGTGGGGGAGGGAGGAGAAACCTTGACAAACACGTTCCTCCCTGTGTTTACAGATCACTCTGGAAGATGCACCTTCTGCCTAGGATCAGTGTTAAATTTGAAGTTAAACAGAACTCTCATACTTACTCTGGTACTTAAAAATTTAGTATTAGAAATGAAATGGCTTGGAGCTGCTTCCCTGATGCCTTTTGTGGTTCAGGGTAAATTATTTGGCTTGCTTATTTAGGCTGTTAAGCCCTGCTTACACTGATAGAAGCTTGAGGAAAAACCCTTAAGACTCTGAATACATTCCTTTTCAGAGGAGCTTGTGAAGATAAAGTTTGAGTGTTCAAAAAGATGAAAAGAGCACTCTTGGGTTATTTCCCCTGTTCTTGACCCTGGGTATCAAGAGGTCTGTTCTGCATAGGTATATTTGCAGTAGCTGTAATGCTTGTTCCAGTTGTTTAACTGGGTCTGATGCATCTCCATTAGCCTGAAGATGTCTGATAAGAGTTTTTTTTATATAAGCCACTCCTTTAATCTCAGGACCTGTTCTTCAGTCCATCTGATGCACTTTGAGGAAGCACTTTCACATCAGTGGCTGCTGCAGCTGTTTTTAAGGAGCCTCTGTTGCTTATAGCAGGAAGGCAGCTCTATAATGTGTATTTGCTATTTGTTCAAATTTCCCTAACCATCCGGTGATTCAGCATGTTTTCCTTTATAGTTTTTCAGGTCAATAGTCATTGAGGGAAAATAAGATTATTAAAGGAGGCTGAAATCTGTCCAGGGAAGTGGTGAAGTCACCATCCCTGGAAATATTTGAAAGACATGTAGATGTGGCACTTGGGGACATGGTTTAGTGGTGGCCTTGGCAGTGCAGGGTTAATGGTTGGACTTGATGACCTTAAAGGTCTTTTCCAACCTAAACAATCCTGTGACTGTATCTAATCATTAACATTTCAATGGTGACTGGTGTGATAAATATCTTATTGGTCAAAAATAAAATGCAGGCGGCCTTTTCTATCTTGCATGTTCTGCTGGAGACTTAAAGAAGAGGGATGGGCTTCAGTGTGTCTTGGCCAGCCATGAAATGTTTTATACAGTCTAGTCCAAGCAAGCATGCAGCTTATACATGGCAATACCACTTTTAATAATAAAGCTGAGAGTTACTATGAGGTCTCAATAACTGGAGTACCTTTCAATGCTTTGTTAAAAGGGGTTCCTTTTAAGTTCAATATTCTTTCATTTCAAGAGGAAACATTTTTATTGAAGCAAGCTTGGAAAAATATATAAAAAGAGTAAAATACTTTGCACAGCCTGATACTTCTGTAACTTTTCCCTTAATGTTGGAGGGGGTGAAAATTGTCACTTTAGTCCTTTTACATGCTGAAGGGAAAATGCCACTTTGGTAAGAGATGCACAGGATACTTCTAAACTGTCAATAACTTTCTGGTTGAGAAACAGTCACTCCTTGGGTTTTGTTTTCTAAACAGATGAGGTTAATGAGTTCTAGAAAGCAACTAGGTAGGTAAAATGCATTTGCTGAAGGAGATAGCTTAGTATTACTTGCTACCAGCTTGGCATGTTCTATATTATTAATAATTTGAACTTCAGGCCTTTTCTCACTACCATTTCAGCCTCTTGCTGTGTGCAAGTTTTTGGTTATTAATTTCTTTTAACGTGTACTTTACAGAATCTTTATTTAAAGAAAATGGGTGCTGAAGCTCTGCACTGGCAATATTATAGCTATTTTATAAATGGGTATGGAATTAAAATGTGCAAGTGAAGCTTCTGTACCTTTTTCTCATCCTTAAATAGTGTTTGGAGTTCCAGATGCAACTTGCAGTCACCTAGAAAAGCTGTAGAGTAGGGTGGTACCAGATTTGAATGGTGAAACCATTATAAAACTCCTGTCACTGGGGCTACTCAGTGTCTGCCCTTACCCCCCCCCCGTGCTTTGCTTATTCTCAGTGTTTGCTAAAGCAGTTGTATAATTTATTGTACTGGCTATAATTGTCTCACCTCCTGGTATTGAAGCTTCTATGCAAAGAATTATATGGATGAAGATACAAAAGGATATTCATATAAATGAAAATACTTTGTGTTGGCAGTTTCTATACTCTTACAGCCTAAAATCTTCCTGTCCCCTGGGACAGGTAATGCTTTGTGCAGGTTTGGCCTCAGTGAGTGGAGCCTGGCAGGAAAGCTGCTGCTTTCTGTGGGGATGAGGCAGGATGCTCACAGAGTGTGCTGCAACAGGGATCACAGTTATCAGGAATTTCACTGGGAGTGAGGATAAGCAGGATACAGAGATGAGAATGGCTCTTGACAATCCTGGGTTCACTTGTTTATTTCTTCTCGAAATGTCAAATATGAGCTGTGCAGTGTTCTATGGAATGGTTGTTAAAGATGTTTTGCCTTTATTTTAGAGAGAATGATAAAATGGAAACAAGCCAGTTTATGTACATAATGCAAGCATACCAGAGCAGTCACTATTGCTCAGTAATTTCACAGCAAATTGAATGTATTGTGTTTTGCTTTGTTTTTAAAATTAAACTTACAGCAGATAACTTTATCTCAGCTATGAGATAATGCAGATCTTGCAATTTTATAAGAACAAAAAGGATGCAAGAAGAGCCTCAGATCAAGATAAAGCTGCTAGTTGTCAGCATGTGGGTGTGGTATGTTTGGCTGCCTTGAAAAATAAGCTATTTCCTATGGATTATGTTCCAGGGTTTTTTAATATTTCCTTTGGGACACTTTTTTAAATTGGCCTTCCTGTAATGAACTTTGCAAGGCAAAGGAAAATTCAGTTATACAGTAGATCTTTATCATCCTAACATTTTCTTTACTTGGTTTTCCCTTAACCGGTTGAGTACTTGTGTTTGGATTCCATATGTCCTCGTGTGCTATCAAACTTAACCCCCTGTTTAATTTACCTTTCTTTCCAAAAAGGTGAAAACTTGTTGATAGAACGAGTGGCACATGCTGGCATGATCAACCCAGAAGATCGATGGAAGACCCTACAAATCAATGGCCCTGTTGCCCATTTTGAAGTGCAAATAAGGGTGAAGTGTGACGAAAATTACTACAGTGCACTGTGCAACAAGTTCTGTGGCCCCCGAGATGACTTTGTTGGTCACTACACGTGTGATCAAAATGGAAACAAAGCCTGCATGGAAGGTTGGATGGGAGAAGAATGCAAACAAGGTAGTATGTTTCTTTTGTCTTGGATTAGCCCTGGTGTATGTAGAATAAGTGTAAACTGTAGTAGGTATTTCTGTGGTGTTAATGCTGTAGCATATTGATTTTATCACATATAGCCTTTGTCCTTTCAATATAAATCTTTATTTAAAGCATGCTCTGTGAAGAGTGGAGCACAGGATCCAGTGTTGCTTCTGGTGTGTGCTGTGGACACACCTAAACAAATTTAGTATTCAAAACAGTGAAACATCTTTTTACTAATTGTCTTTATTCAATGGTGGTGTTTCTCCAAAGCAAAATGATGTATTACATCTGTTAATATAAGATTTTATTAAAGTGAGATCATCACTAATACAGTAGACTTTAATACTATAAAAATGCCCTCATAACACTGTTTCTGCAAATGAAAACGTTTTAAGTGTAAAGTGTGCAAAGCTGAAAGCTTTTTGATAACTCTTAATGGGAACAGAAATTCAAGTGTAGTTGTCTCTTTTAATGTACCACTCAATCAAATCTCTGCATTTTGCCTTCAGTAAGTAATTAGTGCTAAAATTATTTGGCATACTCTTCTTTCTGCTGAGGGCTTCTTGGTTTTGTTTTCTGTTCCTTTTCAGTAAAAAGTTTGTTAATGACGAGGAGGACCATTTTTAGGGCTTACTCAAGGTCATGTATCACTTAAAGTTTGGGATTTCTAGCATTATACCAGGTTTTAAAACAACTGTATTTTATAAAAGTTTTGCTCTTGCTGCAAAGCCTTTTGGCTGTAATGGCGCTGTGTTTTGTGAAATAATTGTCTGGAAGTAACAACTGTTGGAACATGGCAAAAGGCAATCTGCTTTGCACACACAGCAGACGGGCTAAATGACAGGAGCCCTACCTGAGCTGCTCCAGATTGCTGCTGTACTAATGGATACCTGGCTGCCCAGACTGATGCCTAAATCTTTTTGTGTCTACAGCTGTGTGTAAACAAGGATGTAATTTGCTCCATGGGGGCTGCAGTGTACCTGGGGAATGCAAGTAAGTCTGCATGCTTGAGTATCTTCTTTTTTTTTTTTTTTTTTTTTTTTTTTTGGAGCACTGATTTCTCTGGTGTCCTCCATGTATGATGCTACTTTTAAAAAGTCTGCTTTAAAATGGAAAAATTCTGTACCAGAACATGGATGGAAATGGATTTGAAGTAGATGTCATGAGTGTAACAATTGCATATACTCTAAACTGTTTGGTGATGCTATTCTGTTTTTTTGCCTGAACAGATTTGTTTTGTGAAGTTCAAAACTGTGCCATCAAATGAGAAAAATCTATATTATTATTATTGTTTTCAAAATCTTTAGGAATTTTAATCTCTGTATATTTGTCTCAAATGAAAGAGCAGCTTGTTCTTTGGACTGTTAGACTAGGAGATGCTCACAGTCCTAGAGCACTCAATATATATTTTTATCACCAAAATATAGTAAATTTTCCTATTCCAAGAAAAAAAGGGTTTTGGTGGTAATAGAGATACAGTAGCAACCCCAACCTAAACTTTCCACCCCAGGTAATTTTTTTTGGTCCCTAAATATGAGAGAACAGAGTGAAATGTTCCCTTAACTTCATGATGCAGCTGAAGTAGACTGTGATAGCAAGGGCAGTTGATTGTTTTCCTGTAAAGGTTCAGGCATTCAATGTAGTAGGTCAAGGGGAAATGGGTGTTATTTTTACACTAGTTGTTGAAGAAATGGGACAGGTCTACTTGCAAGTTTGGGATCCTGTGTAAGTTGTTGAGTTTTTGTGGTTAGAGTGACATGCACCATTGTAAGGGTGCATTCACACAGACGTTCCTTAGCATTCTGTGTTGAACCTGCTTGATTGGAAGGATGTGAAACTGAGCTGTGGCTGCCAGAACCCCTGAGAGCTGACAAATACCACTTTGTGGCAAGCTGTGATAGTTTAAGGCAATTTGGCTTCATCCTTCTGACTACTACAGCCTCCACAGAAGTGGCAGAAATGGGATGCAGATAGTTCAGCTTTGCTGGGCTTAGAGCGAAGCTGGGGTTGAGGTGCCAGTTCATGAGCTGTGGTAGGGTGACATGCAGACAAGTCCTATCCTGCTGCAGAGCCTCCTGTTTTTAACAGTGGGGGATGGCTGATAAAGTAAGCCTTAAATCATAGCACCACAGAGTGGTTTCTTACTGCCCTGAAACTTCCATCAGATGCTGCTGACTTCTTGGAAGGTATGTTGCATCGTAACTCTCTGATCTGACTGAAATCTGCAAATTTGAGGTGCAGTGCTTCAGTTTGTGTGTGGTTTCACTTCTCAAGCTAGAAAATTTCCTTTAAAAAATTTTTTCAAGGCAGATGATGGCTTCCTTTTTGTGTAAGAAGGAATATTTTGTTAGTTATTTGTGAATTTTTTTTGTATCACTAAATATCTTCCTTGTGATTTCAAGTATTGGGTGCCCCTATGGTCAGGCATCTTTTTGTTACAAGTAGAGATTGTGGTTGAGAGCTGGGCCAGTATCATTTCTGCCTGAGGAAGAAGCACTCCTTCCCTTAAGACTTCCAAGAATGCATTTGTTCCACTTGAGAGCTTATTTTAATGAATTTTGATTCATGTAAGGGTTTCTGGTGTCCTGTAGGTGTCAAAGTAGAATCCTAGGAGCCTGTGAACATTTGCTTTTCAAATGCAGGAAGTCTTTGACTAAATATGTAAAAGAAACAGATTTAAGCAAATACAAAGCAGTACCTTTATTTGGTTGGGGTTTTTTTTTTTGGCTGGGGGTGGGTGGGTCAGAGGGGTTGGCAGTTTCCTTTTTAACTTCCATTTCTCTGTGATATCAGCTGTGTCTGAGAAGGCAGAAGCTGGAGAGTAGCAGGGAGGTTTCCAGAAGGGAATATAAAGCCTTTGAAGCTGAGGGGCTGGGTGGCTGTTACCTTTTCCAAGGTGCCTGTCAATAGGTGGTCTCACACGAGCAAAGTCTTTCCTTGCAGCCTGGAGCTGATGCGAAGAAGCATCTGGTGTTGTAGGTCCAGGTGTTCCCTTGAAACCTGCCCAGCTAAACTGAGCTCACAAAAATAACCCTGAGTCTGTTGAAGGACTCTGTCCAGGTATCTTCTACTTTGTTGGGTGGATTCTCTCATTTGAAAGTAAGTCCTGAGGGAAGGAATAGTGGATTGTATGCAGTTTACCTTGTTTCTTGATGCCTTGATGCTCAAATCAGATCCATGATCAGCAAGCTGAAGGAGAGCAGTGGCTTTTCTGTGTGTGGCCACTCTTTGCAGTATTGCAGAAAGTTCTCAGCTATCTCTTTAATGGTGATTTGGTAGCTTGAGTGTGTTCACACAGCTGTCTTTAAATTGTATTCTGTCATAGCTATTAGACTATATTGGAAATGTTGCTTTTAACCAAAATGGATAATTACTTTCTGTAGAAAAATGATGCTGGCCTAAAAATAAACAAGGCTTACAGACATGACCTTTATCTTTAGCAGTACAAAGGAAGCTGTTATTTAAAAGAAATTGCTATGTTTGGTGCTGTTGAATTTTAATCTAGATGCCTTCATCCTGGTTTCTGGACAGCTGCCACTGTAATTTAACAGGTGAAAACAATGTCCTTTTTTAATTCAGAAAGAAAATGAAAATGTGAGAAAAAATATGGGTGTGAGGTATTTGGGAACCAGCTGGTGCCAAAAGCTACTTAACTGCCAAAATTTGCAGTGCTGTTAGTAAATAGAAAAGCTGGAAAATGGTTTCCATCTTCAACTTGCATGAACATGGAGGTAAGTTAGGCAGAGGCTCCAAGGCCTCAACCAAGGTCTCAGGAAAAGATCTACCCTCCATTTTTTATGTTCCAATGTAATTTAGAGCTGTTCTTGGATTAAAAGTTGCACTAAAATCAGAAGTAGCTAAATGACCTCAGGCTGTTAATAAAGGCTACGTCACTGGTTCTGGTTGTGCATCATCTGTTGGTCAAGTTCATGCACCCATTTGCTCTGAGAAAGTTAGTGTTGAGATGTTTTTCCATTTCTTCTGTTGAGTTTCTATCAAAATGGAAAATAAGTAGGGATGACCAGATGTTTCAAAATGACCTGATAGAGGAAATGATTTTTTGGTGTAGCTGTGTCTAGGTGATGGGTTTTTGTCATTGTGGAGGCAATTCAGCAAAAACAAGAATTTCCTCAATAAAGATGAAAAATACGTCCTTGAGGATAGCAAAAGCAACTCATCTGAGTCTTGCAAGCATAGAAAATGCTGCCATCCTAAAGAGAAAACAAACCAGTCTTTATCCATAGTGCATAAAGAAAAACAATAAACTTTGGTCTGTAGTGGCAGGCTAAATGGTCCTTTTCTTTATTGACTTCACCAGACCAAAGTAGTAGGAGGGATTATCAAAGACACAACAATTGCAGAGCCCTGATGCTGGTGCTTTTTGTATGTTTTTATATCATTTAAAGTACTTTGTTAAATTCCATTAAGCTGTCTAGAGGAAAATGAAGTTTGATCTAATGGCTCATATCTGGCTTGGGTTCAATGACCATATGAAATTAGCAAAGTTGAATATAGAGAAACCATCAGTGACAGTCTCTTTCCTCAATTAAAACTGCTGAGCTGGGTATGTTTGGTACCTCTCGTAAACTGTCACTAGGCTTAGCAGCTCAATCTTTCACTTCCTTGTTATCCAGAGTGGTATGGCTTTGGTTGTGGTCCAGATATGCCTCGTATCTGGCCTACACTCTCATAGTCCTGCCAGGATGATGGTATTTTCAGAAGTCTTTCTACTTTTCCCATTGCCTTTGACTGTTTGTTTCTCATCTAAAGCAAAACAAAAGGAGTGAAATCCCTAACAGTGCTCAGCTTGTGTTCTGGAGCCATGGTAAGAGCTGGGTTTTGTCCTGGGAAATGCCAGTCTTACTTTCCACAACTGGTACAAAAGTTTCTTTAGAATGTGCAGACTAACTGAAATGAGTTAGAAATGGGATCATTAATAGTACTCTAATGTGAATTCTGTGCAAGGTGAAGAAAGCAAACGTACTTCTATTAAAAGAACTTCTAAAATTAATTAAGGTTGGTGTGTTTTGAACTGACTTGTTCTAGAACTATATGTGACAGTTTTAGTTCTACAGTTTTGGTGATTTTATGTTTGTTTGGTTTTGTTTAAACATGTACCTTATCTTTGTCCTATTGGAAAAGTTCTCTCAAGATTTCTGTCCAGTGCCATACCTTCTGTAGTCCTTGTATTCCCCTTCAGCAGTCCAGCAGTGCCTTCAAGGGCTGTGGGCATCTCCCAAGTGATTTTGCTCCCTTCATCTGTCACTTTAAGGGCCAGACCCTGCTCAGCTATTATTTAATACTTTCTTTAGAGTTGCAGGGACAAAAGCTGGAGCTGCAAAATGAGCTACAGCTACCTGGAGTATTGGGGGTATAACTGTTCTGGAGAGTCTTTGTTAAATCTTCGACTTCTCAGAGGTTATCCAATATCATCGATATCTCACTTGTGGTTTTGTGATGGTTGGGTGGATAACATGTTTAACATCAGCACTGGGGAGCTCTGTCTAAATTTAAAAAAAAAAAAAAAACAAACCTGAGCAGCTGGATTTTTGTAAACTTATTCTTGGGTATAAGGTGATCTGGTGAGGCTTTTCAAAACAGGTTGTTATTGGAAGACTGTAGAGGACTAGCAAAAGGTCACAGCTGAAAAAAAGAAGGAAATAAAATTCCTGCTTCTAAAAACTGGGAGAAACTAAGAGGTGGGCATCTTCCACAGTTGTTCCAGAATGGAATTATGAGAAATCTCATAGGCTGCTCTGAGCAGTAAACTAGAAAACAAAGCCTTGTTTAGGCAGTGTCCTTAGCTGCTTTGGCATCTGACCACTTCAATTCCTGCAGCACTGGACTGCCTGAAGCCCCTAAAGAGCATGAGGCTGCTGTTTGGCCCCGCAGGAATGCACTTGGTACCAGGACTGGGACATCTCCTGTCTCCTCTTTGGTGTGAGATATCCTATCACAGCTTCAGGTTTCAAAGATCTTATAAAATTCTTGCAATTGCTGTGTCTTTCGTCATATTAAATTCTCTTGCCTGTTGTTATAACCAGTGTGCTTTTATTATTGTTTCTTTTGTCCTAATGGTGAGCCCTTAGGGAGTGTTGGCAGGAGTTTCACAAGCAGCCACCTTAAGTTAGGCAAAGAATTCCATGTTTTGCTTCTTTATTGGTCAAGGAACTGAGGCATGCTCTGCATTCACGTGCTTGTGAGTGGGTAGGAAGATACAGAACATATCCTAAAGGTGTGAATCTGCATCCAGGAGATGTGAGGTGTGCAGGAAGTAAAAACATGTAGTGCTTGAACTTGTGTCTACAACAGTGTGGGGAGTGCAGCTGAACTAGAACAGTAGATCAAAGCAGCACAGAGAACCCAGTATCATACTCCAAACACTTCAGGGCTTTAAATTTTAGACACTCTAGTCTGTTCTTGTGGCCTGAATGCCTGTTTGCAGCTGGAACATGTTGGGTGTGCTCCTGGCATACATTGTCTGACATTACCTTAGTTTAACCTCAGAGGAATCCAATTCCTTTGTTCCAAAGCAGCTCTGTGATGTGAACTAACACACCATCAACAGGAACGATCAGGCAGTTCAGGTAAAATGCATGTTCCTGGTGTGAACTAATGCAAATACAGGCACACCCTTAGAGCCACTTATGTAAGTTAACTGAGCAATGTTCTGCCTAAAAACATTTGAACCATCCCCTCTTTTAACTTGTTCTCAAAAACTCTACGTAGTAATAGAGTGACACTGTTAGCTTTCAATAACTTCCTTTATTAGAGGAGAAAAAAGTTTCTAGGGAAAGGTTTGTATCTTTCAGCATGATAAGAATGCTGGGGATGAGAGGAAAAGATAACAAGCTTTCAGGTAATGAAATTATTTGAGTTCATTAATGAGCATGTTTTCCTTTGCTATTCACAAAATTGTCTTGCCTATTTAGAAGGTAGGAAAGTGGGCAAAGTGTTTCTGTGACAGTATTAATGAATGAGTACTGTACTACTTATTAACCTTGAATCCAGATGCTCAGAAGTGTAGGACCTAACAGCTGGACAGTATTGCTGCCTGCTGTGCAACAAGTAATCTCCTAAAAGTTTAAACAGGCTTTCTTACGGTTATTTTAAGTAAATAACTAATATAAAGCTATTGTTCTGGCCTTTGCAACACCATCCTGTTCACGTCACTAGAAAATTTAGTGGTTTTCTATTTAAGAGGGTTATTTCTCCCCCACCCCTGAATGATGCATTTTGCTTCTGCTCTTAATGTCACTGTTTTGCTTTGTTTTCCTGTGTGTTAAGTGTTTTGGCCCCAGCTTCCACTTGAAACATGATTGGGAGAAGCTCCCTCCAAAAAGTCTGCTTATAAAAAGGTGTATGAATACGTCACAATGATGTTCTTGTCACTCCTTGCAGGATGTGCAATATATCAGTAAGGTGTAACCTGTGATATTTAAAGGCTTACACCACATTGCCTACATCATCCCTAAGATTTTTAAAATTTTTTTTAGGCCCCATATTCTGGTGTTGACTTCAGAAATAGATTTCACTTTGGTGGCTTAGGTGTATTTATGCATGAAGTGCTGACAAAGCTCTGTAATTAGGTGTAGAACAGCATTTATTTAGGTATCCCCTCGTTCTCATGAATTACAGAGCTTTTTGTAAGGTTTACCAGCATAGATTAGTGACTGGATGAGATGTGCAATGTGAAATTCCTCAGCTGAACTTTCTGCACAGAAGGATCAGGACTCTCAAATAACCAGAAGTGATTGAACCAGGAGAATAAACCATGTGGGAAGATATTACCAAAGAGCTGAGTTTAAGCTGACCATTGAGAGAGCACCCTGACTTTCTGCTGTTAGCAGAGGCATCCTCCTTTTGGATAAGGAGGAGTTAATCATGCAAGGTGCTGAGGGGCTGTGGTTCACAGACCATCAGGATCTGGGGTACATCTCTTTACCTTTCCACATCCCTTCTATAACTGCCACTGTAGGATTTGACATAAAGTCACGGAGTCTGGACAGCATTTCCAGGGTCATCTAGTCCCACCTCTTTGCCCAAGGAGGTCTAGTCAGACCATATTGCTCAGGGCCTTTCCTCACAATGATGTTCCTGTTTTACATACAGCAACATGGGACCTTTTGAACAGCTTGTTCCATCTGATTTGGAAATGCTCAATTTCAACTAAGCTCTCAATAATTATAACACAAACTTCCTCAGAGGAAAGCAAAGGCCAGTCAGCTTTTTCTGTAATTATATCTCTTTCAGAAGAACATAAGGAAAACATATTTCTGTAGAAAAATCTGCTTTATTGGACTTGATGAATTTAGTTTTTTACTGGCCCCAGGAAAAATTAAACCCTCCAAATGTTCCGTTTCATTCTCTTTTTCCCACTTCCCCCTGCCTCTGGTACATATGTACCTTTGAACTGTGTATAGTAATGAGTGTTTTTGTAGGATTCCCTGTTGCTAAATTTACTATTTTAAACACACTGAGATTTACTGTAGAAAGTCTTTTTTCCTTATCCTGAAATTTAGCTGTTTGAAGCCCCACTGAGCTGAATTATTGTGGCTTTGCTTGTCAATGACAGCAGTGTGTTTTCTGCACAGTTGCAGTTTTTCTAATCTGAAGATTTGAAGTCTTATCTGAAATTTTTTGCTAATGTTAACTCCTGCCACCTCCACTTCCTCCAGCCTTGTTTGAGTTCTCATTTTCCTATTATCACCAGGCTTTCATCTAAGGAAAATGGAAACTGTGAAGCATGCCTGTAGAATTACCAGATCTATTCTCTAAATTCTTGGTTTCAAGATAACCAACAATTGTTCTTCTCTCCCTATTACACTTTGTCTGTGTTAATTCTGACCCAAAGGGATGCTTTGGTCTGGGAGCAGTTGCCTGTGCTTCAGCCTTCCATCAGGAAGTTACTAAACTGTAACAATCTATTTATGGTAGCTTCTTTGTACTGCTAATAACCCAGGCAAGGGCTAAGATTAAGCCAGGTCTGATTTTGTTTTGCATGTGCTGGATTGTGAAGACAAGTTTGAGCTGATGAAGTCAGCAGAGGGGAAGGACAAAGGAAGTAGAATCTTGATTCCAATAAGAATTTTCTTTGTCTGTTGAACAATGAGAAGCCTTATAGATTCTCTATATTTGGCTTTCTTATTTTGTCAGATGTGAAATATTTAGAATTGGAATTTAGTTGATGCTCAACTGGGATGGGAGGGCAGGGAAGAAGTAACTTTAGCCCCACTATTAGCTGCACTGGCAGTTTCCTTTTGGCTTTTGGACAAGTGGTTGGTACATGAAAAGGAATTCTGCCTTGGGTTTTTTGGGGGGCTTTTTTCCTAAATGATGTTGAATTTGTGTTTGTACCACTTGGGCTTCTCATAGTGAATCATTAACCATTTTCATCCTTGTTTTTTGTCTTGATATTTTTGTCATAAATTACCCATACCCATAAATGACACACTTACCCATTTCTGGGTTGGTTTACCTTTATTGATCCCATCTTGCTCTCAGGGGGAGCTGAGATCCATGCAAGCATTATCTTTTCAGAAGGAAGTGGAATTAATGCTGCTCTAGCACCTGTTAATGTAGGATGCGACCAGACTTCCTGTTCAAGAGGAAATCCTAATTTATTCTTCCTTGTAAACTGAAGGCTGATCAGCTTACCACATAGTAACCTTTTGACTTGTAAACACTGTGTTCCTTTGGACTGCTTTTAGCCTCTAGAAGTGATTTCCCTCAGGCTTGGTGGAAACTTTAACAGTAAACTTTGGCTGTGTTGAATATCACGAAAAAGCAGCAACCTTTTTCTGATGAAGTAATTTTAATGCCATCAAGCATACCTGCAAACTCGAGTAGGTGCCTAAGATGCCTTCAAGTTCTAGAAGGGAGCTGTATTTTTCTTTGTACTCTTAAGCACCGCTGCAATGTTGAACAAAGTTTTTATCCATTGGCTGGGGAGAATAAATTGAGTTATTGTGATTATTTGCTTTGTGATGCAGACTTTCAGCTCTTGAAAATGCTTGTTGTATGTGGGTGGGGAGTTGGCTCTGGCTGGGATAGTCATGGTGAATCACTGGCAGTAGTGCCAGGTTTGGCATGGATGAAGATTTGGGTTGAGGCCAGTAAAGTGAGTTGCAATGCTTTTTTTATTGTTTATTATCATCCTCTGAAAAGATTTTTCTTGAGGATGATTTGTGCTTGAGGAGGAAGGAAGAGATCAAATTTAGCAGGAGCAGTATTTGTTTCCTCTTGCTGCTGCTGCAGCCAAAGAAAGAGGCTTCCAAAATATGAGTGTTCTCCAGGCTTCCGCCAGCCCAGCTCAGAGGAGCAGTCGAGGCCTCTGGGCTTGGCTACTCACCTGAGGCTCTCCTTGCAGGTCTGCAACTGGGAGCTTTTCAGGGCAGGAGCAGGTACTGGGACATGAGCTCAAAGTAGTTCTAGAACTTCATATGAAAAGAATGGTCTTGCAGAGATCTGCCTCTGGATTCCTTCTGCCAATGTAAATAGTAAGAATTTAAATGCTGTGCTGCCAGCACAGCTTGTTCTGTTCCTCTGGCGATTTGATCCAGCTTACTGAAACAGTGGAAGAGGATTGATTCACAAGGAACCAAGACTCCTCATTTATACTTTTCTTCCTTGTCTTCTCACTGCCCCTCCTTCCCTTCCCTCCAAGACTTAATTTATTTTCTGTTCTTTTATACTATTCAAATCATGTGGGTAATAGAATGGTAGTGTTTAATCTAAAAAATGTAGTTTGATTTCTAATGTTTTTTCTTCCTCTAGGCAATAGGGCTGCACTGTTGTGTGTGGGCCCAACTCCCATTCAGTGTGATTTTATGCATCTTTTTGTTGCTAGTATGTCTCTTGAATTCTGTATAAGAAATACTCTCTTAACAGGCAGAACATTTCTTTTGTTGGCCCAAAAGAACAAGCTTACTATTTCTTGGTACTTAAAATATGTGTGAAATATATTTATATGTTAAATCATTAGCCTATCCTCCCTCCCCCCCGTAAGTTCAAATTTTAATACTTTTCTGTAGCATAAACAGTTGCTTCTTTAGGAGAGTTCTGTTACAGATTAACATAAATATACTGGTCTCAGAAGAAATCTTGGGGAAAAAATTCAACTCCAAAACAAGTGAATTGTTAATGGCTTTTGTTTCTGTTCTCGCTCCTCCTTTCTCCAAAGAGTACTTTTTCCATAGTGTCAGTAGAGAACACTGAGGGTATAAGGGAATAAATCTGTGAAAAAAGGTTTTCTTGAGAAACCAGGCCTTGAGAAATTTGTCAAGACTGCTGCTTCTCTGGCTGCCCTGGTCTTTTGAGGCTGTAGCACTCTAGAGCAAATTGGCTGTTCTTTTGAAATCTCTCTTCACAGAAAAACACTATAGTGCTTGATGCAGTAAGCCAGCAGTCTCCTTCTGAAAATCAATTTCAGCTTTCTTGTATCAATCACAATTTTTGTCCTAGTGTGAGAGGATTATGTGAAGATGGGACTTCTTGTGAAAGAACAACTAATTCATGTCCAGTTCTCATAACGTGTAGTGCTTGGTGGTGTTTGTTGCCATGGTGTGTAACACATTTGAGCAGGATCAGTTCCTGTAAGGATCAACAGGACTAGTTGTGCCCCTTCTAAACAGGATAAATAAAGTTTTGTTATCTGTTGCACATTGAACAGTTGACCTTGTTCTTGAGAATGGTAAGTGTAGTGTTGTAAATACATGTAATGCTGATCATGAAGCATCATGTTGCTAACTTTTAACATGTGAACTTACATCTTAGGTGTCATTATGGTTGGCAAGGACAGTTCTGTGATGAGTGTGTCCGCTACCCAGGCTGTGCTCATGGGAGCTGTAATGAACCATGGCAGTGTAATTGTGAAACCAACTGGGGTGGCCTGCTCTGTAACAAAGGTACTTAACATTAATGTACAGGAAAAATAAGTTAAGTTGCATGATTAACTGATAACTCATTAACCCTCTTTTTTTCTGCTAGTGTGCAACTACCCGAGTGTTTCTGTGCCTTAATTCTTGTGTGGCAGATGGTGCCTAGGTATCAGAAGTATAGGAAGTTCAAGACAAAAGGCTTGGAATTGTCCTGACTCTTCTAACTCCTGCAGTTGTCTCTTGTTCATTCTTCCCTGTTCTGTGGATAGTTACCAGATCACAGGCTAGCCATTGGAATATGGGGATGATGTGGGTGAAGGATGTTCGAGCCAGAAAGGCATCTGTGTGTCTGACTAGGGATTAAAATGGTGAGATCTGTTCCCTGCTGACTGACCCCTTTCTCTGTGCAGATCTGAATTACTGTGGGAATCACCACCCCTGCCTGAACGGCGGCACCTGCATGAACACCGAGCCCGATGAGTATCGCTGTGCCTGCCCCGACGGCTACTCGGGAAAGAACTGCGAGATCGGTACTTTGGGATATTGCATCTCTCTTTGCAGATCTGCAGCTGGTTTAGGCACTTCTACATTTCAGTCAGGATATGCTCCATCTCTCCTGTCTAGTGCCTTAGCCTGGCTGTTCAAAAAATCACTAAAGACAACAGAAATGCTGCACCAGTTTCCCTTTAGATAAGACTGAGAATATTTGGCTTCTCTTTCTTAATCCAAACATGCAGTTGGGCTGTAGTCTCATGAAATAGGTTACACATGTGGCTTTCCCTGTTGCCTGTCACCCTGCTGCCCATTTTCTTGTCTTCTGGCTTGCTGGCAAACATGCATCTTTTCCAAGCTGGGGACTAAGAAAGGTGGAGGTGATGAACTCTTCAGTTTCTACTCTGATGTGGGGCTTTGGCCCAATTTTTTAGTTGTCTGAATGTCTTGACTGTCCATTTTAATCAACTGAAACATAATCTTCTAATATGGGACTTCTGATACGTTTGGATTAATAATGAAAGGTTAACTACTATGGAAATGTGCTCAAACCCTCTTACAGAGTCACCTTAAACAGTCTGAACAGAAAATGTCTTCCTTGTGCCTGTTGGCTAAATGGAGGAGAGCATTTAAACCACATTTGTGATGAAGTATGGCTTTCACTTGAGTCTAACAGATCTGTCTCTTGAAAAACTGCTTCCTATCTCAACCACAGTATGAAGATAGCATGTTGCTTTTTTCTATCTGTATATGTATTACACAAAGACCAAAATGTTCATGTTCTGGGGATGATTTTGGTCTTTGGTGACTTTTCTTGATTATTCTCACTTTGGAGGCAAATGAGCAAGTGTGCAATTTCTAGTTCTTTCATATTTTGCTTTAAAGATTTGATGTTTGGAGAAGAATTGAAACTTTTGATTCTACTTTTTCACATGTATTCAGTTGGGTGTTCTGGTTCTTTGTCATGATGGGTTGTTAAATCCTTCTTTTAAAATATGATATTTAGTCTTCTCATGATGAATTTTGCTGTTCCTTGATAGCTAAAAGTTTAGGTGGGAAGAACCCTTGCTTTTTTTCCACCTCAGTGCTTGGCCTTAAATTCACTAAACTATTATCAGCAGAAGGTTTTCAGAGTTAATCAGGATGTAGATCTTTGAACCTCATAAAGTGCTATGTGGTATTAAAGATACCATCAAAACTTGAATTTTGCTTCAGCTGGTAGAATGTGATGTAAAGTTTAGGCTAAAATGCATGAAATCTTGTCATAACTTGCCCTGAAAGCTGTGGGGGAGTAGCTTGGCTTTTCAGGTGAGGAGGCAGTGAAAAAAGGAGCCATTATACTTGCTGAGATCTGCAGTGATTTTTAACAGTAGGATGGTATGTGAGCTGCTTTAGGTACTGGTACTAAAAGCTTCCTTGGCTTCTGAGAGGGGAAGTTACCAAAAAGAAGTTTCAAAAAGGTTGTCCCTCCTCAACCTGATGGTTGCTTCGTGCAGCCTCTGCAGTGTTACAGCCCTACATGGAGTGACAACGAGCAGCCCTGCCTGTAAGCACCTCTGTTCCCTGCCGTTTCCAAGGAACGGTGTTAGAGTGAAGCTAAACAGACCTTTGATACTTAAAACTGCTACAAATGTTCAGAGCCTTGCTTACAGCATATCTGTTTTGTATCACTGAATTTAAAAGAAGTGCTGGAGTACTCTGGAAGTGCCTGGCTGGAAGCAGAGTGTTAATGGGGAATTTTGCTGGTTCCTGGGATATTGAAATAGTGACCTGTCTGTGCTTAGGCTTTCTAGTCATTAGGTAGGAAGGATGGTACATCTTCAGTAAAATCCTGCTTCAGTTTCTTACTGGGAATCTTAACTCTCTGCAAGGGGGAGAGGAAGGCTCCAAACTTCTGTGCTGGCATCTCTCCGGTGCAATTTTCTTGGTTACTTTTAGCCAATGCAACTTTTAAGTGCAAGTTCTCCTTAATTGGTACTGGAAGAGTATTTAGCAGGAATTTCTTTCCTTCTTTCTCCCCAGCCGAGCATGCTTGTGTATCTAATCCCTGTGCTAATGGTGGAATTTGTCACGAGATTTCGTCAGGCTTCAAGTGTCACTGCCCATCGGGGTGGAGTGGACCAACATGTGCTATTGGTGGGTATGCTTTGGCTGGTGACTGACCTGTTGGGTTGGAAGGGTTGATAAAGCTTACTTGGTGATATCACACTCTGTGTGTTTGGAATTTGGTGGTAGTTTTTTGCTTTCCCTGTCTTTTAACAGCTGAGCATTGGCAGAGTGAAAAGAGGAGGGTTCTGTGCAGCCCACAGTATTGACTCGATGCAGTTGAGATCTGTTATCAGAAAGTTATCAAAAGCATAGCTGGACCATATCCAAAAGCTTGTTTGACAATTCCTCACTCCTTAGCCACTCTAAAGCAAAATACAGAATGGTTTCATTTTGAGAAATATAAATGTGAAGGTCAAAGGTTCTCCCCTTCTTTAGTAGTAGAAGTGTAGATTTGCACACTTAAATGCTTAAGTGTCTGATTCAGAGGACAGAGAAGTGGTTGAAATGTATTGTGGGACTATAATTAGTTTACATGTTGCCTGTGATTTGGAGCACAGGTGGCTTGCCTGTTTTTAAACAGCAACTGTCCTCAAAAAAAAGAAACAACCCCAAAAAACCCTGAAAATTACCAACCACAAAACCAAAACTGGCTAAATTTGTGTCATGAATCTAGGAATATAACTTTCAATGAACATGCAAATCATAGGTAGCTTAGCTGATTCTTCTTTGCTGTTTGCAGATCTTCTCTCCTCTCTCTCAAGGAGGTGAGAAAAGCCTAAGTAAAAATTAGGTTAGAAACGTTAGTCTGTTCCTAAGCTTATTTGTTTGAACATTCTCCCCCTTCATCTCTAACTTTGAAGCAGAACCTGTTAAGCCAAGCCTTAGGTCGTGTAATGGAAGGCCCCTTTTTTGACTTTGCAGATATTGATGAGTGTGCCTCGAACCCCTGTGCTCAAGGAGGGACCTGCATTGATGGTGTCAATGCATTCGAGTGTATTTGTCCACAACAGTGGATTGGAGCAACTTGCCAGCTTGGTAAGTAATTCGAAAGCTTTGGAGACCACTGGAGGTTATTCCTAAACAGTGAATAACTCTGTGTGGCTGGCATGGTGTTTATTGAAGAAAACATGGAATGTGTGTGTTATTAGTATCTTAGATCCTCTTTAGCAGATCTTAAAGCCAGAAGTTTCAAATGGATCTGTAACTATTTAAGCCCCAACTTCAGCTGACTTGTAACAGTTCCTTTAGAATGCCCCATAACTTTTCTGTTGCAAAATGCAGCGTTGGTGATGGTAGCTCCTTCTCCATGGTGGCAGAACAGTGACTAAGCTTGTGGAGGCCAGGGGAGGGGTTTGCCCTGACTAACAAATTGCCTTTTTGAGTTTTGGCAAAGGGAAGAGTAAGATAACGTGCATGTGCTACTATAGGCAAGAGTGCATTCAAGTCCTGTGATATGTAAATGGTTTTAGTGCCCTACCAGTGTATAATATGAACTTCTGATGCTTGGATTGCATGGATGCTTTGCTTGGTGCTGTGGTAATCTGTTTCTGGGTTTGTTCTTTATTCTATTCTTTATTTTCTCTTCTTTCACAGATGCTAATGAGTGTGAGGGGAAACCCTGTGTTAATGCTTACTCTTGCAAAAATCTCATTGGTGGATATTACTGTGACTGCATTCCAGGATGGACAGGAGTAAATTGTCATATCAGTTAGTATTTCTTTAGTATGTATGTTGACAGTAGGATGCTTTGTTCTTTAAAAAAAAAAAAAAATCATGATGAGTGATGGTATACATACTTTTAAAATAAAAAAATACCTGTTGTCAGGATTTTTCTAACTTCTAGCAATGTAAATTGAAAATACGGTTTGAAAATTTATTTTTAAAGGTAATTGGTATTAAAGTGAGCTTAGATATACGCTTAACTAATAAATCTCTTGACTCTTACATGTTTCTGAATGATATATACTGATTCAATTTAAAATACTTTAAAATGTTAGATGCTAAATTAACTGATATTGATACCTCACTTTTAGTACACTGTAGCAGAAATATAGAATGTAATTTTCTATTAGATATTTTTTAAAAATAGAGATCTCTTAAGGCATCAAGAATCCTTCCTTTCCATTGAAACATCTTGAAAAAAACCTTTTTGAAAATCACTTTTCTTCATTTTTATGCTAAACCTATACTTTACAGCTTAGTCTTCCAGTATAAATTCTAATGCTTTGCATATTTTATCCATAGATATAAATGACTGTCATGGACAGTGCCAGCATGGAGGGACTTGTAAGGTAACTCTTGTTCATTACATTCCATGTTCAAAATTAGTCTTTCTCTGACTGGTTATGAGTTCTGTAGTTTGCAATTACAGTTTGGTTAATTGAGTTCAAATGTTAGAAATGCAATGCTGCACGTGCAGACTCTTGCACCCATTTCACAAAATAAAATTTTGTGGTGCTACTGCTGTTCGCAAATCCAGAATACCAAACAACTTGAATTTTTGTGTGCAAGTTTCATCAATAAACAAATGCTTCTGCTTCTTTTCCCTGCTCTGTGAAGGATGAAGTGAATGGTTACCACTGCTTATGCCCTCGTGGTTTCACAGGAAAAAACTGTGAGATAGAAACCAACGAGTGTGAAAGCAATCCCTGCCAGAACGGGGGCCGGTGCAAAGACCTGGTGAATGGATTCACTTGCCTGTGTTCCCAGGGATTCTCGGGAGTCTTCTGCGAGGTGAGGGCAGCACAGACATTACTGCAATGCTTGGCATGGATTGAATTCTTGAAAGAAATATATCTCTGGGTTTAAATGGGAGTAACCCAAGGCTGGAGCATTGCTGCCTATCGTAGCTGTTACCTGATACTCTGAATAAGCAAATTTGTTGTGGAGTGCTGTCATAGTAGCTGTAAAGCTTGAATTTGCAGCCTGATAAACTGCAAGTTGTTGCACATAGGTATTGGCCTTCCTAAGTGTTTTAAGGCTGCAAATATTCCTTAAGCTTGAAATGTTTCCCTTTGTAATTTTCAGGACCTGTGTCCTTTCCTTACACTAGAGTGCTTTAGGTTTTCATCCTAGTAACTCTGAGGTACATAATTGAATTACCCTTCAAGTAATCCTACTGCTATTGGTAGGAGTATAATAATTATGTATCAGTTATTTATATATAATGGTGATAATTAGCATAATTACTAAAGGCAGGCAGATAGGCAAGTATTGGCTCTCAGAACTTTCTGTTTGAGATCATTTTAGGAACATGTAGTTCTAGTGCTTAAGGATTCAGATCTGAAATATTGAAGTCTTAGTGAGAATTCCTAAAGTCCTTAATGGAAATGAAGATATTCCTCTTTTTAGGGAGGACATTAGGCTTTTCAGTGTGAAATTATTTTGCATTAAGTATTCACTTTCTGGCTTTTGCTGATAGTCAAATCCATCTGAATCTTATGCTTACTATCAGCTGGAGGCATTAGACTAGAATGTCGTTGGATTTGCTCCAGAATTTTTTTGTGGAGGATATTAGAGTGATGTCTCTTAAAGACTGAAGTAAGTTCATTCTATGTCATTTGCATCATTAAAGAAGCAGTGCACTCATTTTATTCAAAATTTAAAAGGTCTGCAGATACCAACCAGTTTAATAAAACTGGTGCAGCACCTAATAGCTCATGAACTGTTCCTGCATAAGGATCATAACTTCAGTGCTCTACTCTGGGCTGATTTATACAATACTGTGTAATTAAAGTTTTAGCAAATGTGCTTGAATAATAGGGGAGAGTTGGCTGCTTGCCTTGTGTGTTGCAGGAAATATCTACCATTGATTCCAGATGCTAAAGTACCAGCTACTGAACTTGCATTGGGAAGGGGAAATTTACACTAATGGAAGGAAACAAATGGAGACATCTGATAGAGGAGATCTGAGAATCTTTCTCAGACCATAGCTATTCTTTTATAGCTTGCTTTGAATGTTCTGTATGAGAGCACGAAATGGTTTGCTGAAAATTTTTCTGTTGCAGCTGGAATTGTATGTGCTCCTCTGAATTAAGTATTTAACACCATTTGTGTTCCTTCTGCTTTGGCTAGCTTTGCATTTTTCTCCTGTTTAGCTACTGAACTGCTAAAAATAGGGATCAAAACCACTATTGGACTTAGCTTTCAACTTTACAGACATAAAATTATCTTTCTCCCAAGAGAGATGTGAAGAAGGAAAAACTGACTTGAGGGAAGAAAAGCAATCCTTAAGAATAACAATTTGGAGGAAAGATACTGTGATGTAAAAATATCCCTTTTGAGGCTGCTTTGTGGATTTTGATACCAATTTAGGGCATCACGAATCAGTGATCTTGTGTCAGTCTAAAGCGGAAAGCAGCAGAATTGTTTTGCCACAGCAATGTCTGTGTTAAAGGTTATATATTATGAAGGCAAGCTTTGAATTTTGCTCTCTGGATCAGATGGTCAGAGTTCAAAATGCATCTCATGTTTCTGTGTAAATTGGTGTGGTGATGGTATTTGTGAAAATAAGGCCCTGAGCAGCTGGGTCTAACTAGACCTACTTTGAGCAGGAGGTGGGGAGTAGCTGACCTCTAGAGGTCCCTTCCAAGCTGTGTGGTTTTATAATAAATTCTATGTGCTAATTGAGATGGGAAGAGAATTTGCTCTAGGGGATGGGATTTTGTTCAGGTTCTGTGCATTTTAAGTATCTTGCAGACACAAAGCTGACAAGTGCACTGGTATTTAACTTGCCTTGTAGCACTTGGTACGTGGGTGTGAAGGACAGAGAAGTAACTTATAATGATCCAGAGAAGTTTGCAGTAAGACATCTCCTAATGGCTTAAGTAATTATTTACTGAGTTACTGCAAATGTGCTTATTCAGACTCCTGCAAAGGAGTATTTTTTAGCAGTGTCAGAAATGCTTTGTATTAGGGTAGACTAAAGTAAGCTGAAGTTTGTCTGTCTTGCAGGATGGAATGCAGTATTTATGATTCATAAACCTTCTTAAAACTTGAGGTTCCTTGTACATTAGCTTCATCTGCATCTTTGGCAAAGCAGATAATGCTGCTTACTCCTGGGAAATGAAGCAGCTGCTGCTAACTGTGGTCTCTCTTACAGATGGATATTGATTTCTGTGAACCTAACCCTTGCCAGAATGGGGCTAAATGTTATGATCTGGGAGGAGATTATTATTGTGCCTGCCCTGATGACTACGATGGAAAAAATTGTTCTCATCTCAAGGACCACTGCAAGAACAATTCTTGTAAAGGTACCTGCTGTTGTTCATAAATCTGTCTTGATGGTGGTGCATTAAAAAAAAAAATTAAGGCATTTTGGGGAATAGTGTAATGCAGAAATGTTTTTGTTATGTTCTCTTGGACTTCATAAAATAGTGAGGCACTGAGAAGAAATGCTCCTTATTTTTATGAAGAGCTAGATGGTGACTTACAGCTAACATGAAATTGTGATTGGTTTTAATTTTTGTAAAACTTCTTTTAGAACTAAAATCTGGTTGGTGATACAGATCATTAGTCTAAAGACTACACTTCTTTTTTTAGTAATAGACAGCTGTACAATAGAAGTCTTCACTAATGCTACCCAAGAAGGAATCCGTTTCATTTCATCCAATGTTTGTGGGCCTCATGGACGGTGTATTAGTCAGCCAGGAGGGAATTTCACTTGTGCCTGTGACAGAGGTTTTACTGGAACATACTGTCATGAAAGTAAGTAGGAGCATGTAAAAGATTATTCTTTTTGCTCTACATTTATTTTAAAGTTAATGTTACAAAGCTTTGCAACATAAAATAAAACATTCAGATTTCAGTAAAGTTGCATAAAGCACTGTTTCAGATGTACTGCTTAAAGTTGTTTCTTCTGGTAGCAGTCTTTGTAGTGGTTTACACTTCCTCTGTGAAAGAAAACTGGTTTTAATCCAACTTCGATGTAAATGTGTCTGTACCCACTACCTTTATGTACAGTCTTATGAGTCATGGATTTCTCCAACAGGAGAATGGTAAAAAAGGGACCAGAACATGTATTTCTGGTCTGAGTGTTTTTTAAACCCCTGGATATTTTTGCTGGGTTAACTTAGTGCTCTGGTTTGACTTGCTACATGAGAGACAATACAGCCAGAAGCCCCACCAGGCTTGAAAACAGATGTTTGAGCTTTTCTTTTGCATGTACAAATGCAGTAATAACTTTGTGCTGCTTTTCCTAGAGACACAAGTGTAGAGCACTCTTCGGAGTAGGTGAAAACAACCTTGAGCAATAATTGTTGACTTTCTGTTGTAGATATCAATGATTGTCTTGGGAAACCTTGCAAGAATGGTGGGACATGTATTGATGAAGTTGATTCATTTAGATGTTTCTGTTCAAGTGGCTGGGAAGGAGAACTGTGTGATACAAGTGAGTACTGCTCCGTGTTGCAGGGCCAAATGATGCACGTTTGTTGTAACAGATGGTTGGTATGCACTTAATAATGGGTTAGTTTCTTTGTTCTATAATTAAGTCTTGTTTGCAGAAGTATTTTCAGAAATAACTTCAGGTAGCTGCTCTAAAAGCCTCAGTGCCTTTAATAAGAGCAGAATCTGATTCTCTGGTATAGTTCATCATTTATCTCAGGAGAAGAGAACTTTTTGTCCGGGGGATAGGCAAAAGTGTTGGCCAAGAAGTGAACTAGACCTGTTCATGGTTAAGACACCTCAGAGGAAACTGCAGTAGTTTCTTTTTCTGGTATGAATGAAGTCTCTTCTACAACATGATGGCAAGGACTTGCTGAGACTTGTTACAGGACATGCATCAATTAAGATGTGAAATACAGACTGAGCAGTTTTTGGCAGCTATTGCTGTCAAAAGAGCTTTTGTGTGGTCTGGATGAAGTTTGTTCTGGAATACTTATGTTCCACCCATTAAAATGTTTGTCTCAAGTGAAAGGAGCTTTCTCTAAAATCCATGTTTGTGAAAGTATGTTTATATGCATATGCATATATGTGATTAAGCCACCTTTGATGGCTGTAACTCTGTGCTTTGAAACATAGAACAGAAGAAAGGAGCCTTAACTGTCTCTTGTTGGTGTCCTGGGTTGGGGCTCCTTTTCAGGACATTGTGGTCCCTACTAGAAAGCTCTTTCTGAAGTTCAGAATACAGCTGTTTGTAAAAACAAAGCAACTTTGGTGCTCTACTGAGAAGCCACACTGTATGGTCCTTCTAAGCTGTCAGAAAGTCATAACTCATGTTGTTATGTATTAAATCAGAGTATTTTCCATGCATGTATAAAGATAACCTCATAATAATTAGGACTGCTGTCTTCCTAAATAGTACAAAATTTATTTTCTTTTTAAAGAAATATTTTCTGTTTTCTCCTGGCCTTGGCTGGGATAGATCATCTAATCTGAATAACTGGGTTTTTTTTAGATTTCAATGACTGTTCTCCTAACCCATGTCACAACGGTGGCCGATGCATTGATTTGGTAAATGACTTCTATTGTGAATGTAAGAATGACTGGAAAGGCAAAACTTGTCATTCACGTAAGTGTTCCTTGCTTTGATCTTTAGATTACCCAAAGATTTATTCTCTTCTTGTGGTACTGAAGTTCCTGAAATTTAAAATAAAACAATTGCAGTGAAAAAATAGGTGCTCTTTCATTACCCCTTCCAGTTTCCCAGTCACAAAATGGAACATTTGAAAAATGCATCCCCTCATGTAGCAAAACAGTTTCATGAGAGATGTCCTTAGAGTCCATTCTTTGGGTTGTTTATTGTAATACAGAAAATGGAACAATGTGTGTTTGATACTGGTGCATTTAAATACGAAGCCTCTTTAATTTGTGATTAAAAAGTCCCGGTTTCTAACATTCAGCCAGACCAATGGCAATTAAAACTGCTTTGTTGTGGTGTGCAGGTGAATACCAGTGTGATGCAAACACTTGCAGTAATGGTGGAACATGCTATGATGATGGAGACACATTCCGCTGCTCGTGTCCTCCAGAGTGGATAGGAAGTACTTGCAACACTGGTAAGCTTTTTAAATTGTCTACAGATGAAGCCAGAAGAAGCAGAGAAGTATTTAAATAATCAGCTGTTTAGTAAACAGGCACACTGTTCTGGCTGGCTGGTTCAAAGCTGTTCCAGTTGGGTGGTGACTGAAATATAAGTAATTTCTTCCACTCACCTGACATGATACTGATTTTTAGGAAGCTATTCTCCTCTGGCTGCTTATATGGTCTTTTCCATAGCTTCTCTCCTAAGCAGTTTTAGAAAACTTGGACTGGTGTCTTGACTTCTCTATTAGTGTTTAGAGGCCCTGTGTAAAGGTTTTCCTGGGAACTTAATCCCCTGCTTGGCTTGCAGAGCCATAAGATTTGTGATCATGAGGTGTATGAGCAGGAATGCCCGGGAACAATGAAATGAAGTGGTTCTTCCTGGGGCATTTGCAGAGTTACTGCCTGCTGTAGGGGAACCATTTGTGATTTTTTTTTCTTTGGAAGACTGAATGTAGTATCTGTGGTGTATCTTTCTGAAAATGAAACTTCCATTTTGATCAGGAAGTCGAATGAAGATAAGTTAGTACAGTTTTTCTACTTTTTAGATGCAATTGCAGCTTTTAATCAAAAACTGAGATTTTAATACTAATATTTTATTGTAAAGAACACCTCATGGCCTGGGTAACTCAATGCCAAAATAATAATTTAGCAGTACTTGAAGAATGCTCACACAGATGGGGCAGAAAGGAGGTAATTCTTTGTTAATAAAATCTCATGGTTTGGTTAAATGATTGAATTGGGATGATGGTGAAGGTAGGTGAGAGACTGTCATGTGATGTATTTTAGGAGGTTTTTGACCTCTTTTTAAGTTTTTAACTGTTGGCTTAAATACTGTGTAGGATTGTGATATTGACACATCCAGATGATAGGGTACTCTTTGTCTTCTGGGCTAATAGAGACTTTTTCTGTTTTCAAAGCTAAAAACAGCAGCTGTATTCTAAACCCTTGCATGAACGGTGGAACATGTGTTGGCAGTGGAGACTCCTTCTCGTGCATCTGCAAAGAAGGATGGGAAGGACGCACATGCACACAGAGTAAGGCTTTTCTCCTTTCTTCCCCTGCATCCCCCTGGGATATTGGGAGTGTCTGGCAGAGAGCTGTTCACTGAGACAAAGCAAGTTTATGGGGTTCATGTGCCAAAATATCTGAATCATTCAGAGTGGGAGGTAGGTAAAGAAGACGATGCTCGAGTACTGAATGAAGGGTTTGTCATGCTGCTTTTTGCATCCAGTCTCTGCCAAAATAAGACTCTCAGCCTTCTATAAAAATACAATTTTTGGAAATGTGTGCAGAGCAGAAAAAATACTCACAGAAATAATAATTTTAATAATGAAAAGTATCTGGAAAGGCAGGCAGTGGAGTATAAGCCATTTTCTCTGAGGATAGCAGTTAACTACTTTGACATACCAAGACAATGAATTGGTTAGGTGGAGTAAAGCCTGAAACTTGGATTTCCCCCCCCCCCTCAGGTGTAACATTGGTAGTGGGAGGGAAACTCTTAAATTTGAGTTCTGTTTTTACTCTGCCTACTGTTGATATAAATGATAATTGAACTTCCTTTGCAAGCGTGGAAGAAAACGTTCAGTTCTGTATACTTTTCTTATCAAATATATTGTCTTCTGAACTATAGTGTTGTCTATTAGAAAATAAATTGTGCCCCTATTTACACTAGTCTATATTCTTTTTTCTAGACACCAATGACTGCAACCCTCATCCATGGTAAGTGCATGAACTCCAGTCCTGTACCTATTGTGAAAATAAAAATGAGCACAGTAATATGGATTTACATTACAGATTAGAACTATTTTTACTCTAAAATAATTGAAGCCAGCCTCTGTAAAATATCTTATAACCATTTTTTTTGCTATGCCTTATCTATTCCTTGACAGCGACAAAGATTACAAAACAATCCTGAGTTGATTCACGTATAAACAAGTAAAAGTATTTTAGTGTAGTCTCCATGGTGGAACTGATTAGTAAATTACAGTGATATGAAGTGAATCACATATGATGACATTTGAAGTATTTGTAATTGGATAGGATAAAAAAATGAGAAATCAAAACCTGTTCGTTTACAGTAAATAATTTTAAATAATATAAAAATGTCCTGTTGGACCAATTACTATGTATAAACGCGTTTAAAAAAAACCTTGAATTTTGGAAGATAAAATGGGAATATTTTAAATATAGAGATTGATATTTATGGTTGAAGGGGAAAAAACTGATGTGTGGATGAAACAATCTACCTTATCTTTCTCAGTTGTCCACTCTGATGCCATAATCCGTGCTTCATGTATTAAAAAAAGAACCAGATTTGGAAAAACTTGGGCTTTCTTTGTGTTCACTTGAAAGTGCTGTTCCACCTCTGAGTTCTGTGAATGCACTTCCTCATGCACCTGTAGGATGTTGCTGTTTTAATCTCTGACTTGCTAAGCAATAATGATATTTATCTATCATTACACTTTCTCTATTGATAGGAATAAATTGTCCCCCTGAAGAGCAGCAGAAGCTTTAATTACCAAAGCTTTAATTGACCAATGAAACAATGTAGGCTTGTTAACTAGACTTTTTTGTTTACAGTTACAACGGAGGGATCTGTGTTGATGGAGTGAACTGGTTCCGATGTGAATGCGCCCCTGGCTTTGCTGGTCCTGACTGCAGAATTAGTAAGTACCTGCATGGGTAGAGACCTGGATGGGTGTACCACTGCACAAATTGGAAAGAACACCTGATGACCCTTTTTACATTAGCTCAGCTGAATTCCAAATAATGAAGCAGAAGCCACCTGTTAGCTAGGTACTGATACCTTGCAAGTAATGGCAGGTTGTGGTCTGTTACTTATTTCATTGAATGGCACTGAAGTGAGTTGGCTTTTAAATCATGCTTAAAGACTTCATTGCTGGCTTTTCTTGGATAATTGTGACATTTCTGTGGTGCTGGCTTCATAGAAGCTTAAGTTTTAAATATTTCTGTTGATAAACATCTTGTTGGTAAAGATGACATATCTGTATGTGTTTTACTGAACATTAGAAACCAAAATCCCCTGAGACATTGCAAATGGAAACAAAAACATTGTGAGTGTAGTGCTGGCACGTGAATAACAGAAGTATGATAAAGGTCTTCCAAAGCTAGAAAACAAACTTGTTACACTGCAATTATTCTGAAGGATAGAGGCTGAAAAGAAGGGAGAAAAACAGACCCTAAAACTCTGTTGAAGTGTTGTGGAACAATCTGGTGGGGGAGTTTTGTTGTTTTGTTGGTTTTTTGGGTTTTGTTTTTGTCTTTTTAATGGAATTTTACCATTTTGACTTGAATGGATATATGCTTTATTTTTACTTTCTGCTTTGGAAGATCAGACTTCAGATCTTCTGTAGCCTCAAGGCTTTTGGGCTTGGTCCTTCCACTCCATCAGTATGGTGATGTGCTTTCAAGTTGAGACTTCATCCTCATTCTGGCATAGAGAAGACAAACCAGCACCTCTGGTTGGAGGGCAGCTGCAGCCCTTGTGGAAGCATCAGCTTAGTGGTGTCTCGATACAGAACCAGGGATGGCAGATCATTGTGTGTCTAGATCCAGATACCCAGAAAGGGATATTGAATTCTCCTTGGCTGCTCCTCTTCCCCTTAAGGCTAGGATGTCACAAATACGAATACTGCGCATTTGTAATGGAGCTGCAGACATTTTTTACTTGTTTAGACTGGTCTAGATGGAAGGAGTAGCTGACAAAAACACCTTTTATGGCTAATGCAGAAACAGAGTTAAGTCACCTTTTTCAGCATACAGAGGCTGAAGAATCTTAAATCTATATAGCTTGGAGGAGGAAAGAGTAGTTAAACCCTGTTGAAGTTTAGATCTTGTGTGTTTGCTTAAAACTTCATCTTAGTGCACTTTTGAAGGAAGCAACAATTGGGTTGTTTTCCATTGCCTACATGTGCAACTGTCTCACTACTGCCATTTATTCTGTTCACTTTCAAACTCCTGTACTTTAAACTGAGCTGATGCTGTGTATGACACAAGAACTGGTGTGTAAACAGTTTTTGAGGGGTTGGAAAGGGCATTTATATTCAGTGGAAGGAAACCTTTCCAAAGATGCTTTGGAAGAGAAAGTTTCTGGTTGAAGATGAAGCAGTTGGTGCTTATGGCTCACGACTTGATAAGTTGGTTTCTGTTGCATAAATCAGTATTGGTCACTTCCCCAGAATAACAAATGGCACATTGCTGTCCATCTGAATGGATCATGCTTCCGTGCCTTCTTCCATTGGCTTCTGTGGCTAAGCCTCTGCATCTTTAAAGGGTTTAAGAGGTTTTTGTGCTAAGTGTCTGTGTACTAAATTAATCTACTCACTATTTGAAGGTTATTAATGTTCAGCAAATGTGTGTTACAAAGTAAACTGTTATTGTTCTGCCTTATGGTCATTTGTATTGCAGTAAATCACTTTTTTGAGCATTGTTGAGCAAGTTCATTGTTCAGCTCCTGCACTCTGATAACTTCATGAAAGCACATGCTCTTGTATGAAGCCTAAATGTCTGAGATCAGTGCCAGAACAGGATGTGGGACTTGTTCTGTAGCTGAATGTGGAGAAGGCATTAACACCTTCAGCTGTCCAACACCTCTGCTCTGTGAGATGAGTCAGCATATGACTGCTATTTTGATTACCAGAACTTCAATTAGCGTGCAATTACAAGAAATCTATTGCAGGTTATTGCTGAAATGGCAGAACTGTTTAATTACAAGATTAATTCTGAAGCTACAGTGTCCTTTGCTTTAAAGAAAGGAGGTATTGTTAGATTACACCTCAGTAAATTATTAATTACAATATTTTGTGTCCTTGTCACTGATTTTTACCTGTTTTCTGTCCAGATATTGATGAATGCCAGTCTTCTCCTTGTGGATATGGTGCCACCTGTATAGATGAAATAAATGGATACCGATGCACTTGTCCCCCTGGAAGAATTGGTCCTAGATGCCAAGAAGGTATTCCTATATCTGCTATCAACCTTTACCCAGAAAACAATAGGGCACAATGTAGCCCATATAAAGTTTATGTACAGTAGTCTGATATGGAAGGAACATTAGCTAATATTTTTAATTTAAATTTGTATAGTATTTATAACTTGAAGAGGTGAAGTGTCTGAGTGTGCCTTTTTTTTGTTTTTTTCCCCTTAGTGATTGGAATTGGAAAGCCTTGCTGGCTTAAAGGAATGACCTTTCCCCATGGCAGCCGGTGGGAACAGGAGTGCAACAGCTGCCACTGTTTGGATGGACGTATTGACTGCACCAAGGTAGGTATTTTGGCCTATCTTCTTAAATTCCTGTGGCTGGAACAAACTCATTGTTCTTCATGCACAAGTTAGTCTTTGTCTCCTCTAAATTTCCTCTGTTTAAAAATTTTTTTTTAAAAAAGTGGCTTCCTGTAAAAGTACTTATGGATTGTCTTATAATCATAAGTTACTGCCCTGCTCCCTACCTGCTAGAACAGGCTCTCTAGACCACTTGTTGCAGAAAATGAAATGTGAGCTGGCATAGAGTAAAGGGTAAATAAATCCCACTGCTGAAGCTTTGCAAACACAGTTTTAGAGCTCCTAATTTTGTGAAATTAGGACATGTAGGAAGAAGTTTTTTCAGTGGGTATTTTTGTATTGTCCTTCAGCAGCTTTATGAATTGACAGATTTCAACCTTTGTGTATGTATTATGGACTAGATCCTGGTGGTTTTGTGACTGAGGAAAAGTAAGACCTAGATGCAGATGGAACATGTGCTGTAAATGCAACTCATCCATGTGTGATATTTGGTTTCTTCCATGTAATGGCACAACTGCACTTTCTTGCTGACAATTGTGCTTTAAGAAAGCTCTAAGTTCCTGCACCAATAGCTGTAGAGTGCTATGTAGGATCTTAAAGGCTACATGGAATTGTAGAACATCCTGAATTGGAAAGGACCCACAAGGATCATCCAAGTCCAGCTGCTGGAATGGAGCTGTATTTGGAAACTTGCTGCACCCCAGTAATTTGTGGGTACCAGCAAACTGTTTTCTTCTGGGAGCATGGTTGGAGTGGCTGTGCTTATCACCAGTGTGCATCAGCTCTTAACATATTCAGCATTCTCTGGCAGGGGTCTCAGTGTAAATATTGAAGAAATTAATCTTTGTGGGGATACTTCTTTCTAGATTAAAGACGCCTAGAGGACTAGATTAAAATAAATGCTTAAACTTCTGTATAACTCAGTTATGTGTGACAAATTCATAAACTTCTAAGGAGATGTGCCCAGTCAGTGGTTTCTTGGATTATCTTTGCACAGTTTTTTACTCTTCTGTCTGCACAAAATGTCCTCATTTTGTGGAAGAGCAGCTCCATCTGCTACTAAGACTACAGCAGTATCAAAACACAGATATTCTGCAGGCAGCAGTAGCTCATGACCATCCTATGTGAATTGCTCATTTTGATTTGATGTGTAAGAGCAACTTGCAACAGTGCTTTGTTCTTTTTAATTTCTAGGTGTGGTGTGGAAAAAAGCCTTGTCTGTTACACAAATACTGGGATAATTCAAATAACCAGTGTCCCATGGGTCAAGAATGCCAGGAAAAGTATATGAAATGCTTTCAGCCACCGTGCACGGACTGGGGAGAATGCAGTGCCTCTGAACCTCTGCCTATCAATATCAAATGTCTGCCTAATTCTGGGTACTTGGACAATGACTGTGCTAGAATTACTTTAATTTTTAATGGAGACAAAGTCCCCCAGGTGAGAATGGAATTCTTAATGAAGTGTGGCACTATATGTAGGGATCTATTCTATGTCACAGCATGCAAGATTAAGGTTTCTAGTATGACTCCTTGCTATTATAAGCTTGCAAATTTTATTACTAGACTCCTCTGTTGCTTTTAATTGTGCTTTGTCTAAAGGGTGAGGCAAAATTAGGGTTTGTACTGAATATTTTATTTTCTTGAGTCTTGAAGAACTATTTACACTTCAAGATGGGCTCAGACTGTACTAACGTAATCATGCAAGCTCAGTTTTTTGTCTTTCATTCCAAAACACTGTTCTTCACTTTTCTGCCCTTTCTTGCTGCCTTCATCAGTTCCTAGCAACTGCTAGAACTCTGAAGATCCTTATTTTTACATGCTATTTTTTACTTGAACTAAAATTACGCAATCTCCTTTGCTTCTAACAGGGCACTACAACAGAAAATATCTGCTCTGAAATCCGATATTTACCAGCTACTAGGACTGTTTCTAGGGACAGAACTCTGATAATATTATGTGATCCATCTTACTCCACAGAGAACGCGGTGGAAGTTGCTATTGTAAGTATGAGACTTGTGTGTGTGTGTGTGTATATATATATATATATAAATGTGTTTTCTTAATAGTTTTTTCTGGGGAAGAAGTTGTTCAAGCTTGTTTCACTTGAATGCAGGTGGAGCAATCTGTGGCTTAGTCTTGTCTGCAAAGCAATTTTGTGATCTCACAATTTCCTACACTGCCAGAGAGCTGAAACTGCAGGTTTTGTTAATGACAGACAGCTACTACAGCCTCATGATAAATTACTCTAAAGACTAGTTCAGCCCAAATTAGTGAACGGGTGCCTACTTGTTCTGTCAGAAATCTGGAGCTATTGACCTTCTCAGTAAGGAGATAGGGTTACAGGTGGCTGGATTGTTCTCGTGGAGAGGTTTCTGCTGTGCATTTAGAGTATGGCTGCTTCAGGGATTTCTTTACATATAAGGTACTAAGTGAGAAGTGGAAGAAGGTGGAAGTTGAGTAGATAAAAGTAACTATTGCCCTAATGAGCTAAAGACTTGCTTTAGATGCATTTACAGCTCAATCACGCGATGCTTGTGTATAGCTTAGTTTTCAAGCAAGAGTTAATTTTTGTGGTAAATGGTTATCCAGGCAGAAGCTGGACTGTCTGTCTCTACTAGTGCTGTAAAGAGCATGCTGAGCCACAATGGGAGCAAAGTGTAGGGTATAAATAGAGCAGACTGTTATTAGTCCAAGCTCCTATCTAGATAATCCACATGTCTTGAACTGCTCCAAACTATGACTAAGTTTAGCTCATCAATTTAAGTAACTTGGAAGTCACTGCCTTTCCTTTGAGGTATGCTAAATTAACAAGTAGGTGTGCTACCCACCAAGTCTGACACTGCATCTGCAGTTGGGGTAGAGCCAGCCATGCTGTTGCTGTGGTAAAGGTTGATAGCAGTTTTAGAGAACTGTTTGTAGCTACTGTCAAACAAATTCAACTGAGTGAGCTCAATTAAGATGTTGCTGGATTTAAAAAGTACATTTCCATGGTTAGGTGAGTGCAATAACTTCTTGTTTTCCCCTGTCACTCCATGTAGTCCTTTGTCCCACACCGAGATGAACAAGATAACAGCCTCATTCAGAATGCTGCTAATACAATAGTGAATGCCATCACCAAGCGACAGAACAGCACGGTTATGTTGGCAGTAACTGAAGTCAAAGTTGAGACCATCGTTGTTGGGAATTCATCATCAGGTAAGGTTCCAGTGCACACCTCCTCTGTTGTGTTTTCTGTTCCCCTGCTGTCAGGCTTCTCGTATCTTTCTTTACACACTGGAGAAAATGATCCACCAGATTGTCTTTAGTTGCTGTTACTAACTGAAGAGAAAGCAGCTTTGAAATCAAGATTCTGTGCTTGTGTGCTAGTTTAAACTTAACCTCATCCCTAACGTGATGTGCCCAGATACTCTTGCCATAGTTTTGGCTCTGACTTCCAGCCCAGCTCTCCAGCCTAAGCACACCTTTCACAAGATCAGGAGTTGTTCTCATGTGAAGTTCCAATCCTGTCTAATTCTCCTACGTTAACCTTAAGCCAACCTCAGCCCTTGATGCTGCTGCACTGAGGCTGCGAGGAAATGAAAATATGGGGAGAGGGAAGGTGTGGTGTGATACCAATCTCTTATGAAGTGCTTGTGTGCTATTTATTTACCTTAACAAGAGTTAAAGTTGTCTAGTTTCTTCCAATACTTGGCCGTGATAATGTAAAACTCCACTCTCTTTTTCAACATGTGTTTCTCACTAGTGCACAGCTGGCTTAAAATGTAGTGTTCATTCCTCTTAAAGAGGATACAGTGTGATTGGAGACCTTTATCTCTGAATGCTGGCTCTCCAAGAGCTGTGCCAAAATAAGCGATTGAAGATTCTGCATGCCTGTGTTCCTGCCTGGGGGAGGCAGGAGACAGGCTTGTGGAAGACCGCTGCTAGGCTCAAGTTCAACTAAGCCCCCGAGTGAAAATCTTACAATGGTAGGAGGCTCTCCCAGCTTTTTCCTAGGCCTCCCCAACATAATCTTCTGGAAGATCTTCCACCCATAGTCCAAACAATTAGCAGATTGCCTGGTTCCACTTCCCTTGCATTTTCCTTCTAGGAAATGCCTTTCATCTGTTAAAGTCTTGGCAAATGTGCTGTTTCCTCATCTCTCCTGAAGGAGTGTGCCTGCTTTGTGCTTGCCTTGAACAGCAATTGTGTAGAAGATAAGGAATTGAGCTGGGGTTTTCACATACCTCAGCCTCTGGTTTTTCTGATTGCATATTAAATTCTAAGGCTAAAGGGATGCAGATTATTTTGCCTCCCACCTCAATAAGATTTAAAGATTCTCCTAAAATAGTGGATTAATTTGGGTTCTCTTGCAAAATGATCTCCAGACTCGTCATTTTAATATGGATGCTCAGTATGGACCAATGGCCCCTAGTTCTTTAAACTGAGTTGTTACAAGGCAAACTGTAACCTGGACACTCACATTTTTTTATTTGGTTTGCTTTATTGCTACCCCTTAATTGGGTGAGGTGGGTGGAAACCTATCAGAAAATGTGGTGTAAAGCCCTTTGCATTGAGAATCTGATTTCTGTGGGATGCTCAAGTGTCTGGGTGGAGATGATCATTTAGATGCTTCATTGATTTCCTCAAGCTTTACGAAAAAGTAGTCTGAATTTGGAATCTGTATGCCAAAAATTCTGTATAAAGAACCTGTTACTAAGTAAACTTGGATCCATGGTCATATGATGAAATAATAGCTGTGATAGCAGTGAGAATGCAAGCTTTGTATCTAATCTTGGAGAAGCTGTTACGAAGAGCTCCTTTTTCTTTGAAGTATTTCCCCCCTTCATGATTTAATGTTAGGTTGCTTATGAAAAATCAGGAGAGAATAGCAGTTGCTCATGTGAGTGCAATCCTTCCCTGAACTGTTAAAATACAATTTTGAGATCCCTTGAGGCCAACAGTGTTGGCAGTTTACTCACCCTCCTTTACCAAAAGGAAATGTTTGAGAATGTGTAACATTGCACATAAGAATGTGCTCAGAAGACACTTGAATGTTGGAGCAAATGACCGTGGTGTCAAAACATTGGTTGTTTTTGTATAGTCATTTCCAGGTTATTCTGCAAGCAGATGTCTTAAAACTGCTGAGGGAGTTTGTTTGGATCAGGCATTAGAGTGGTGGGTTGACAGCATTTGTCTACAGAGCTGTTGAACAATCATGTTACTCTCTAAAAAAACAAAGCCCCTCATTTTCTGTTGCCTCTTCAGGTGTGAACTTTTGCTTATCAAGAAGAATAGAAAAAAGTTGTTATTCTCTCCTAGCTGTACAGCTCTTGAGGAAGGGGAGCAAAAGTAGTCCAAAATTTTCAGAAATATTTTCCTAGAGAAATAATCTGTGTCTGTGTGGCTGGGAGAACACTGTAGTGAGGTTTGCTTTGGGAGTGAAGAAAAGCAATTGCCACAACAGCTTTTGTTTGTTCATTGAGTGGCAAAGACTCTTCTCTCCAGGGACAATATTTTTGGTATTTCATCCTGAGATAGAACAGGAACATGCTGAAGAATGCATGATCAATTTGGTTATGTAGCTCTAACCTGAATGTTTTTGGAGATCATTGATGCAGAAATGTCTGTAGACGTTGATGGTAAAGGACTGTTCTTTCTGATGATAAATGCAGGATATATTTGTGGTGCAAGTGCCAGTACTTCTAGAGCAACTTAAAGGCACAGTACTCCACTGCCTGCCTCCTGCTAGGATAAGGCTTTTCTTAGGAGTGATTACTCAGGTTTTCTGGGCCAACTTTGCTTAGATGCTTGAGAAAGATGCTACTTAATAAAACCAGTTTCTGTTGGAGGGGAAAAAAGACCTCAAATGGAGCTTTCCTCCCTCATCATTAATCACGTAAAACTGAACTAGTCAAGAGCACTTCCAGATGGACCTGCTGCATTCAGGCAGTTGTTATTGTGCTGTAAAGACATCTTGCTTCCTTTCTCCTAAAAATGGTTCAGGGGATCACCTGTAGTTGAGTATGAATACTTTTCTTGAAAATGTCCAGCGCTATATATCTTGTTCTGTTAACTCAAGACTTTATTTCTTTCCATTTGCCCTCTAGATTATTTGGTTCCAATTCTTTGTGCGGTATTTAGCATTGTGTGGCTGACTTGTATAATCATCTGCGTGTGGTGGACTCGGAAAAGAAGAAAAGAGAGAGAGAGAAGCCGTCCTCCCAGAGAAGAGGGTGCCAATAACCAGTGGGCACCTTTAAATCCCATAAGAAATCCTATAGACAGATCTTACAGTAACAAAGACATTCGTTATGAATGCAAAAACTTCATATCTCCTCAAAAGAGAACTTGTGATGCAGTAGAGGAGTATGTAGAGTATGAGGAAGAGGAGGATGAAGAGGAGGAAAGAGATGAGGAAATGGACAAATTCCTCTCTCACAAACTCGCCAAGCCTTTGCCGACAAAGGTGTCTGACACATCAGAGAGCAGTCCAGTAAAGAAATCCCATCAAATAGGCAAAATGGACAACAGATCTGTAAAAAATGTGAATGCATCAAACTTTGAAGGCAGTAGAGACTAACCTGTATTTGGGATGTAGGCAGACTGCGCCTGCACTTGCTGGGGAGGGGAAAAATTGACATCTCCACTTTGCATTAAGGACTAAAAATATCTGGAGTCAAATGTTCATAGTTTCTTTATTTTGCGTAAAAAAAATAAATAAAAATAATAAATAAAATTTATTTTGTTTCTTTAGCCTTGTATAAATTATTCAATGACTGTCAGATGAAAAAAAATGAGTAATCTTTGATAGTTGCTATTTTTGTAAAGTTTACTTATAATACACTCGCTGTGTGGCAGAGGAGAGGTTGTATTTTCAATATGTGTAAAGTTTATTACAAAAGACTGTACACTGTTTACAGAATGTATTTCTTTTTATTACTTGCTCTAATTTAATGGTGGCTTTAAAACCTCCTGGTTGAGGAAATTGTGTGAACTTTAAACTGCTTTCTTGACTTTGAATCTCTATTAATGGCAGCTCACTGCACTTGTTACGTTAGTAGCTTCTGTAAGATTTTTTCCAAATTTGCCTTACACACTTTGTAATAGGAACAAAAAAAAAATTATAGAGATCTTTCAACTGTGGTTTAAAAGTGGCCTTTTTATTTCTGTTTAATTACTTTAGAATTGCAGTATTGAAGCATGTGACAAGTGCCTTGAGATTAAACTTTTTCTATAGCAACTGTCAAAGACTGCCATATCAATATAGTAAAATTGTGAGAACTCTAGGTTCCCCAACTGACACAGTTTATTTTCTAATAGTGAAAGTGCTTTTGTGTAAATATGTACATATTAAATGAATCACTCTGTATATTTGATTTAATAAGTTAAATATTTTGGTCTTTTTTTTTTTTTTTTTACATGTCATTCCTTTTAATTTATGTTGCAGAAAAGGAGGTTCTATGGCAGTTTATAAGACTTTTTTTGGCATTATGTCCAGATTAGAAAATGATGTTAATACAATCAATGTTAGGAATCTGTTGGTCATTTGTATTTACATAGGAACATAACCACTTACGTGTAAATAGATCCAGAAATGTTTGTTTATCCCCATGTTCAGCCCATCTCAAGAACACTAACGGGTGCATCTACTGTACAGTACCAACATAGAGAGGCATTGTTTTTTCTTTTGTGAATATGTTAATTACATGTGGTATTACTTTTTTTTTGCGTTTAAATACAGGCCTAATGAAGGGAACAATATTTTCCTCAATCTTGTTTCTGTTGTGCTTTATTCATCTTTCGCTCTAAAGGGAAAAGGCTGGCAAGCTCAGAGGATGGGAGTACCTCAGCAGATATTGGTTAAATGTTGTGGAAAGCTTATGCTTTTTTTTTTTTTTTTTTTTTTTTTTTTTTTTTTTTTTTAAGGCTTTTATTATTGCTGTTAACTGGGCAGACTATAAGTTTATTTTAATTACTGAAGAAGCATAACACTACGTACACCTAGTTACCCTACCACTGAGAGGAACGGATGTCTGAGAGTGTAAACTCTGGCCCACGAGCAATGTAAACATGAATGTTTTGAAACCAGTTACTTTATACAGGAATGCAGGATTTGCTTTGCAGGATCATCTGTTTTAGTACATTTTTTTGACATGTTCTTAAAAAAAAAACCTTTCAGAAAAGAAACTATTTATTAAAGCATTTTATAATGATGTTTGTTGTAACTTTTTTACTTGTGCTAAATATTCAAAACTTATTTTGATAACCTGGTTAGGAGTTAGTTTAGAAAAGGGTACTATCCTTCTCATGTTCCCCAGTATAATCCTGAGTATTTAAACCAAAAACACTTTTTTTCTGCTACTCTTGTAACTTTTTGTACTGTAATGCTGCTGTCTTCCATAATCTAATAAAATGATTCCCTCATTGTGTGTAAGATACTTCAGATCGTTGTTTGCTTTCTAAGCTCTTGGAGCTCGGATGTGAGCAGGCTAAACAGAGGAGGAGTGAAAGTCCTGCTTTAATTCCTGCTACTTCCCGTAACCCGAGCGTGCAGCACCGAGCGCCGACGCTTCCTGAGCCAGCTCAGCGGCCTTGTCCCACAGCCCTGCCACTGCCAGCCTGCGGAGGAGGTGCTGTCCACATGTGCCTTAGAGACACCTCTAGCTCCCAAACTGGAGCTCTCCCTGCACAGCACCAGGGCTGTGTTCAGCTGCCAGGAGCTGGGCTGGAGGGTCCGTGTGGGTCCCATCCAGCTCGGGATGTTCTATGATTGTGTGTTCCATGCGCATGCTTTGCAGTGGTCCTCTCTCTGGCTGCTCAGTGAAGCCTTGTCTGAGCAGAGTTTGCTTCCTTGGGTGAGAAGAGGGCTGGCTGAGCATGCAGGGGCCCGAGGAAGTATCCTTGCCCAATTGAGTTGGATTTTGAAGTAATATCTTTCTCTACACTGCAGCCCTTCAGATCTTTTGCATGACATGCTCCAATCTCAGTTCAGAAGGTCTATGCCTGTTTCTGTAACTGTTCCTTTGTAAAGGATATTTTATGTAGTAAAATATGGATTCCTGTGAAATAATATGGAATATAAAAGTTGATTTTTTTTTCCTGGTAGTTATCAGCCTATGCGGCAGAATTCTAGATTCTAGCAGAGCTTTTATTCCAGTCATCATATAGCTACTTTTTATTGCTTTTCTTGGAGTATTTGCTGTCTTTATCTTGATAGAAACAGCTCTTAGCTAAGTCAGTTCTCAAAATCAAGTTCTGTTTCTCAAAAGGAGAAATAATAGGTTTATATGCATATAGAATAAGGTCAGTGTTGTTCTGTCACGGAGCCACGAGCTGGCTCACTGCTCCCAAAGGTGCTAATTCTGCTTCTTCCCAGTACTGAAGTAGCATGTAAAATAAAGGGGGCACAACAGTGGTCATCACCCACTGTTCTAAGCCAAGGGTCTGGTCCCATGTCCAGGACTCATTCCCCCTGTGGATTCACAAAACCACCACAGGCAAATGTTCCATTTTGTAGTGTTCTTCCCCTGCCAAAACCAAGAATTATTTGATGCCTCCTTCATGTGATAGGTGAGTTATGTACTTTGAGATATGTGAAACAAGATGAATAAGATCAGGAGGATAAACAAAAAGTTAACTTTCTGACTTCCACAAGTTAACCTTGATCGATTTTATGCAGATTTTTTTATGCTGCTTGTAAATTACTTGTATGTCTCCACATGCCTCATCTCACCTTATTCAGTAATTTTGTTTCCTCTTGATTTATTTTTACAGGAGATGTTGAACTCTTACATCTCGACTTCTTGCTGATGTACATGTGCTAAGCATTATGGTGCTGCCAGAATCCTCTCTGTTGCACAAACTACATAATGAGGCAAACTAATAAATGGGCTCTTGTGATGTTTCTAAGCAATGAGTAGTTCTGGGTTAATTTTTCTTGTCTGATGCTCTTTCCAAGACCTGATGTTAACCTGAAACACCTGCTGAGCTCAACTTTTTTTTGGCCATTTGCTGTTGTCTGGTTTGTTCTCCAGCAGGCCACGTAATTATTCCTCTTCACATCAGACTGTGCTTGGATGGAAAATTAATGTATCCAGCAAAATAACTCACTCTGCCCATACATTTTCAAGAACAATCTAAGGGTTGAAAGGCATTTCAGTCACTGCCTTGAGAGCTGCAGAGGACACCAGTTGCAGTTCTAGTTGTGAGGAAACTTGGACAATAGGGATGGGGTTAGAGTGTAACAAACTTGCCAAGGAATTTGTGTTAGAGGTACGATATATGAGACTGAATTGAACTGCCTCATTGTTCTTGAGTGCTTTTGCTACACTGGAGAAAGGATGAGCCTGAAGAATTCAAGTAGCCTGTGAGCTCTCCTGGGCAGTTGGCATCCCTTAGGCAGTCTAGCAGTGACCTTTGGAGGAGGTTCTTGTGGGTAAGGGGGTAGAGGTTGTCTTTGCTCTTCCTCCATTCTCAGCGTGAAAGTAGGTGCTTGTATTGCTCTTAGAATACTGCTCTTGCTGTGAAAAAATTATGTGACTCTCAGACTCCCTCTGTTCAGTACTGCAAAGCACTCCCTGACTAGCCCTGTGTCCTTATTTCATCACAGGTGGTAGAATAAAGAGTGGGCTTATAAAACAGTAAAGGAACAAAAGGTCCCCTTGAGAATGAGAGATGATTAAATCCTTCCCAAGTTCATCCTTGTTTCTATATGAATATGTGGAACTTTTTGCTTTTGCTATCTATGCATTATGCTATGTTTTTTCGGAGTCACAGGCACTTAGTCTAAGTGCAAAAATATCTCTTCTTCAACCACTTGATTGTAAACATGTGCTTGCAATCAAAAGTTTATAGATGAATGTCATAGGTAATATCCCTAGGTAGGAAGTCCTTTTTTTTCATGAGAGTCATTAAGTTTCATGATTCATTGGGTCACCTTTTCCCTTGCAAAAGCTAGATTGCATCCATCTAGGGAATCTGGATGGTTTAAATGAATCTCCTTTTTACATTGTATTTATAATTTCTAGAGCAAGAAGAAACAGACAATCTATAAGGCAGTGTACATTATAAATGAGCTGAACAAGGACCCACCTGTTCTGCTTCAAAGTGAATAATCTGGGGTTTTTTTGCAGGCAGTCAGCATGATTTCATTGAAATCCTTCTCAAAGGGCACTTTGGGCTATCTTTATGAAAGGAGTACATAAATCAACAATCTTGAAGGACCAATGAGCCAGTGTTTGGAAGCTCAGAAGAAAAGCTCTATTTAATTTCTTTCCCTGGCAACAAAGCTGCTTCAATTTTTTTTCTAGATGGGAAAAAAAAATCTTGGAGAACTTTTGCAATATTTAAGAGATGTTACGGTTTTTCTCATATTAATGTACTCAATCCATATTACTCTTTATAACCACTGAGACACAAGGAATGAATGTGTGCTTTGCTGAAGTCAAACTAAGATTTCTTGGTTTCCAGTGGTGGATAAGGCAGAAGGATTACTTCGCAGGTGTAAATGTGACACCCTGTAAGGATGCAAGACTGTGAATAGGGAGGCACAATGTTTTCTGACCTTTGGGTTCCCAAGAGAGGCTGTTGCTTTCAAATGTTCTGGCAAAACAAGAGCCACACAGCCAACCACACGCTAATCCTTCAGCCCTGTTTCATAGAGATAGACTTGGTAACTTGTGGGTCTTTTCCAGCTGCTATCCTATCTTTTCTCCCACCCATCTGAAGGAGGCTTGGGTTGGAGGGGACTTCTCACTGTGGCAGATTTGCTGTGCTGATAGGCTGTGAAAGGAGGTTGGGCAGGGAGCTGTGGAGCAGGTTTGGAAACTGCTGTGGCAGCGGCCTACAGAAGGCACTTTGAAGGCTTGGCCATCTGCCTGCAGGCATAACTCTGGGCATAACCCCACCTATTCATTAATGAAGCCCCACCTGTGGGTGGAAGTTGCTCAGCTGACAGCTGTACTGGTGCAGATCAAAGGTCCATCTACTGTAGCATCCTCAGTCCTGCAGTGGCCGGTGGAAGATGCTTACAGAAAGTGCAAGACAGCAGCATATTGCAGCAGGAGCCCTTCTCACACCCATCCAGCTCTTTTGGTCAGCAGTTTAGGGACATATTTGATAAGCAGCTCTCCTCTGCATCATCATATGAAGCACATTTTTAAGCTTCAGGCCGCCACAACATCATGTGGCAATGAGTTCCACAGCTTGCACCATGAATTGGGTGGAAAAGCGCTTAATTCTGTTTCTTGTGAACCTGCTCATCCATAGGTAATGTGAAAACAGCAAGCAGTTGTTCCCTCTCCACCATCTCCACAACATGTGGGATTTACAGTGCAGACACCACTTTCTCCTTAAATCTTGGGGTTCAAAGTCACAGTCTCTTCTGTTTCCACTAGCAGAGTGCTGTTCCATGTTTCCAGCTGGTTCTCTGATATGACCTCTGTGCCCCTCCAAATTATTCTTTGTCCCTTTGGAGTCAGGTTGACCAAACTGAACAGCATCTGATGCATGGGCACCCCAGACAGGCCAGCACTGTCTTACAACCTGTTCAGGTCCTTTCTTGACCATCCCTGGTGGGCTGGTTACTTTTTGGCCCATGTTGGCTTCAAGACTGATTAGAAAGAAGACGTGGTTGTTTCATGCCTTGGCTCTGCATACTCCTGGTTCTTGTTAGAGTAAAGCTGTGTGAATCCCACTCTTCTGAGGGGCCCCATGAGAAGCTCGGTCTACCATGACTGTTGGCACGGAGCAGCACTGGGGTGTGGGGTTCCACACTGGGCCTGAGCATTGTGATCTTGTTTGTTTGGGGCAGGGTGGGAGTGGAGGGATATGTCAATGACAAGGATTTGTGCACACCAAGCAGTAGAGGAATGAACCCTGCAGCCTGGCTAGCAGGAAGGAGGCTGAAATGGATGTGGGCATCGGTGAGTGTGGAAGAAGACTGTGTTTTGGGGAGTGCTACATCAGTAAGATCTAGAGGCGAGGGTTGGGTAGCTACCACGTTGCATTGGTTCATCCCTCTTCGATTTCTCTGCTGCTGAAAAGCTGTGCCACAAGTCACAGCTGACACTGACTGTCTCAAAAGTGGTGTATCCACAGCCCTGCACTCTTCAAGGTGAGGCCAAAAGTGCCACGTTAATGCTGCACCACCAATATTTGTGGTTTGCTGCTGGAGACGCAGAAGGGAGAAGGAGGAAGGGGTGGGTAGCTGGTGGCCATTGTCCCATGCCCAGCCCTGGGCAGATATGTGGCTGCTCAAACCATGAGGAGAGCAGCCCAGGAGGCTTCTCCCCACCATTATCAATCAGAGAGCATCAGCTCTGTTTCATCACTGGGCTGCCTCTTATGAAAAGCTTACCCGTGTCTGAGAACTGCTTCAGACAGCTCATTGTTTTAAGACCAGAAGAAATCCTCTGGCAGGGCTTTTCTATGTCCTGATACCTGCAAGTGCTGGGAAAAGCAGCTCAAAATTAGTTTTGTGTATATTGGAGTTATAGTTTCAAATAAACATGTACGTGTAGCATCATTTCAAAATAGTGTGTGATAGCTGTTGGGGAGAGGGGGATTGTCCCTGCTTTTGTACCCTTTTTATCTGTGGATCCCAGACCTGACCTCTCCATGCATTAGAAATTCAGGGACAGTTTGTTTCTCCTTTTGCCATGTGGCTTACCTAAGTGCTTCCCTCTTTGGTGGTCCCCTCACTGATGTATGTCTACATGACTGGGCTCCACTCCAAAATCCTCCATGTGTTACTTGCAAGGAGGTGCAAAGGGGTGAGAGAAAGGGCTGTTCAGTGCTGAATCCCCCAGTCAGCCTATGCAGGGAATGTGCCAGCCAGCCCTTGCTCTGGCCAAGGTGACATCCCTGACCTGCTCTGCCTTCCGTCTGTCTCCCCCAGACAGGGCTGGTCCCTCCACAGGGCACCACAGGATCAGCTGCTGCAGCATTTTCTCATCCCCACTTCCCAAAAGAAAACAGAAATGATGAGTGCAGCAGCTTCTCAATGGGAGGCAAAACTGCTGGAGTTGAACACTTGGGCAAGTTAAAAGGTGAGCATGGATCAGCAGGCCCTCCTCTCTGTTTCTCTTCACTTTTTTTTTTTAATTCAATGATAAGCAAAAAGAGAAAGAAAAGAAAAAATTTGACAGTGAAGAGCTCTGCTCTCTCGAGACATCCTTGAAGCATGCACTGGGAAGTGCCAGGGTGCTGCCTAGGCTCCCTGGGTTACTGGGATGTGCCTGGATGCCACCCTCAGCCTGGTGAGGCTCCCTGGCACGGTGGCACAGAGAGAGCCCTCATGCATAGTCCCAAGGTCCCAAAGACACAGCAGGTCCCCCAGGGACTGTTCTGACAGTCTGCTGACATCACTTTCAGTGCAGATAAACCAGTGAGGTTATCTCAAGTGCAGCAATAGCCTCTAAAAAAGTGAGGAGGAGAACCCTCTTTGCACTGTGTGACACTGGATAAAAACCTGTTAATGGGCAGTGCTGGTGGGAGCAGAGACCCAGCACCTTCTACGGGCATCGCGTGGCAGCAGCCTGGGTGTGTGGGACCCGCAGCTCAGGGCAGTGGAGGGAGCACATGGCCGACATTTTCCAGCCTGGGTGTTTGAATTTTGCTCTATATTTAGTGCCCTGAATGAGTGCTTTGATTCGCAGTGTTTCCAAGCACCTGCTGCTTCCATTGACTCTGGTGGTCTATATGGGTCCCAGCAATCCTCGGGGTTAAGCTGCTCTATCTACATGCCTAAATTTGGGTACTAAAGGTTGGGAGCTGCGGGTGCTATATTCTGCTGGGGTTTGTGTTTCTCCTGCTGTGGGGCACGGTGCTAAACTGGGGTTTGTGGGCAACGTGTTTTCAAAACAAGAGTGGCTTTGATTTGCCAGTTTCTGGTTCGGCTCACCCGAGCGATTAATTGTTTATCAGACCAGAGAGAGATTAAAACTTCTAGAAATAAAAGCTGAATATAGGCTGGCTGCAGCAGATGCCTGACATGCACAGTGTCCCTGCTGCAGGACCTCTCTCTTGCAGTGGGAGCATTTTCCAAGGCCTGTCCCCTGCACACCCAGTGGAAAGGCCGAGCTCTAAAGCTGAATGTGACCACCCCCCTGTCAAAACCTCCCACTGACTGTGAGAGCTCAGTGGGGTGCTGCTACCAGTAGAGCCGGGGCTGGCCTTTTAAGGAGCCCTGGTCTGGAGCTGGGCATAAACACTTTTCCCTTTCATGCTCATTTCCAGGGCAGGTAATTTATGTGTCTTGGTAAGCACTGGCAACCATGTCCATGCTTCTGTCCCTTTGTAATATCCTGTTGTTGCTTTCCAGAGAAAAATACCAGCAGACATTCAAGGTTACTTCCTTGGCATGCTCTGTGTGTTTTCAGCCTGATTGTATCTGCACTGCGTAGACGTTTCCTGACATGCTGTATCTCCCCCGCTCTTGCATCACAGGCTGAGCATTAGCTGTGCATGCTTTGCTGCAGCAGACCTTTCCTTTCTGACCACAACCCCAGCTGTCTTTCAGGGGCTTGCTTCCAGCCACGTTCCCTCCTTTGTCCCACTCCCAGATTGCTCCTCAGACACTTCCTGGTGCTCAATAAACCTTGAAGCAGGTCTTTCTCCAGAGCAGGAGATGATGAGTGAGCATGGCATGGATCAGATGCTCACACAGGTGCTGGAAAGGGCCCCCACCTCTCTTAGTTCAAGACAAATGACATCTCTCAAAGGTGGCTTTAAAGAGTAACCCTCATGGCAGGCTGACTGCTCCCAGATGTTGTCCTGGGTCTCTGCAGCACCTGGACGAGGAGCAGCCCCAGGATCCTCATGTGTGCCTGGTTCACTGACCTGGCACTGCTCCTTTTGCCCATCCAGACCTTGAGAAGTGTGAGTCCAGGTTTGTTGTTCCTCATTGCTCCAGGATGCCTTGACATTCCTTGAGGAGATCAGAGCTCATTCCCATCTCCACTGTGAGGCCTGGGCTGTGGCAGCGTGGTCCAGCTCCAGCACAGAGCCTGTATCGCGCGTGATGCTGCAGATGAAAGCTGTTGTTTGTTTACAAGCTTTCCTCAATTAGAACTCATTTGCTGCTCACACACTATATTTAAAAGCTCATGTTTAAATCAGCGCTGGTGATTTAAGAGTGCCTGTTTTGTTTTCTTTGCTAGATACATACGATAATTCCTCCACCTGTTAAAAATCTGTTGCTAATATTTGCTGTCAGGTTTCTTTTTTTTTTTTTTGTCCCCTGCCAGGATAGCTGGAGGCCTGCAAGTGTTTATTTAACTCTAGCTGTTTGCCTCTCATAAATTTCCCTCCCTGAAAATCCATTTGGGATCAGGCAGAAAAAAGCTCTGCAATCATGCTGGATTTGATTAAAATAGACAGAAATTTCAGTTTGGGCATTTTGGCAGCTCTGGGTCTCTTTGGAGCCACTCTCAGTGAGGCTTTCCAACATGCAGCCCCAGTGGTGTGGAGGGGATAAGTTCATGTCCCAGTGTCCTGGCCAATGCAAGTGTCCCAAGTGATGGGGCAGGGCAGGAGTTCTGCCCATGGGACGCTTCCCTGAGCACCATCCATCCTCAGAGACCTGCTCCAAGAGAGCCACTGCACCATCCCTCTGGGGTTTATGTGACCTTCTAGCCTTAATTTCTGCAGGTCAGCTGAGTAGGGAAAAGTAGGATTTGAAAAATTTTTTTCTCAAGGTTATTGTTTTTACAACTTTCCTCTAATTGTTTTTCTGTTCTCTTCATTCTTCATGAATTTTGTTAATTTGTTGCAAACTTGTAATCTGTTGTCTATGTATACCTTTCTCAGAATATCAAATCAATCAGATTTGCCCATGGGAGGATGATTTTAGTCTTTCAAGAAAAGTTTTGTTCAGATTGCAAAACTCTTGATGCAGAAGTTGTATTGGGTTTGTGTGCACTTGTTTTACTGCACCTTTCCATGAATGAAACGTGTGAGAGCTCCTGAGCCAAATTCCGGTGTAAACTTAGGAAACACAGGGGAAGCCCAGGATGAGAAGACAAACATCCTTGCCATGCAGATGAGCTGATCCAGCAAGTTTCCAAGGAATAGGAGCACAACCAAACTTTGAAACCTATGGCTTTGGGTTTCATCAGGCATTTGTTTTAACTAAACCCTGGCATGTCATGGTATTATTTGTATAATTATCCCTCTTTATATTTTTTTGTCCACCGAGTGAATTTTAATGAAATAGAATGTTTGCAGAGATCAAGATGGATTTTCCAATGGGCTGTGAACTGGGATGCTGATACAAAAGTTCCCATGAATGTATCTGACTGGGGGACACATTTGTTTCCTCCAGACCTCTGGGCCTTCCCTGTATTTCATGCTTTAGCCAAACGCCAAGTGGCGATCCCCATTTCCCTCTTCCACACTTTGGAAATCAGCAGAATCATTCTGGATTCTCTGCAATGTGCACGAAAATATTCTTTTGTTCCTTTCATAATTTTTAGAGCAACTTGAATGTCTTCAGGGATTCAGTCAGGAAACATAATCTTGAATAAGATAGAAACAAGAAAGTCAAGTCCTTGTTGTATCTTCCATGCTATTTCCATCTCCAATGTATTTCCTCTCTCAAATTGCTTCTCTCCAGAGTCACACTCTGCCAGAGATAACTAGGTGGCAGTGAGTGAAGAAAGGAACAGCATTGTCTACAGCTTTGAACCATGAATAGCCCTTGGAAAAACAGCAGCAGAGAGAGATACAAGCTCAGGTTGATAAAGCAGGTTGCCAAGTGACTGAAGACTTGATCCTGTTTCACTGAAGTTGGCGGTGAACTCCCACAGATGTCACTTTTATCACTGCTCCCAGCCCATCTTGGGTGCCATCCACCAGCAGCCTGGGCAGAGCGTGGGCAGAGCGTGGCTGTGAGGAGGTCTGTGGGGATGGGGCTGGATTTGCTGGTGGAGCCTCCTTCTGCTGCAGCTGCAGGGGCCAGAATATCCAGCACCCACATGAAGCAACTTGGGTCATCTGAGGTTCAGCATTGTGCTGATGCTGTGTAATGTCTTTTGGCTTTGTGCTGCTGGCAGAGTGAGCACAGATGCACACCCATATATACATTGTATTTATGTACATCAGGGTGTCAAAGTTGTAAGGAAAGTCCCAGCAGCAGCTGCCATTGACCAGTCCCTGTTGATGAAGAGTGAGGCCCTGAGCTCTCCATCGATATTGAAATTCATCCTCAGTCCTGGTTCCATCAGCAAAAGCCACCTGGCTGTATTGATCCACCCCTCAGATGGCACAACAGGCTGATCCCATGCAAAGGGGTCACATCCTTGGCCCACACGAGATCGCCAGGTGATGGAAGAAAATGAAGCAGTTTAAGGCCATTTCAACAGCAGCCCACTTCCCTACTTCCCTTTTCTGCCCCCTTGGTACACACGACATGAAACATCGGGCAGCCCTGCAGCACAGCCCCTCGCTGCTGTCACCGAGACCAGTCCTCAAAACCCTGCACAGTGTCAGCCAGCAAAGAGAAACCACTTCATTTTGGTGCCTCTGAGGGGGCTAGATGAATAGCTGAACTGCAGCAGCCTAATGGATTTTGGAGGGGGGCGGGAAGCAGGACGGGACATGCAACAATTTGCAGGGAGGCGTGTGGGGAAATGTTGTTGCAGCAATGAGGAGCGGGAGATGGAGTAACAATGGCTCCAGTTTACATTGTGCTGTGCTGGTGCTGTGATCTGCTGCCAAGATCAACCCTGGAGAGAGGAACTTGAAAATAACACGAATAGTGTGGCAAGAGAGATACCCTACAGCATATCCTGCTCCCTCGGACTTTGCCTTTGAGTCAGGAGTGAAATATTGGAGCTATTGTGGTGAAGTGAGACTTAAAAATAGAAGGAAAAATTGCCGCTTTCTTTTTTTTCTTTTTTCCTCCAAGGGGACATTAATTGTTTTTAAGTTGTGCTACTTCTAGTTTGAGTCAAAGAGGAAAACACTTCAAGGCATTGAAAGGGCTAGGAACCATGTCACTCATCAGCTGTGCTGTGAGGGCTGCCCCTTATCTCCATCGCCATAGAGATGCTGCTTCTCTGGTTACTCTCCCTGATGGGTTTCACGCTGCTCCTGCAGTACCCTCCACGCTTGAGATCCTTTCAGAGGAGGCCTGGTTCATACCATGAGTCTTACAAAAAAACTAATGCTGAAACTCAGGTGGGTTAGCAACATTTCTGGCTGCGCGTCTGTTACCTGCAGGGAACAGAGAGAGAGCTGATGCCTGGGGTTCCCGCACAGGAGGTGAAGCTGAATTCCAGACAAAAGCTGGAAATTCTCTTCTGTCTTGCAAGAACAACAGTCTGGAACCAACGTGGTTTTGGGGAGTTACAAAGTTTATATTTCTTGCAGGGTTTTACCTCATTTGGATTTTTTTTGTTGTTGTTACTTCAGGGATCAGCGGTCTGGTAAAGCTTAGGGCTCTCTGGATTCTCTAAGAACTGCATTTACATGAATGTGAGATGAAGCAGAGCAGCATCAGATCTGGTCCCAGCCATGCGGATGCTATTTATCTACTGTCTTCAGAAACAGCACTCCCATCTGTGTTAGGCTCCTGGCTGGGTGCTTCAGGATGATGCCAACACTGGACCTCTTTCAGGTGCCTTCTGGGAGCACAGAACCCTCCCTGTCTGCCTCTGAGCTTCCTTGGGAGCGGAGAGGCCAGTCTGGCATGCCAGCACCACTGCTAAAACCAGACAGCTGTGGACAGCTTCCAGCCATGCTCCCAGGGATTGTCCCCCCATCCCAGACTTGCTGCCACCCTTTGATGAGTGATTGCTGCCACGTGGGGACAGAGCTGCTCCCCTACAAGGAGAGAGCTGCACTGGTTTGTATAAATATAGCATGCGACATTTATGTCTGAGTTTATCAAATTCGGCCCTTTCCCACTGGTAAACTGTGAGAACCAGCAGGGCCATAGTTTTATGGCCAGAAGGAATTGCTAAATCTGGATTTACACAGGTCACTGAGCTCAGTCACTCGAACCCAGTAGCTCATTTCACTGAAGCCCATGCTGCTCTGAAGGCACTGGGAGATGGGGCACTTCTTTCTCTTTGTCCTAAAAACTCATCACCATCACTGTTCACTCATGTGCTTTCCTCCTGGTTCAAAAATTCTTGTCCTTCCATGTCTTGGTAATGTTGCAGACTCCAGAAGAACTGAATACTTTCACATCTTCAAAGTGTATGTATCAGGCTGTCTCTCAGTCCTCTGTGGTAAAATTAAGGAGGCTCTAAGCCTCTAAAGTCTGCCCTCCTCCCCTACCTCTTACATCCATGATGGATAGCATTTGTCCCAGGCAATCAGCATCAGAAACCTGGTCTCCCACAAACGATTTCCAAAACTCAGGATGTTTCATTCTTTCCTCAGGCTCTGGAAAGTGCCTGTGACCAAACTTTGGGATAAGGCCCTCCTCTGGCTGAGATCCTATAGGCAGCAGCTGCAGGGCAAGCATGTCCATGGGAGGTGTCCACCCTGAACTGTGGGACAGCTGATGGTTTCTGTGGGACGGTGCCCAAGTGCAGGGTTCCTCCAGGAGCTCAGAGGAGCCACCATGCAACGGCTCATTTCTGCAGCAGATTCAATCAGCAAAAGGAAATGAATAAAGAACAAACAACGGGTTTCAAAAGATGGAAAGAAAAGATAGTTTTTAATCTATGGGGAACCTGACAAAATACCCATGCGCTGTTCAGAGATGGCATGACTTGATAAATGTGATGAAAATACAACATGGGGGAAGAGAAATAACTCAGGGCCCAGTACTGCACTGGGTATGGGTGTTGGCATCTCAGAAGTTATCTCTGACCAGCCAGGACAGGTTTGATGACAGTGCTGTGGGGAGCAATCTGTGGTGCTTTGAGTCCATGTTCGAAGGAGGGGTATTGACTCAACACTGAAGGTGGAGCAGGCTCTAAGCATTAGTGTAGGGGCTTTTCTAGTGCCATTAAAAGGGAAAAGGAGAAAAACACCAACAGCACTCAAATGCTGGAGGAACAATATCTCACCATCGAGAATCTGGACTGTTTGTACATGGTTATGTCAGTGCTTTTAGGGCCTAAATCTCTGAGGGATGGAGTGAAGAAGTTCAGGATGTAGGACTTGACAGCCAGAGCTGCTCACTGGAGAAAAAGGTCTCTTTTCCACGTGTTTTTTAGCTCAACACCAAAGGGAAGCCTCCCATGCACCCTTAATTCTGTGTTCAACTTGGTGTGCAGAGTGGGCAGACAGGTTCCTGCTTCCCTCCATCCCAAGGCAAAGCCCAAGAGCTGCACTCACCTCACTGTGCCTTTGGCTTTGCCCTGGGTGGAGAAGAGCCAGGAGCACTGGTGGTTTGCACAGGGGAGAGGGAGAAAAGACCCCTTGCTCTCCGGCCAGCTAATGCCTGGCCTGGTATCTACTAGGACAGAAAAATTAGCATCTCAGTTAATGTCCCTGATCCTATTCCCTGGACACAATTATTGATCCTCACTGAATTGTCCTTGCTACAGAAAGTCCTGTCTCAATGAAGGTCCTTTGTGAAGTTTTATTCAGTTCAAGCTTATCCTACATCCCACGTTTCTTGTCAGAACGCACCTGAAATTCTGACAATGAAAAAAAAAAAGCCCCAACAAAACTCTCCACCCACAACTTGCCAAGAAAAACCCAAGGCCGTAGTCAATAGCTCCAAGGAGTTCTCGGCGACCTTGCTCATGTTCACCAAACAAATTCCTTCCTGGGAATTATTAGCTTGGTTGGAAGTGTTTCGTTGGTCTCTGTGCAGTGTTGGGTCTCAGGTGACAATTTAAGAATCCTTTGCCCACAGCTGGCTGACACAAGTGAGGAACATTTCACCATTTCCTCCACCAAGCCACACAATGTCACTGGAAGGGGGCATTGCGTGGGGCCTGTTGGGTTATCAAATCATTCCTCCTTTAAAATATAAATCTTTGCACAGGAATACTCACACTTACCTTGCTGTGAATCCTTTGGTCCTCAGAAGAAGAAACATTTAATATTTGTTACTTTCAATCTGGACAGGAGGCCAAGAAGCCTTCCCTTGCAAAGCTGTTTGGATGCCACAGAGCAGCCCATGGCTTACAAGCATGACAAACATATCTTCCTTATGAGTAATAAATAACAAAAAAATACCCATCTCGGGCAAAGGAGAGAGGTGATTCAGCAAATGCTTCAGCAATGGCCTGGGTGGCATTAATCAGCTCTCATGTCAGAGATGTTGTGTACAGTCATCTCACAAACCAAGCTCATGGCAGCAGCTCCTGCACCTCTGAGTCAGACACAGCTTCAAAACCTCCGGATGCCAAGTTTTACAAGTGACCTCAAAGTGGTTTCCCAAATGGGGAGTGCAGAGGATTTGGAGCCCACACATCTGCAATGGGACTGGGGCACCATCCAGCTGTCGAGGAAGGACTAAAGGGTCCTTTGTGCAGGACAGAAAGGCACAGGAGAGGAACATGTGTTAAAAACTTATCAGATAAGGCCAGTTTTTTGTACGTCTTCTTTCTTCTGCCTTCCCCATTTTATCCAGGAGCTGAGTTCTTGATGGAGAGTTAATAAGAACTTCTGAGAGCACCTGCTTGCCTTCTGCCCATACACAGAAATATTTCCAGGCTTGCTCCCTAGGCCTGGGCTCATGTTTGGGTCTGGAGACAGCTGTCAGGGAAGGATGCCCAGCCTGCCTTTGACCTCAGAGGATGCCCAGCATCCCAGCTCAGCGCTGCTGGTGTGGACCAGCCCTGGGCATGGGCATGAATATGGTGTCTGCACACCAAACATTGTGGTGTGCAGACACCATATTCATGGAAAGCCCTCAAATTTTGGTAGTGCAGATGAGAGAATCTGTCTGGCAAGTGTTCCATGGCCCAGAAATTTGGATCCCCTCTAATCTGATCTCCCCTGTGTGCCTGCATTGGTCCTTTGGCTGCTATCCTCTCTTCAGAGTCTCCTTCCTTCCAATTTGTGCTGGACAGCCTGCAGTGAGGCTTCCCAATGCCGGTCTGACATTTCTGGGAGTGGAGCCACTCCAGGAGCAGCTAAAGAAAAGCACCTCTGCTCTGAATATTCTGCTTTTCAGCAGTTTTTTCTCCCTACTGTCTTGTGCCATGAAAACTGATATCCCCTAGGTCCCTCTCCAGCCACCTCCTGCTCCCATTTCTGCCTGCACCTCCCCAGGGACTGCAGCCAGGTTGTCTCCTGTCAAAGGTCACCAAGCAGCAGGGTTAATACAGCCACAGACCTGCAGCACAGCCCTCCTGAGCCAGAGCCCAGACCACAAACAGCCTGGGACACTGTTTGGAGAGAACTTGGAGAAGGTGCTGCCTGCAGCACCTCCCTCACCAGGGGATGCTCACAGGGTCTCTGCACGCTGCTGCCTTCCACACTTCCCACACATGTTCCCCAAGCAGGCTTTCCCATTCCCCACTGCCAATAAGTGCCTTTCTGCCAGCTCTGCCTCTCCTTGTCCCTCTGCCTCATAGCAGTGCTGGCAATGACACATTTCACAGGTCTGTGGGAGAAATGAGTAAAGCTACACAGGATGAGAATTTCCTTTGGTGACTTTGTGGAGGGAGGAGAATTTACATGATTTTGAGACTTATCTGAGTTTGAAATATTGGTACCAAAACATAATTTAAAAAAAAAGTTTGAAATCTCCTTGGAAAGGTACAAGTGGGACTTCAGATGTCAGAAGAACATTTTCCGTCAATACAATCAATGCTCCTTACTCCAGGCTCAGTGTTTTCTGAAGTACATTGCTGTTTGTAATAGAATATGCATTAAAAATTAATGAAAAGTTTCAAAAAAAAAGAAAAAAAAAGACGAAGGCTCTTAGAAAAGGCTGAGAGATTATCTTGACCTTGGCAAGAAAGTGCCAGTGCAACTTCCTGCAAAGTCATTTTTGGTGAAGAGCTACATGTTCCCACAGAAAGTCTGAAAGTCTGAATTTATTTAAGGAATGGCATTTTCTTTTCTTTTCTTTTCCTTTCCTTTCCTTTTTTTTTTTTTTTTAATGTTACTGACAGAATAGGACTCAACCTGATTATTTGCAGGCAGCTGTCTAAATTAGCTATGACAAAAATGTCTTCTTGTGACACTGAAGAACAAGCAAAAGTATTTTTGGTCACTGAAGTGGATGTACTTAATATCACACATTTTCCCCTCTACACTTTTCCCAGTGCATTTCCCAAAGCTGCTGGGCAGCGCATTCCCTTCTCAGGAATTTCATCCCAGGGTTTTTTCTCTCAATCTTGGGCCCACCTGAGCATCCTGCTGCCATTTTGTCCCATTCTCATTCTCTCTTGTCTGCCCCAATGTGAGTTGATTGCTTCTTCCCCCTCTTTTGTCAGCCTGATAACCTTTTCAGGATCCCAGCCATTTGTTCACAAAGTGTGTATTGGTGCCCACAGGCAAACTTTAAGTCCCTAAATCCTCTCTTAGATGCCTCAGTGGTGCATTGAATCTGGTTCAATAGCCTCTTAAGAAACAGACCCTCCATAAAGAGCCAGGGGACAGTCACATCCCTTTCTTTCCGCTGCAGTTTGCCCTCCAGGATGAATAGGAGCATCCCAGCTTGCAGCTGATTATTTTTTTAACACTTGGAGACATCTGCCTGGGAAAGTAACTGCCTCCATGGGATCCGCACATGTTTGTGCATCAGACATAAGTCAATGGAGGGCAATTTTCCAGAAAAGATCCTGGGCATGTGTGTGAGAGAAAGAAACTGCAGGGAGGCCCTGATGGAGAGAGGAGAGAGGCCCATAAATGACCTTTTCCAGAGGAGGGGGGGGGGAGGGCAGTGAAGAAGATGAGGAGTGGAAGCCAGTGCAACCACAGTGCCCTTTCTCCTTCTGCAGAGAGGAAAGGAAAACGAAGATGTGAGTGTGGGGAAATCCTGCATTCATTCCCAACGATGGGGCAGTTCCAGTGCCTGATCGACCCAAGCCCCAAAATTCTCTCTCCATCCTCGTGCAAACAGCTTGTCCCTTGATCACCACGTCCCCCTGTGGCTTGGCCACGATGGCAGGGCCTGGTGGTGGGCAGGGCCCACACGGCTTGTGCTCACACACAATGCCACAAAGGAACCTTGTAAAGCCAGGAGCAGGGATGGTGTTTGGCCCTCCAACCCCTGACCCTCCAACAATTTAGTTAATGATTGTGGTTATCAGATACACTGGCTCAGCAGTGCATCCATCACCGGCCTGACAGGGATTCAATCCTGCAAGGGGAGGGAATGTGCAAACACATTCAATCTCGGCTTGGCCAGCCCCCAGCATGCCTCTGCCCCTAAATCCAAGAACAAACAGAGAGTTTCCATCGGGTAAGAGCTGCTGTGATTTATTGTAAAGTAATAGACAAGATGGACCTGTGGATGCTGGCAATGCCTCAGATGCAGGACCAGTCCATGAGATGCTGCTTAGCTGTTGATGCTCCTTGCAGTGCACTGAGAGGAAAGCAAACAAGCAGTGGTTCTTTCCTTCCCATGACAGTCTTTGCCTGTTCCTCTGCAATATTTTACTTGCTTTTTTACTGGATTCAATCCTGCAGCCCAAACCTGAAGCCAGCAGCTTGCTTTGCTGTACCTAAGGCTTACCCCGTGCATCTGTACTGTTTTGATGTCCCAGCTCTGCACTGAAGACTCCTGCCCCATTGGTTTTCAGTCCCTGTCCAGGACACCATGAACCCCCCTCCCTGTTCTGACAGTTCTTCCACCCCTTTTCAATCGATTGTTCTGCAATAAATCACAGCAGTCCTCACATGATGGAAAACACTGTTTGTTCTTGGGTTTGGGGGAGGTACATAAAGATGTTGTCAGCCACAGCAGCCACAGAGGTACCAAAGGGAGGAAGATACAATTGGTGCTATGACAGCAACAGCCCAGGGTCAGTTTGCCCACCCTTGGACCCAGACCAAAGCTTGCAGCTCCTGGCTTGTCCCTGTATTTTTGAATATCACAGTATTTTCATGGTGAGCAAGGTCTGAGGCAAAATGCTGGAATACGTCTACTGAGCTCAACATTTTTTTAAGAGGCTTGGAAAAATCTGGAAACATTTTCTTGCCTTTTTTTGCATGGAGTTGGCAGCAGGGGGGCACTGGGCATGTCTGAGAGTGGGAGTTTTCACCCTCACAACAACTCCATATGGAAAAGGAGATGTCCAGATGAACCACCACCAAACCCTGGCTGCCCAGGAGCACCAGGAGACAGCTGACCACAGAGCAGGGCATGCATTAACCAGCCTGGTGTGCATCTGTTCTGAGTAGCAATTATTTCAAATATGGCCAGGGTTAATTAGCTGCTTCTGGTTGCCATTGTCTGAAAGAGGTGACCCTCTGTGCCACGGGCTGCAGTACACAGCAGACCTGGCACTTGCCTTCACACCTGAGCAGAAACTGGGCAGGCAGAACCATGCAGGATTTGGGGGGCTGCAAAACACCGTGGTGAAATTTGTATCTTATTTTGCATCCCTCAAGCAGTCCAAAACAGTGGCTCAGCTTTCTCCAAGCTCACTCCTAAGCAGATGACTTGAGCACAGGAAGGCTGGCTGCAGGATAAGGCAACACAGGCAGATCCTGGCCAAAGGGTGCTCTCTAAAGTACCCGATGCCAAGACACTTGTTGCTCCCTGGGCAGGCTCATGGGTAGCCAAAACCCACTTCCCTGGGGTTTACAACATGACCAGGTCCAGTTTCTGTGTGCAGTGCTGCTCAAAGGGAGCAGCTGGCCTCAGATTTGGAGCTGCAATGAATGCACACGTTTTCCCCTGCACTTGTCCCTTCCTCTCCATGCTTTTATGGGATCCTCAAGGAAGCAGAACACAGCTGTCAGCCCAGGGAGGACAGCCTGATCCATTTCTGGGTAGCGATGCTGCCCCTGGTCTCACACTGGCAGGGTCCCGGAGGATCCGCTGTGTTAGGGAAGCTGCACTGCAGCACTGCGTGATACAAACAGATAAGAGAGTTCCTGCTCTGATTATGGCATGACCAAACAAGTTCCCTGATCCCATACCTACACCAGCCGCTCCTTGAGACAATACTGTTATCCTAGGCGGGAATGTGCAGGCAAGCAGCAGCAAACCAGAGCCACAAGCCCTGACACCCTGTGGCAAATAAACGTCACTCTGTACCCTCATCCCAGGCAGGGTGCAGACTTAGGGACTCGGGCAGGGAGATTTCCAGTGCAAATGTCCTGGCAGGGCATCAGGCTTGGAAGAGGCAGGGAGAGGGGAGCTACAGTGAAAAGACAACAGGATGTGAACCAGTGCGGAAAGTATGACAAAAAGCAACTGAGATTACAGAGCAACAGTTTCTCTTTGCCTTGCAGCAGTTTGCAGCTTGGTGCCACAGGGCAGCTGAGGCTCACAGCAATGCAAATGTTCTTCACTCCATCAGGTCTCTCCAGCTCCACCAGGGGTGCCATGACTGCCCCACTGGGGTGGTCCAGCACATCCCGAGTAGCTCCAAGCCACTATGGCCTGACCACCTTGTCCAGAAGAAACAGACATGAAGAAGCCCTCTGCAGCTTTGCATGTGTGCTATGGGCTTTGTTGGCTTGGCTTCCGGAGAAAAAAAAGCCTGTCTGGCAAACTGGATCAAGCTCTGTCGCTCCAGTCCCTTCTGTCTCAGGACAAGCAGGTTTGGGGAGCCTGGGGAATGATGTTTTCCCATGGAACTGTCCATTTGCATGGGCACTGACCTGGGAAAATGCTCTTACTCAACATTAGACACATCATTATCAGGCTGATACCAGTATTTTAGGGTAGATCATATGCTGACCTGTGGGGAATGACTTTGATGAATTGGGACCTCACTCACAGGGTTTCACCTGCCTGATTTCCCTCAAGTCATTGAGGGAAATCATCACCCTCCTTTTAAGTGATCACATGGGTTTCTGGTACTTCACAGAGTGCTTAGCTCCGGTCCCAGCAGCAGACCGAAGCAGAGAGCTCCAGATCTGCTCAGGATTGTGCCCCTCTGATCTTTTCCATACAGTTACTTGAAGGAAACACACCTGAGTTTAGAAACAGACCTGTTGTGCCACTGTAGTATATTCAAGCCCTAATGTAAGGACACAGTCACTTACCATGGGATCCTTATTGTGTTTATATGGCAGTGAAGCCATCAGGGCTATGCCAGGGGGAAACTTGGAGCACAAGTGTGATAAGGAGCAGCTGAGGAACCTGGGGTTGCTCAGCCTGAAGAAAAGAAGGCTCAAGGGGGACCTTATTGTTCTCCATAACTACCTGAAAGGTTGTAGATCGGGGGGGAGTCTCCTCTCCCATTTCACAAGTGATAGGATGAGAGAACATGGCCTCAAGTTGCACAGGGGAGGTTTAGATTGGATATTAGGGAAAATTTCTTCGTTTAAAGGGTGACCAAGCACTGGAACAGGCTGCCCAGGGAAGTGGTGAAGCCACCATCCTGGAAGGAATTTAAAAGATGCGTATGTGTGGTAGCTGGGGACATTTTAGTGGTGGGCTTGTCAGTGCTGGATTAATGGTTGGACTTGACGATCTTAAAAGTTTTTCCCAACTTTAATGATTCTACAGCTTTATGAAACCAAGACAAATGCAGCCCAAGTAAAACCCATGCCCCTGTGACTCGATGTACAGCTGAAAGTGGTTTATGAACCTCTTGTTTTTGCAGGCTCATTGTGTGCTGATTTAATTTGGGTGCCCAATCTGCAGCCTGGACTAACAGCACCACTTCATGCCAGGGTGTGCATCCAGCACATGCAGCCAGTACAAAGGAGCACATAAGGGCCCGTTAGACCACGGTATTTAGCAAAGCCCACAAGAAAGATCTTTCCAGCTATCTCAGAGGGCTCATTTGCATCAGAAGAGCTGGTTTGCTCCTCTGAGCTCTTCCTGGGCTGCCTGAACAGTGCCACCCCAATGGCTCCCCAGGAATGTTGTAATAGGGACCACTGGGTAAAACTTTGTAAACCAGAAAGGTGACCAGGAAAAACACTCGGAAGTTATCTTTTTCCTGCATTAAGAGCTAATTTGCATAAATACAGAGGGATCACCAGAGGGTTCTGCTGTTCTTCAAGCCAGCTTCTGCAAGGGACTCATGAGGCAGAGACAATCTCTTCCCCTCCAAAGCAGTGAAAGTGCTCCGGTAAATACCTCTGCATCTGTCCTGAGGTGAAATGGTTCAACATAGGCATTTTCATGAATCTTCATGGGTTGCTTAGTCCTGTGAACACCTGCTGGGTGAACTATCTCCTTTCATCCTGAGAGCTGGGTCAAGTCAACGACTGTGGTAGACCTTCTCCTGGTGTTTTGTCTCTTGGGAATTGCACCTTGGCAAGGGGCTGGGAGGTCAGAAGAGAAGAAAATCATGGTGTCATTTGGCCAGCTCAGAACCAGGAGATGAGGAGGTGTGTGGAAATAAAACACATTAAAGATGGACTCAGATGGTGGTAATGATTTATACTTTACTGAGGAACCACCTACCGAGTCTCCTGATCCCTACCACTGCTCAGCAGACAGGCAACTCTAGTGTCAGAAGCTTAGCAATGGTAATTCATCACGTTTGAAGGTGCAATAAGTCTCTCTAGATATAATTAAGCTCTCTCTCAAAGGAAGGGACTATTCCTAAACCTTGCAGGCATGTTTACCTGACCACAGAGGGCTCTCATCAGAGCATCCAGTACTAATATATTATCACTAATGATGACAACCAGCAATTTCTTCTCCACATGAATTACAATTACACATTCTTACTTGGCTGGAGAGTCCAATTATCCACAAGGAAACTTTTTCTCTCATACAGGACAAGAAATATTAGCAACATCTACAGGTTGTTCTTTCCTACCTTCATTTTTTTTTAATTTGACTCTCTGTTTTCCACCTCTAATTTGTTTCAAATTATTTCCAGCATTATTAGAGTGGTATGAATGATCACCTACCACTTTTCTCTTTTGTCAGCCCCACGTGCCTTTAGATTCTCCACATTTTTACAGTCAGCCTGAAGGCGATACTTGATCTCTCAAACCAGCCATCACAACAGAGTTTACCCACCTCTGTTTCATCACCAAACACTTCTTCAGCACGGCATTTGACATCTGAGCTACATGTTCCTCTCACCTCAAGTTCACCTTTCAAAGTGTTCCTCCTCCAACAAGCATATTTTAAGGACCACTGCCCTGGTGTCCCATGCAACGTCCTACACTTGACATAACAAATTGCTCCATAAAGATCCCAGGAGGCTGAAGCAGTTTGGAGGAAGGCTGCTTATCTCCCTGCAGTCCAGTGGGCTGGAGGAGGCTCTTCCCCATAGTAGTGATACTGTGACAGAGCCTCCAGAAGCAGTGCCTTAGGAGACCTGTGAACCAAAGGATCAGCAGCAGCTCTTACCACCATTGGAGGTGGAAGGTATTAAGAGGCACTAGTGTGAAGTTGTTTTGACTACACCCCAAAATGGCTGAAATGACACAAGAAGGAGGCCCTAGGAAGGCCTGAATCTGCAGGAGAAAGTTATGGCAATCTCAACAGCCTCTGACAGGCAGCACTGATTCCCTGAGCTGATGTGGAGGGATGGGAAGTGTTGTGTTATCTGGGCTTAAACCACTTCCCCACCTCCCCTGTGAATCGTTTTTTGAAGTGCACAGCCCAGAGCTCAGCAGTGCCTGCTGCCACATCCCTCTGGCTGGATGGCTGGACTGCTCCTGAGGGAGCACAGAGGACTGGTACCACCCAGGGAGAGCACATCAACACCCAGCATGGCAGCCAGCACCTGGCACAACCTCACTGTCCCTGATAATGAAATTCCTTCTGAACAAGATTTGCGTCCCTGTATCTGCTAGACAATCTCCAGGCAAGTCAGGCTTGCTCTGGGACACTGCTCCATCTCTCATCTGTCCACCAAGGGATGGAGACACAAATGTCTCTCCCTGTGACAAAGTTGTCTTCTGCTGTGATGCAGAGCCCACACCTCAGGTGTGCTCTGAAATGTAAACCTGCCCTTAGGTTTTGTGGATGCTCATTCTAGGCCTCTCCTAGAAAACCTCCTCTTCTATTTCTATCTTCCCCACCACCCCCAAATTGTTACATGGCCAAAAAGTGCTTAATCAAGGAAACTGGAGCGGAGCCAGCACCAGGCCCGTTGCTTGTTTTGCCCCACACACTATTCTGATGTATTGCAGAGAGCTCAGCTCTGAGGGCAGAATGAGGTTTATGAGCCCCCAACATCCCCAGCCACAGCCAATATTCCAGCCAGTGTTACACCTCTCTTCTCTAATCATTATGCTGCATCCTGCTAAGTACCTGCCTATTTAACACTTCCTTGATTAACAAAACTCTGCAGCCACTTCCTGCCATCATTCCCAATTTACTGCACTGAAACCTGCTGGCAACTTGTCACCGATTTCAGCCAGGCGGCTGGGTCTGACCCTCAGAAATCGGGGGATTGCCATCAGTAGGGTTTGTTGCCAACAAAACAGACATGAATGTCACCCACTTTCTTCTTGGAGTCTTCCCTTGGCTCACAGGCCCTGCTCCAGCCCACTCTGGAGCTTGTCCTGCACAGCAGTGCCCTCCTTCCCGCTGGGACGGGATGGGGAGTGCTGGAATCTCATTCATGCATCTGCTGTTGCACCGCTGCTGCCAATCCAGCCCGGGCTTTAGGAGAGAAGAACATGATCACTTCGTGAGGCGCTGCTGGAGTCACCGCACAAGCAGAGGAGACCATCTAATCCTTGCATTCCTGCAGGAAAGAAAGCCCCCAGTGAGCTAAACATAAATGCCCAACGGTGTATGTGTTATTTTTAAGTCCAAAAGCCTGAAGGCAAGGTTTAAAGGAGAGTCTCATGGCATATTTTTCATGAGCTGTCTTAAGTCCCCCTGTCTCTCGCCTGGATTGCGTCAGCCAGCAGTGACATATTTTGGTGCAGGACCTGTCTCTGTCCCTGTTCTCAAGGCACTTTAAGCCTGGCTGGAGCAGGCAAACTGAGACATGGAGCAAATGCCAGCTTCCATCTACATATCTTGTCATCCAGGATTGACAGAGACCACAAAGTGGCCTCATAAAGGGATAAAGTCAAATGATATGGCTGCCTGATGTTCCACGTTTTACCCTGCCTCTCCTCTCTGAAGCTGAGAGGAGGGCCACTGTGCCTGTGGTGATGTCTCTGCCAGCAGCCAGCTGTCCCCCTCCAGCCAGAGGCACTGAAACAGCCCTGCTGGGGCACACCATGTCCTCCCTGCCACCCTGAGCACTGACTGGGACCCGCAGATGTGAAAGTTCAGCACATATCCTCCTTCCCCTCCCAGCTTTGCTGGCCATGGAACAGCAGGGCTACACCAGTGTCCACAGAATCACTGCTCCTGCTCATGCATGCTCAGCTCCCATAGCTGCCAGAGCATTGTGCATATCCTGGCCAAGAAAAAAAATCAATGAATTCACAGTATGGATGTGTCTAAGTCCCATGTTAAGAAGCTTGGTTGCTGTGTGGGGCAGCACTGGGTGGCAAAATGTGAGTTGCAAGTGCAGAAGGCTGAGGGAATGCACTCAGCCTAGGCAGCAACCTGCTGTCCTTGTGCTCACTCAGCCATAACTGGCCATCCCAGGTAGGCACTGGCACTGCACGGCATTGAGTGATGGGCTCCTGTTCAACCCTTTCTCCGCTAAAAGCAGCTGCAGAAGCAATGGAATGGTCCCCAAAACTCCACACTCTCTGCTGCAGTGGTGTTTCCATATCCCAGCAATCATTTCTGACAGCAACGTTATTTTTGTGGGACTGCTTCAGCTGGCTGACATAACCATAAAGTATAACCAGCTTTGGCTTTTGCAATGTTTCCTGCTCAAAAATGAAGATGAATATTTTTGTTACTGTGCAGATGACTTGCTGAAACAAGCAGCTATTCCAGTTTGGATGAAATCTGGAAGGTAGCTGGGTTTTTGGAAGGAGAGATGACTTCTGGGGACAAAGAAGCCCAGGTCTTTCCCCATATAGAAAGGATTGGGGCTGAAGTCAGCAACCGTCATGCCCCAAAGTCAATGAATGCAAGAGGTGACGGGAGGCAGCCTCAGGGCTGGAGGGTGAGTGTGGTTTCAGCCCATCTTTCAGGATGGCCTCACCTGTGCACACTCAAGCATGGGCTGACACTTCATCCAGAAACCCCAATATCCCTGGCCTGTGCATACTGCTCCCATCTGTACTTCTCAGTGTAAAGAAAAGAAGACATGTGACACAGAAAACTACCATCAGTGCTTTGTTTTCATATGACAAACCTGTTCAAATGAGCTGTCTTTTTTGATCTTTTTTAGCTTTGGCTGTGACATCCTCCCAGTTGCTCCTCTTTTCAGTGACCTCATGGGCATTTTTGCTTTTCCTAATCCATGAGGTTTTTTTGTCCTGTCTTCTGTCACCTGAAGACCTTAGCTCTCACAGTCAACACAGATTAGGGAAATAAGATACATATTGCTCTATCACCAGACCAGCTTCCAAAATTCCCTTTCCTCCTCTACTGCATCAGGCTGGCACCTGTGGGGCAATTGGCACAAGAAGGACTGATGTGAAAACAGCATCCCCTGCATAGGCAGGAAAAGAGCCTGATCATATGGACCAGTCCCTGCCTCTCTAGAAGTGGATCTCTAAAAGCTGGAGTGACTCGGGAGTGGCAGCACAATGTTGTGCAGAAGCACTAGAGCTTCTAATCATGGCCTCATCCCTGCTGGGTGAGGCAGACCCTGTGTTTGGACATCATCTTCAGACTCCCTTGGAACAGAGGACTGCTTCTGATATGATGAAGAAAAAACAAAAGAAAGGAAACACCAGAATAATTTTGGGGATGGAGGTGAGGAGGCCGTGTGTCTGAGTGTTTTAATTAGTTGAGTGATGAGAGTGAAATAAAATCAGTTTAAAGGAGCCAGACTGATTTAATTAGCAATATGATTATGAGTGCACTGCCTTCCCAGGCATAGGAAAGGTTCTCATCTTCACCAGTTTCATTAAAATAATGACTCATACCCCCTCTTCCTCCCCGCCACCCTCACCACAGGTCCTCCCTCTCCCATGCCTGCAACTGTGCTGGGATATGCCCTCGATAATCTTCTGCTATCCTGGGGCCCTGGAAGGCAGGAGGGCCATGGAAAGAATCCCTGCATTTCCATCTGTCGAATTCCCGAGAGACAGAAACCTGACCCCGCACGGAGCGGGGACGAGCTGCATTATTGCTGCTGTGGCAGAGCGAGCCCTTGTCATGCATTATTAAGTGAGCTCAGAGAGGGAGAGACACCAGCGAGAGGGTGAGTGAACCTGAAAAGTGGAAAAGTCAAAACTATCCCCATAATAAAAAAGAAATTTAAAAATAAATCCAGCCCTGAGCAGCCTCAGCAGCCGATGCGGCAGCTGCTCCCTTGGGCAGAGCGGGCCAGGCACAGAGACATGACAGCCATGCTGATGGCTTGCTGCAGTAGCGTGGGGTTTTTCCACAGTTTTAGCCAATTTGTAGACAGGGAAGGAGCCTGTGTGAAAAATGAGGCAGTAAACGTTAAAGCCTGCAGTACACTTGTTTCTGTCCTGATTAGCTCAGTGCTGAGGGAGTGGGAGTACTTTGCCATTGGATGAGCTACCCTAGAGCCAAACCCCACAGACATGGGGTGGCACTGCTGTCACCCAAGGCTGGTGGACACCATGGTTGGTGCAAAGCAGCTCAGCCTTGGGTCCCCTGCCAGCACATCCCCTTGGTCCCAAAGCACATGCGGGAGTGGTGGCAGGGCCCCTGCCCTGAGCAGAGCCCTACCATGGCCAAAGCACCCCTAAACCATCTGCTGAACCTGTCTGGGACCCACATTTATCTGTGCAGCCCTGCTCCCAGTCAAACTGCTGCATTGTGAAACTGCACAGCATGAAACACAGAGGAAAAGTGTGGATGCAGGGTTTGCCTTCTGGGACTCCATCACCCACAGAGGTTGATGGGATCAGATGTGGGGCAAAAGAGAGACCCCAGAAGTCACCTTCTTTTGCTCAACTGAGCAGTGTCACAGCAACAGCAGGAGAGCTTCAGCCAGCAACCACCTCTGAGCCCACCTGAGGGGAAAGGCCACCCACCAGTGGCCTGGACCAGACATGTACATTCGGGCAGGTATGCAATCTCTTCGCAGTCTTTTCCTGAGCCTGTTTAGTGATGCTGTTTGGGTTGCTTTTGCCAATTTTCCAGTCCACTGGCAACTATTCCTTATATGGACAAACAAGAGCATAGAGAAACTTAGTGTGTTTTTAGCTGCTTTTAATGAAATTTAATAAATTTGTCAAGGAGGCAGAAACAGGCCAACTAATTCTTTGTGAATCCAGAGCATGTAACTGGAAGGCCTGTCTGAAGCAGAGCAAAAATGGCCACTCCTGTTATTTGCAGAAGAGGCAAAATTGCAGAGGGCCAAGTATTGCAAAACCCCAGGTTCTGCAGAAGGTGATTTATAGTTACCTGCAAAGATGTGACTACGGAGCTCAGGAATCCCAAGCTGAACAACAGCCCATTGATAAGCCCCAAGAGACTGCAGGCCAAACTCTTGGCTACCCCCCAGCTGACCCTTGGCAGTGTCCTGCACTTGCTTGAAAGGCAAATGTGTGCAGGGGAGAGGCAGTGGGGAGCACAGGAGGGCACTGCTGCAGACCAGGGGTTCCACAAGCCAGGGACTCCACATGCCAGGGCTGGTTTGCTTTTGACAGCAGACGATGGACCCAATCCATTGCTGGAGGCAAGTGACTACATCTCTGTCAAGGGGCTGAGGGTCAGACCTCTGCTAATAGTGTTGTGAGGTTTTTCAGGGATGTTATCTTTCCACTTGTGCTCCTGGAAATGCAGAGGCACACAAATAGAAAAGGATAAATCAATAAGCATTTATGAGCCATGAAAAAGCTTTCTTCTTGTGCAGGTAAAATCTTAGTTGTGCTCTTTATGTGGCTGGGATGATTCATTGAGCTTCCCTCTCCCCCACAGGCAAGCAGAAATAAACAGGAATGCTTTCCAAATTCAGGAAGGGCACCCTCCCTCCCTCTCTTTTTCCCTCATTTCCCCAGTATAAGTAAATTTTTCTGCAGACAACTCAAATGGTTATGTCTGAAAATTCCTTCTTCTAAATTCCTGAACCTGCTTGGTTTGCTGCAGCACAGCCTGGAATATAGGTGGATGGTCATCCTGGCCATGGATGTGTGCCTCCATCAGCTCATTTCCCTGTGTGCCAAAACACCCCAGCAGTACTGGCCCCTGAGCTTCACTTTTGGTGTCGCTGTGGTCAGAGGCAAAGCTTCCCCTGGCTCCAGCAGGAGCAGGAGCACGTTTCACCCAGCAAACCCACCCATATCACCATCTGCTGCTTTCTCTCCGTGTTCTGTTTTCCTTTCAGCCCTATCTGCTCCATCAAAGACGGGAGCTGGTGGCGGTGGCCGCACGGGTGTTTTCACAAAGGCGGTAATTCAAGCCCTGGCGGGAGCTGTTTTGGCAGCGTAGCCAAGGCACCGCTCCTTGCTCCAGCTGACCTCTCCTCTGCGGCCCTGCCCGCCCTCCTGGCTGGGTGCAGGGCAGGGTGCAGGTGGCTCTCACCCCAGCCTTTCCCCCTCTATGCTTTCTAAAGCCTTTTCCTGTGACTCATTTGTGGATGGAGCAGCTCCTGCCCTGCTTAGCAGGACACCTCAGGGTGCTACCACAGGACAGTTTGCATCCTGAATTATTTTTAAGATCCTGCAGGGCCAAGAGGTGCTGGGCAAAGGCAGCGAACTGAGCCATTAACGTAACACACATAACAGCACTACGAGCAGGTGCTGACAGGGATTTGACTGGTGTAGGTCTTTGCTTGGGCAGGAGAGCCAAACACTGCTCTTCACCCTGCTTCACACATCATGACCAGCTATCAGTGCCTCTACCACCTCATGCTGAGAACAGGCATTGCAATTCAAAGGAAATCATGGCTTTTCGTCATGTCACTGTCCCATTTGTGTGAATCCTCACATAGATGGCACCCAAGCCCTTTTGCTCATGCTTTGCAATGGCCTGGAGCAGTACTCTCCAGCCTTGTCTTTGCAGACACTTTGCTTCAAGCCTGTTGCCTCCCTCCAAGGTCTCTGTAGTGAGTTTGCTGCTCCCAATAGGCTTGGAGAAAGTGCAGGGTGAAATTCCCTGTAACCGCACATCTCAGTTCAGTTTCTCCCTGCTGCAAGAAATTCCAGGATGGAGAACAGTCAGATCAAAGAGAGACAATCCCAGCTGAAACATGCATGATTTGCATATTCCATTAAAAAAAAATCAAAGAGGAGGGTGTGTAAAATATTTGCGCCCTGGAGCATATACAATGTATGCCCCAACAAGATGCTCCGTATAGGGCTTATACTTATTTACTCTGATGCTTAATAACAACAACAAAAAAAAGAGGCTGTTGTAATTTGCACATCCCAAAAGATTCTGGCTCATCTGATACGCAGACCATCTCCTTGAAAGAAGCACAGATACCCCTAAAAAACTCGGGCAAACTTTTGGCAAAATGCTTACTTTTGAAGGTCAAACTAAATTCATTCCTTGTGCAGTGGGAGGTCCCCATTGATAGAAATCTTTTATTGCTCTGGTTCTGCTGCTTCATTTAGCATTTGATAGACTCCAAACACAAGGGAGGTGAGTGGAGGATACGCAGACAATTCTCTGCCAAATTTTAGAATGGCATTGTGAAAAGTCAAATTGGCAAAGCTGAGTTTGTTTTAGGCTGAGGAAAGGATAGGCTAAGAGTTTAATTCTGTGGCTGGTTCTGCTGGCAGCCAGCTGGATGACAGTGACAAGGGCACTGCTCTGTGCCACTGTTTCTCCATCTATTAAAAAAAAGTTATTGATCCCTTTTTTGTAGTATTTTGAGACCAACTGCTGGAAGAAGATCTGTGTGGGCCAGACACCGCTACTGTTAGCATTAACATTCTTGCTGCCTTTTATTACCCCAGTGGTGGCTGCTAAGGCTGCCAGCCCGTGTTGCTCCACCCAGGCATCTGAGCACAAGGTGGGCAATACTCCCGAGTCTAATGACTGTGTTCTTCTTCCTACCTAACAATTCCAGCTTCTGAGTCTGCAGTGAGTGGTGCTACCTTCCAGAAGGAGACAAAAAATAAAAGGGGAGGTTTATTGGTGAGGTGGGTCACAGGGCTGCTCTGCTGACCCCCATCTCCAAAGCCTTTCTTCCAGCCATGGTTTGCACATCAGCAGGCCCTGGAGGATGCAGGAAGGCTGCAGGGTGGCACGCAGAGAGGAGAGGCAGGGGAAGATGATGAGTGCACTCCCAGGTGGAAAACATCGCTGGCAAGAGCAGAGCATCTCCTCCTGCCTGTGACTGCCTCAGCCTGTCCCCAGACAGGAGCACAGCCCCTGGCTGTCCCATGCAGAGCTTTGGGCTGAAGGAGACACACTTCCCCTTTTCCCTGTGCTGTTTTCTCATGGGTAAAGCGCTCCTGTGCCAACGCCCCACATTCACTGAAAAACCCACAGTCCCTCCTCCTTCCACTCGAAGGGACCAGGCACTGCAGCCATGCATGGACATGCCCTAAAAAAGATGCTGGCTACCTCCCATGGAGTATTCCTGGCTGTTGGCACACCACAGCAGTGCTGCATTGATTTGCTTAAAGGCGACAGTCGAGTCCCTCATAATTTATTGAGAACCAGCCGGGCGGTTTTTGCTGACTCCCACACCTTATGTGGTTCACGTTAATCTGGTGCCAGAAACAAGTCATTTTTGAGAATACAATTCCACTCACAGAGCATCTTCCAAGAAAAAAATAATACTCAGGAAGAATGCAGCTTGAGACATCAAGCGTTTTAGCGCTGGTTTGTTTGCCTTTTCCCAACAGCCTGCCTTTAAGGTACATCATTTCTGGCATCAGATTTCCTCACGTAGAGACCATTTAAGTACTTAAGGTGCTCTCTATGTACTCAGCCAAATGTTTTGCCAAGAAACCTAGAATTTCTTTGCTTTAGAGGCATAAAGTCTTCCATCTGAGTCTTAATTATAGGGTTGAATACACAATGAAACTGCAGCTAAGCCCCTACATGTATGGAATGTAACACCACTTCACTGTGCCTCACCTGAAAGACAACTTGTAAAAAAGCCACAGATGACTAATAAACTGGAAGGACGCTAATAAGAAAAGAGAAAAGATTTAAACATGAAACCTCCATCCAGTAAATAATTAGCTTTTCTTTCTGATTACACTCCTCCTGATAAAAGACAAAGAGCCCCATCAGGAAGTGACTCCATCTGAGAACCTACTTCCAGAAAACGTGGTTTTAGTGGTCTAGACCATCTGCTCATGGCCAGGGGAAGGGTGAGTCTGAACCCGTCTGCATTCGAACCACTCCGATGTGGCAGGTGACGAAGCTCTCTTGAATCATGCTGCTGGGCTGGGTGTCCCAGGGGAAGCAGAGGAGAAATGGAGTCCTAGAGCTCCCTGGGGAGGAAGAAGCCCAAAAGACATTGCTGCTGGGACATGTCCTTGGTTCTATTAATGATCTGCAGTGCTGGAAGTCAACAGGAAATTTGCCTGGGTTTCTGTGGGCTGGAGGTCAAACCAATCTGCAAATCTCGTTCTGCATCTGGGCAGGGGCTGAGATATCCTTGGGGATGTGGCAAACACAGATGCTCCTTTGAGGCTGCCCTGGGGCTCTGTAGGGCACAGCAAAGCTGTGGACAGTGGTCTCATGGCCATGCTTGGGCCAGCCCTGACCATGGTGGCCCTGTGCCCACCTAACTCTGGCTCCCCCTCGCACTATTTCTGTTGCAGGGGCTGTGCCACAGGGTTTTGGTGTGATAAAACACTGTGGGTAAAAGGGATTGCCCAGCTCCAGGGAAAAGGAAGGGGTGTAAAGAGTCTCCTTCCTGGGAAGGAGAGAGGACAGGCTGAGCTGAGGAAGTGCATGGGGTGGGAAGCTCTGGAGAGGCAGGTGGGTTCCCTGTGCCACAGCAGCTGGCTTTGCCTTTACCCTCCTTGTGGGTGCTGTGACACATGCCACAAAGAGCCCAATGCCAGAGTGAAGCCCCCTGGATAAACACCTGGAGTGGCTGGGCCATCTGCTCAGAGTCAGAGCAGGAGGACAACAAACAGCAAGATAAAGCTATTGCTTTGACAGAAACATGTGCTGCATTTCTTAGCAGAAGAAGCCTCATCAAAGCATACCTGCAAGCAGGGAGCATGTTTCACCCAGATACACAGTCTTCATTTTTAACCTGTAATTTATTTTTTTTTTTCCATAGAAAGATCAAATTAGCTGCTTTAGCTCCATCCCTAATTAAATGTCTTTCCTTTTTCCTTTTTCCAAATGGCAAATTCCTGCGAATTCAAACAAGTTATATCACCTGGCAGAATTAATTTTTAGTCAGGACATGCCTGTCATTCCAAACAAATTAGATATCTGAAGGGGAGTGTTTAGCTGCATTTCTGTGCACTAACCAAACCAAGCAGTTGTGATCCACACGGGGCCAAAAACTATATTCTTCAGGCGACAGTAACCCCTATGCATACCAGCACCTCGCTCAGTCAGAGAGTAAACACCCATTGTACCCAGGCATATGCTGCTGTGGGTCTCTGAACCCATGTTTAATGACCTTGTCAGGGAATGTGTGTGCTGTACTCTTACATTTTTAAGAAAGCATAATGGTGCTTTTGTCTTCTGTTTTTTCCTGTGTAGCAAGTTGCAGCTAGTCTTCAAACTTAGCTTAAAAACTTCACTTATTACTTCTGGACAGTTCTCTAGTCACTTCCGTGCTTTCTTTTTTTGCTTTTCTTTTTTTTTCTTTTCCTTCTTTTTTCTCCTTTTTCTTCCCTTTTTTTTCCTATTTTTTTTTTTCCTCTTCAGCTGTGTGTCTTAGAAGATATTGAACTTTCTGTTTTAGTGCTGTAATTGATAATTTGGGAACCAGTTGTGTGTCTGTGCACATGTGTATCTGCAGACTCACAGTCTCCAGTCCATTGGACAGCCATAGAACAAGAGCATAACCTGAAGACCTAAAATAAACACTAATGCTCCATTCAAAGGGCCCTGGTGTTTAGTGTCTCATTCAGGAGGTAGGTTCACTAGGTGGCTATCTTTTAACATGTGCCAAAGTCCCACTAAATTAAAGACTCTACCAGGTTTTATAGACACTGAGAAGACCGAAAATGCTGGATTCACAACCAAAGTGAAGCTTTCTCTTCTCCCCACTTGGAGGCTTTCAGGAGAAATTAGGATATGGAGTGATAGGACAAGGGGGACAAGAGGGAAGGGCTTTAAGATGAGAGAGGGCAGGTCTAGATTAGATATTAGAAAGAAATTCTTCTCTGTGAGGGTGGTGAGGCACTGGCACAGGGTGCCCAGAGAAGTCCCATCCATGGAACTGTTCAAGGCCAGGAGGATGGGGCTTTGAACAACCTGATGCACTGGAAGGTTTATGGCAGGGGGGCTGGAGCTGGATGAACATTAAGGTTCCTTTCTACCCAAACCATTCTGTGATTCTTTGATTCTCTTTTTGCCTGTGTTTGCCCTGGTGTGCACATGGGTGTGTAAAGCACAGGTACAGCTCATCAGCCTGCCCCGAATTTAGAGCTACAGACCTCAAAAGCTGCTGTTTCAGGCATCCAAACCTGCAGTTCTGCTACAGAAAGGGACACTTCATTACAGATAAGACAACAATCTGTGTGCATACCCCTTGAAAATGGATACAGAAACCCATATAAATTTCTTGGGACCATGATTGGGATTGGGAGGTTCAAGAGGGCATTTGGAATTAGGAAAAAATAGGAACTCTTCAATCAAAGCAATGAGAAAGGAGTCAGGTCTTTTGATGACTTTTCTCACTGCAGCTGGGGATTTTTCATAATTCCTTATGTTCTTTTTAAGCAGCTTTAATTACTAGAGAACAACATTCATGCCACAAGAGTAGGATTCACCTCACAGCATTTTAGATGTTCACACCACTACTGTCTTATCAGATCTCCCTCCACAGCCCTGTAACATGGACAAAAGGATGGCTGTAATTGATTTTGGGCACCTATTTCAGCATGAGATAGATCCTTCTTGAAGGCATTGATTCTAAAAAGACAACAGCAGGCTAGATGGTAACCAGATAGATGGGCACCTGGAGCTAGGGAGATGAATTTCACCCTAGGTACAATTTAAGTGTTGAACAGGTCCATCAGCCAACTGCTTTGGCTGCAAAATGTGTAGGAAAACCAGTCAGGGAGCTGGAGGAGTCTGGCTCTAGGTGAGGAACATTTTCATCTCCTGGCAGGAAGAGAAGGCACTGGGAAGCAAACAATTAGGAAAGTGTATGAATATTAAAATCCTAATGGCTCCTGAGGTGCCCATTAACTTTGCTAAAACCTGAATGCAAGGGAAGGCACAAAATGGGCCTTCCTAAAGAAGATGAGTGTGAGGGTAAAGGGTGTTTCTTGATCAGCTGATTTTGCTTCATGCCCTGTAATGGCTCTCGGGAGCCAGAATCCCACTGGAGGGGAGCTGAAGCAGAGACACCCAGAGCTCTGAGTCTCAGCCATGGAGGGTTGCTCACAAAAACCACCTGAGAGCATCCTCAAGCATGCTGAAGTGAGGGAGGGGGAATCCTGGGAAATCTCCTTATAGGATATGAGATTTGCAATGATGAAGTCTCAAAGAGCCCAGATCAGCTGATTTGCCAGGAGACTTTTCCTCCCATTGCCTGCAGGACAGCTGTGCAGGAGGCAGGGAGGAACCAGAAAGGTGAGCTGAAGGACCCAATCCTGTGCTCACTGCTCCACCACAGAACCTCCTGAGTTGAAAGGGACCTGCAAGGAGTGAGTCCAACTCCACCACATGCCACAAACATGGGTGTGAAACACAAATAGCTCTGCAGGGTATAGACTGGCAGGAGATGAGGTGGAGGATGGCAGGGCAAACATGAGTGTGGGAGCACTCCTCTTCCTGAGAGGGTGATTTACCCTATGGCATGCTGAAAAGGGGACAGAATTTTATCACTCACACTTCAGCTTCACTCCCAAAAGCCCTACTCTTCCCTCTGGGTCAGGAGTTGCTGACTCCATATGCCACAGCCCCTTGCTGCCCCACAGTGCAAGACCCTGCCCGGGAGCACCATATCAAGCTCCAGGGATGGACACACAGCCGAGCCCTGGGACAGGCAGGAGATGTTACTGTGGACAGGATGGGTCCCTTCCCCCAGCTGGGATGGGTGGCTCAGCAGCACCTGCATCCAGCTCCGTGCCTGCTGGTCGCACCCCAACACTTCCCATCTTCCAGGGGTCACAAAATGCCACACCAGGCAGTCTGCACACGTGTGTGAGCACAGGCTTTTCTACATACCTACAGACAGTTTTATAGGTTTATCAATCCAGAAAGCTCCTACATTTTCCCACAGTGCTATAGGAGACCATTACATATAATGTCAGAGCTTTAAGACCCTGCACAAGTGCCCCATATGAAGATAACTCTTCCCATCCCAAAGCGCTTACAATCGAAACATAAGAGCAGAGGCAACAGGTGGGCACAGACAGCCAGGCTGGAGGGAAGCACGTGGCAAAAAAGGAAACCCAGAAATTCAGGAGGTGCTGATGAAGCTGCACATCCCCATACTGAGATTGCTTTTGCCCATTTCATTGCATCAAAAAATTCACGTGCTGCATTCTGGGTTGTACAGATAACCCTGGAGACAAAAATGGATCGGCCATAACCATATGCTCAGATATGGTCAAACACTGGCAACTCATAAGGATCCTGTGCAGGAGATCCCAAATTAGCTATTTTTGTTTAAATGACACTTCTGCCCTTACAGCTTTTCTCACCAGCTGTCCTTTGGAGGACTGTGTTCTATATCCGTTTGTTTACCTACTCTGCTGTAGGAACCGTTCCTATGACAGCTCCTATTAGAGAGAACACCTGCAAGTCTGAAACCCTGTGCTCCTTGGGGTTGGAAATTAATTGATCATCTTGATGGGCTGAAGCCTGAAGCATTTAAAAAGGGGACAAGTGAGAATTTCCAATGAGTGGCTGTAACTGAGCACAGGGGAGGTGCGTCTAGAAGATGGCAGCTTCAGATAATGTTTTCCAAAATTCCCCTTTGCCAGGTGATGGGTTTGAGACGGTATTCTGCAGTTGCCTTCCTTTGTTAACTAACTGATGATATGTTTTCAGGATCCCTGAGCTTGCTCTAGCAGGCACCCTGCAAACATATAGAAAGGACATAGCCCAGAGTTTACATTTTCATTCTGTTCTGGTCTTTTTGGTTTGTTTTTTAATTCTGCTCATTAATAAGAGCTGTAAAAAGGTGACTTGCAGCTTCACACAGCTCAGATTCTGTGATTCTGTGGCAAGGCCAAATCCAGAAAAGCAAATCTCCCACTCAGATGCTCCTTCTGCATTGCTGAAATTAAACTGAGGCCAAAAGACATTCCCGTAATTTCCTAGAGTACAAAGCCAGGAAAAGACTTTTTAAACTGTTTTTTTTCCAGGAGGGGTGCCTTGTCTGTGGGGTTTTCCACATGTTAGAACACTGCTGGCACATATCTAGCAAGGGTGCCTGACATGAGCTTTATCAAGCACAGCTAACAGGAGAACAACCCTGCTGGGGACCTGAGTAGGTTGGACATTTTACAGTGATCACCTTGCTCTGCAGCCTCACCAAGGCTTTCATCTCTTGGCTAGAAACTCCTCCTTACTGGGGCTTTCTGTGCTCCCAGACTGGAAGGCTCTCCTCCACCACCTTTTTTGTCACTCTTCATGCCTCCTGAGTCCCACGGAGGGAGTAAGCAGCAAAGAAAAACACCATTCATTTAAAATTCTGATTTCTGCCCCTTGGCTGTCACCTGGTAGGGGTCATGACACAGCTCCTTAGGGCTGTGTCTGCAGCTGAGCAGCCCAGGGCTGACACTTCATGCTGGGGGTTACAGCAGACTGGAGAGCAAATGAAACCTCTGCAAACAAACTCTTCTGTCTTAGAAGCACAAACCTAGACAAGCTATTTAACATTTTGTCCATTAAAGTGATACCTCTGAGTCTCAGAAGCATGAAACACCTTGACCAGGCCTTGTCCCAGAGCCCAGATTTCACAAATGACCCAAGAGGTCCCTTCAACTCTACTCCCTCCTCCAAAAGCCAGCTTGGGAAAATGAGACTCCGCTATCAGAGTCAGAACCACGTATTTGGATGCATCTGGTGGCCCAGCAAGCAGCTAAAGCAAGCACTAGCAGTGCTACCCCTTGGCTTGTCCTGTAACACAATACAGAGCAGCTCCCAGGACTGATGCTTGGCAGTGCTGTCACCCGAGGAACCACTGGACTCTGCTGGTAAACTGATCCTTGTGGCAAGGCCAGGGGGCAGAGGGGAGGGGGCACACTGAGGAGGATAATTCCCACCTCCTTTAAAAATCAAACACTGTGTTCCACCGCTCCAGCACTGGGTAGTACTTTGCTCTGTGAAAACACTCACAAGAGCCGGGATATTTTAGGGGTCCAAGCTGCCCAGCTGTCAGCTGGGTGCTACATGTAGGGCCTTGCCTGGGTGCCATGCAGGCACCATGGAGGACCCCATGCTCCCATGTGCCTGGCCTCACAGGGGGAAAAACCCCTCCCAGAGAGACCAAAACAGGGAGACACACCCTAATCATACCTCCCCCATGGACAGTAAGAGCCTGCTTTGCTCAGATAGCTCTGTATTCCTAATTTCCAGTATCTTGTTGGCACCTATGCCTTGAGTGACACTTCCTCATCAGGTCCGTGGCTTCAAAGCCTGTTCCACAAGCAGCACTGGAGATCTTGTAGTGCAGGGATGGCAGCCAGGGCTCAGATGGGACCAGAGCTGTATGTATGTCCTGGGTGGCTGCCCCTCTCCAGCCTTTCACAGGCTGCCACATCACCGGGGTTATATTTAGCGAGGCATCTGCGGTGACAGTCATTTTTCCAGTATTTAGGAAATGCTAGTGCTGTCTTCTGGTTGGCTGCCAGGTGCTACTGGGAAACATGTGTTGGGATTATTTTCAGTGCTCCCACCACCACAGTGCCCATCAATCACTCCTGTGGGGCTGCTTCAAGTCTGTCTGGACCACAGCAGCCTCACAAAGTCCTCCTGCCTCCCCGGGGCAGGGGGAGCACAAGCATGAGGAGGCTCAAGGGGGGCATGCAGATCATTTTTTAAGGCATTCCTGTCATGCCAGGCTTGGCTGAGCCCATCCAAGCCCGCTGCAAAGCCTGGGGTGACGTTTAAAAAGAGTGCGCCAGAGCTGGGGGCATGCTCTGGCTTCATGGTGGAGGCTTCCTCCAAAATGGTTCCCAGGAGGAAAAGCTGAGTGCAATGTTCTTTTTCCTTGATATGCTGGCTTACAGCAGGGATTTCAGCAACTGAGATGTTGATTCACTTTACAGCTTCTCCCAGGAAGCAACTCTGAGTTTGCTTTCTGCAGGGAACTTCTTGCTCTTTAGAAAGTAAAATGCACCAAGTAATTGCTTGTGACTAAGTGAGGCATTGGAGACTAGCAGATGGTTTTATAAGTATTGTCATTATATAATTGATATGCTCTGTTAAGCCCTTTATTTTCTTTTAAACAGGGTTTTTCTTCTCAATGTACTTTGGCCACAGCAGCATCAAAGAAGCACAGCTTGAACAAACATTTCTGCCAGGTCTTGACTGCAATTTCTCCAGGATTGCAAAAGCCTTCCCCAGTATTTGGCGGATTCAGTCCAGCCTCCACACCTCAGTACCCACTGCTTACCTCTGGAGCTTTTCCTTCGGGCTTTTGATGATCATGGATATTCCATCCCAGCCTCTCCCCTTCCTCACAGCTATGCTTCCCTTCCCTGCCTGCTCTCCCACACACATTTCCTTGCTATGGGCCAGCTTTATGCTGAGGTCAGCCCAGGAATGAACCTCAGGGAGGGCTATTGCTGTGCTCAACCCTTGGCAAGGTCTGGGTTTCCTGTGGATTCAGCACTGCTGGCAAGTCCCTGCAAGCTGGGATGAGGTTGAGTGCTCCATTCCAGACCCCTTCCCCAGCTCCATCAGCTGGGGAAGGGGTGCAGAAACAGTGGCTGCCTCCCCAGCGCTGCTCCAGGGGCTCCTGCCTTCCATGCAAACCCCTAGGAAAACACACTGCAGTCACAATGTTTAAGGAAAATCTGCACCCAGGGAAAAGGAGAGGGTTTCCCAGCTGGCAAAAAACAGCAAAGCCTGTTTCACAGCCTGGCATACCCAGCAGAAACCACAGTCATGGCCCCGAGTCTTTGCTCCAAAGTGTCGACCAAGATTTCTCTCTTTCTCCCACCAAAACTTTCTTCCATCCCTGTTGTGCCTCAATAGTCTTAAAACAGCATTTTAATCTTCATGCTTTGCTTGGCTGCTCAATTATTTTTTTTCACTGGAATATATACATATATCAAGCTGCTGGTAACTGTAAAAATGTCTTGTGAATAGTGTCATTAACAGCCACAAAGTGATGGCTGTGAATTAAAAATTATTTACAGAGGAAATCTGGACACTGTTTGGAACAACTGATAAGATACAGAGTTTTGCAATAGGTGAGACAGAAAAGGACATAAAATTTCCCAAATACGTTGCTGGTGATGGATGGATTCGTCACTGTGTTGTATCTCTTGTACCAGAATCTGTTTATGTGGGCTCAGAGAAGCATCTCTATAGGAAATTGCTTATAAAAGTGTTTAGCTTTCCCTGATGGGAATGCTGATCTGCATTACATGTTATGGCAAAAGCTGATAGGGGATGGATTATTTGGCTGCTGGGGGTGGGGAGGCCCTGTTTGTGCCAAGAAAGATATTAGATGCAAATCCCCTGCAGCTGATGTTTTTATGATTCAAGTGGGTATGTGGAGGTCCCTTTAGCTATGTGTGGTGTGTGCCAGTGTCACAAGCCAAACACTGTGTGCTATTCCCAACAGGCATCACTGGAACACACAGTTTGCCCTCTTTAAAGCATCCATGCAAACATTGAAACAGTGTCCACATCACCTTTCCACACCTAACACTGACTCCCACATCTCCCTTCAACTTGCTCTTGACAACAGATGCCACCAGTCACCAGCTCTCCATGCAAGGCTTCTTCTCTGACCAGGCAGGCAGAGGCACATTGCACAACCAGGGACGGAAAGATCAGTAAAATGGTGAATTTTCTACCCGTTTCCCACATCAGAGCAGCACAAATGATCATTCTCCAGCTTGTGGGTCAAAGCACTGGTTCAAAGCAGAAGATAACACCCAAAGTGGGATGGGAAGATCTTTGGGGCCATCCAGTCCAGCCTCATCAACCCTGTGAACATCAGTCAGCTCTCCAGTGTTGCCTCTGCATGTCCCCACCATGCAGTGAAGGATCAGGGCTGTGCCCAACACCTCAAATTTCCAGTGAAAGGCCAGAAACTCCAATGTGCCAGAGGAAGAAAGCAAGAGGAAACAAGTTGTCACCTCTGTCCTGGGCCTACAGAGTAGGAGGGATTTAATAGGTTGAAAGTCCCTGTTCGAGCCATAACCCAGTGCCAAACCTCAGATAGAACAAGCCCCTCCCTGGTTATCATTCTGGCTGGGATTTTTGCTGAACTGTCAAGAAAAGAATTTCTTATCAGCCTCTTGCCACCCCTCCCCAAAATGCAGTTTTGGCAATAGCCAAGTTTCTTCACAGTTTCACAGAAACACATGGGAAGGTCTCTGCAGTTCATGTGCACTCTCTCACAGGGGCCTGCAGATTGCTGACAGCATCCCCAAATCCCACAGTCCAGCCTTGGCCACCTTCAAGCTGTACATGCAGCACATGGTGAATGCACTGAATGCACCCTGGACACCTTGGACCTGCTGTGCACAAGCGGTGGAAGAGGTCTGTATGTGGTTAGGAAGCTCCATGTGTTCTGAACCCATCAGATTTCCTTTATAGTGCCTTTTCCAGGAGCTGACTGCACCCAGCACTGCTGCTGTGCCTTCCCTGAACTGTGCAGTTTCTCCATCCATACCCAATGCATCCTGCCCAGACTCCTGCATGTTCTCAGCTGGGACAAACCCACTGCCCCTCCCAAGCTGCAGGTCACCAGCTGCTGGCACTTCAAAGGCAATCTTTAAAAACCCAAGAGATGTATCCTATTCTTGCAATGGGAGCATTTGCTAACCCAGCCTTGATGCCACTGCATCTATGCCTGCCCCCAGCCCCGGTTGCAGCAGGCAACCAGAGAAAATCAGTTTCAGGCAACATAAGCTGCCTCTTGAGGATTTTTGAAGGCTGGCAGCCTATTGTCCTGGAGCTGGAGCCCCCAGGGTTGCCTAGCTCACCCAAAGAGGGCTGTGGGCAGTCAGGGTGCATTGCTGGTGTGTAGCTCGTTCACCAGCAAATTCAGTTCCTGGAAACACTTGTTATGGGTTGAATCTAAGAATGGTGATGTTCCTTCCTGAATGGGAAGTATTTTATTTTATTTTATTTTACTTTATTTTTTATTATTTTATTTTATTTTATTTTTAGGTTTCAGATGCTTCTCAGAGAAACATTTAACATTGCTATATCTCTTAGAAAGTGAGAACAAATGACTCTTTGCTGGAGTAATAGAAACTGAAACATGAACAGTCAACAAAACATTTTGTCTACAGGAACTGCAAGGTTGCATTTAAAGCAAAGTGTTCAGAGTGTCTTCAGAAGTCCTTTCTCAGCCAGGTACCCAGCTTACTTGTGCTGTCCTGGGGGAGGAAGGAGGGACAGAGGGACATGGCAGCATCCAAACCCTCTTTGCCGTGGGTAAAACATCACCCTTTTCATCATCCCTGTGCAATATGTACATGGGGCTTGTTAGATCTCATCTTGCAACTGAGAAACTGCACCACAAATTTACCCCTGAGTGGGTTTTCACATGTCGCTAACAAATCCCACAACACAAAACCGGTCATAGAAAATATTCAGCAAAAAAAAATGCAGTACTGGGGAGGAATTTCTCTGCTTTCTTGTGTGTGATGTCTTTTGAATCATGGCTACCCAGTATAGGCAAAACTTGTGGAGTTTCCCTACTTAGGGAAATCTCCCCACAGACTTCAGAGGGATTTTCAAATGAGTAAAATTCCAGAATACATCCATCATGGTGAAAGAAGGGATTCTCGTGTTTAGTTGTCCAGGTTTTCTAAGGAAAAGGGGAAACCAAAACCTGTTTTTTTCACATTAAATGGTTATTATGTGACATCAAATGCGCTAATTTCAGGGCAAACCATGTGTGTGTATGTCATGTGTAACCCTGGTGAGTGACTGCCCTGGAGCCCTTACATACAAAGACTTCAATCAAGATTAGTTAAAATGTAATAAATCTAAGTAGGCAGAGTGGTCTGCCCCAACTATTAATAGCAGGAGTGGGGAACTCAACAACTGCTGGTTGCTCAAAGGGCTTAAATGGATAAAATGAAACAGAAGGTATATGTTTTATTATAGGGTGTCACAGTGTTATCAGATGCATGGAAATCATCCTTGCAATGCTACTGCACCACTAAATCTTGCATGCAGGCTGAATGAAGAGGATTATTTCCAATATCCTTTTGCTCATGCTGCTGTCACAGCTTTTCCATATTTGACTTTGGGAAAAGAAGAAAAGAGTTTGCAAAAGGAAGAGTCATGGCAACACTGCGTGTTAGCACCAAATCAAATCAGTCATGGCTGATCTCATCGGGACATCAGAAGTTACAAAGCCAGCAGAAAAGGCCAAAGATCCTGAGCAGGGATCCACTGGTATTTGGGTTTATATCCATTTCAAAGGGAAGAAGATATGGGCAAAGCACTTTATGGCTGACTGACATAAAGCATTTATGAATGTAAGAGAGTAGGCAACTTGGCCCAGTATGCCACAGGAAAAGTGCATTTAGAACTGGATTTTATTTTCCATTCTAAGGAGTCTGACTCCAGTTTGGACACTGCTTCTTAGTCCTTGCCCACCTTTACACTCTCGTGGGCATTGGGGTGTCAGTGGTGTGGCACAAGCACCATTTCTCAGCATATGCTTATTCAAGGACTACCCCAATGTGCCCAATCTTAGCATCTGTAGGAGGTATCATAATGCTAATATAACCTGTGGGTTGCCTCAAAATATTTTTAGACGTGCTTCAAATATGAGTCTCTCTGTGGGTGTGTAGCTGGGATTAGCAGGTTTTCTGCAGATATTACTAGAACTGCTAGAAATGAACAATGGAAAATGAAACCTAATTTCCATTATATTCTCTCACCTCTTCCAGAAAAATGACAAAATATATTAGAATGTTGGAAGTGGGACACATTTATTTGACTACAGCTATACCACTTCCCGTAATAGCTACTAGTGACTTCCAAAGTTCCCTATTTTTCTTTCAGCTTCCAAATTCATAGTACTACGAAGGATGACAAGTCATAATGCTGATAGGGATTTTTTGTTGTTGTTGTTGGCACAGTCTGAATTCATGTCCATCTTGTTCACATTTCCCCTACAAGTCTAGGGGTCTGCTTTGTATTTAGTCTCCCAGACTTGAATATGCATCTACAAGTTGAGCCTTTTGTCCAGTGACCCTTTCAAATGATGCAACTTCCTGAAAATCTGCTACAACCTTGGGAAAACCAAGAATGGGAACCAGTGAAGCAGAGGTTACAATGACAGCAACCTTCCAGTGCCTAAAGGGGGCTCCAAGAAGGCTGGAGAGGGACTTCTTACAAGGGTGTGTGGTGATAGGACAAGGGATAATGGCTTCAAGTTGACAGAGGGCAGGTTTAGATTGGACATCAGGAAGAAATTCTTGGCTGTGAGAATGATGAGGCATGGGCAGCAAACAACACAAATTGACTGTATCCATGCTCCACAGTACTTGGCATCAGGTCTCCATTGGGCCCCATGGGATGATCCTCCAACATGAATATTTTTTACCTCTTATTCCAGCTGAAAGTAACACTGAGGCCATCCTGTCACCAGTCAGAATGGTTAAAATGGAGATTGTGCACTGTGTGCCCTGGAGAGAAGCTCTGGGAAGATGGAAGCATGCAGGGCCATGCTCCATGTGGCAGGAACAAGCAGCTGGACAGGCTTGCCCGTATAATCACTTGTATAAGGGCCAGTATATCAGCTACACCACATCCTGCATAGTCAGGACACATGCAACAGGGTGCTCCCAGAAAGGGAAAAATGGATTGTCTCTGCTACAGGCTGCTGGGGCTGCCCCATAGTGCCTGCACTGTGTTGGCTGGCTGTTTTCTCTCTGGCCATCTGGAACCAGGGAAACTAGCACAAAGCATGTGTGAAGGGAGATGACAACAGCTGAAGCTGGAAAGGAGAAGCAAAGAAAGACAGAGGAAGCTGTTAGTGATGCCAGAATCTATTTTGGTAGATGCAGGGGTTTCATTTATTTTGCAACATATATCAGAGGTTGGGAAAAATTAGAAACAAATCCTAAAATGATGAAGGTAGACTTGTGAGAAATCATGATTTTTTTACTGAAAAATATCAATAATTTAAGCTATTGATATTAATCTATTAAAATGCTTGAAATTGCAATTCTCTTCCTTATCTTTCCCCTTTTACTCTTCATTCCAAGTCCCTTTGTTCCTCACTTGTCACTCAATGTGACATAGATTTTGTGATAATCTGCATTTTCTTTTCAGCTTTCTTGCAATCATCTGTTTGCCCGTGTCTCATTTCTCTCCCAGTCACTCTGGGTGCGAATCATCTGACACAATTTCAGCCGTTTGGGAGTCAGGTACTCACTCAGGCTGATCTTCTGGGCTCATTTTACAGTGGGCAGAGGGAGACCCAGCTGGCAGTTTATCCCACGCTCTCTAGGAAGGGGCAAAAGGCTGAGCTTAGCTTTCACTGGACATCTAAATCTGAGACAGAGAAAGAGGGTGACAAGCCCTGTCATCTGTGACTTTCCAATAACTGCATAATGCTGAGCTTACAAGGACAAAAGGAGGAGTAAAACAAAGGTGTGCTATAACTTGAAAGGAAAAAAAGCAGAAAATCAAGTTTCTCCACTCGTCAGAAAATGAGTTGGTTTGGGTTTTTTTAGAAATGTTATATTTAGGAAAATCCAAAATTTTCACGTGTATTCAAAATTTAGGGCAAAAAGGGCATTTTAAGCAGAAAAGTACAAACCAGATTTAGTGAAATTATAGACATTATTTCTCTAAACCTCCCCAGCGTGTAGTTGAATACTTTATGAAAGGTGAGAGAATGTTTTAAGCAAGAACAATCTTCTAGCAGCTATGAGCTGATTTGTCATTGACCAGGGAGCAGATGTGTTTTGTGATGTGACAGATGTTGCAATGACAACAGGGGAACCCAACACATGGATCAGAAACACATTTTATCTGGAGCCCTGGTGCATTGCCTACAAAAAAACAATAAAGCCAAACCAGGTGCTACATTTATCAGAAAATTATCTAAAACTTGAAGAAAGTTCCAGTATTCTTTTTTTCAAAGTAGAACAAATCTGTAGAACTTTGTGTGATATGTAGGTGCCTCTATCTCCACTTCCCTGTCAGCCCCACATATCCCTTGACATCTCTTCATTTCTCCCTATTTGACTCATTTAAAATATCAAATGTAATTTTCCAGCTGATTTTCCTTCCTGAATTTTTTAATTCCATTTTTCCAACATCCTATTAAATGTCAATCTCTCCACACACGCATAAATTACTTCATAAACTTGGGGGTGGGGGGAAGGGAAGAACAAGGGCACATTAAATAAAACCCCAAATCATTCACAAATGATGGCTAAGGAGTAAATGCTATTAACGCCATGTGGATTTTGAAGCCATGGGGATGCCATGGGGATGCCATGCTGCCTAAAGCCTGTCCAGCCACTCTGCACCTTCCAAGGGCTTCTGTGCACAGCCCTTTTCATGTGCCTTTGCAGAGAGGTGTGAACTGTGGGTGGTTTGATAAGGTGCTCAGTCTGGGGTATCAGGCCATGCACATTTCTGCTTTGTCCTGAGAAGATCTGACCTGCAATAATTCTCAAAATCTGGGAGAACTGTCCCTGTGTAACTGCTCCATTTAACAGCATCTCACAGATTCTGGCTGGCCAGCTGAGCTCCAGCATTCGTGTGCAATTGCAATGAGTGGGAGAAACCTTCTTTTTTTCTCATTTTAGTAGTAATTCATTAAATTGGAAATTACCCCAGCTGTAAAATCAATATGTTCATGGCTTATAGAGGCATATGAATGCACAGCCCCTTCTGCAAACAGAGGTTTAATTTACCTCCCAGTTTCTGTGAACTGAGGTGATATCAGTGCAGCAATGTCCCATGTAATCATGGCTGAGGTCAGGCTTTAATGTTTGCAACCCCCTGTCCAACAAACAGCTCTTTGGTCACTGAATTTGTTGATAGGGCTGTCAGAAAGAAGCACTTTCTTCTTCTAAAAGCATTATCCTTGTGACGTAGATGGGTCACTGTTGTTGCAGGCTTGTTCACCTTGTGAGAATTCCCTGAGATGCTCAGAGAGACCTGTGAAAAGAAGGATTCTACATATGGGGAGAGAGAGGCACGAGGTGGCAGCATGGCCGGTGGCAATTTTCCCCTTCATTGTGTTGCCCTGACACCAGCATTTGGCAGAACTGGCTGTTGAGCAGTAATTACAACTCCCAGGCCATGCTTCCATGATCCTTTCTTCCCTAAGGAATTTCCCTTGTGCCAGTGTCCGAGTTTAGGGTCACATGCTGGTGACCAGCAGATACAGGTGGCAGTTTTGTGAAGCATGTTGGATTCTCCTTGGCATTCTCAGCTGCCTCCAGCCACTTTCTCCTTTCCTGCTATTTACCTTTTTCCTCACCTTTAAGATGGTGAATCATTGTCTGTGTCCAAGTGCCTCTGTGCTAAATTCATTTGTGTTCATAAATATGTGAAGGCAACTACAAAAGTGAAAAAAAATGAATATATGTTAATGTATTCTGTGATCATAAAACCAGAAAAGGGAGAAAAGAAAGCAGTGATTTTATCTCTGTAGAAAGAATAATTTAAGAAACATTACCAAACATAGCTATATAACGTGGCTAATGACTCCATTTCAGGTCTTAACCTCCATAGTGACCTGCCCATAAATGAGATGTTTTTTCAACCTCATGTCCTTCCCAAGCTGCAAATAATCCACAGCATCAATGATTTCAGTCTCATTTATTTGCACCAGTGTGACTTTCTTTTTTGAATAAAAAGCACAGTGCCACACATTTTGCCTACAGCTGGAATAACACGAGAGCTGTTAGCTGTTAGAATTCACCCGAGGGGAGCAGTTTAAGGTAAAGCAGCATTAGCCTGGAGCACAAGTCACAGCACAAGAGAACCCCCTCAAAATGAAAATAAAAATGCAAATCTGCCCTCTGTGTTGCCTGTTACACCATCTTTCTAGGTTTTAAACATTAAGAGAACAGCCCTGCTTGATTTTTTTACTCCCAGGTTGTTTCTTTAGCTCAGTGCACAGATATTATTCTGCCAAATAACTCCTGCGTAATTTGAGCTATGCCACAAGATTAATCCCTTGGTTTTTTTAGAGGACAACCTGATGGAAAGAGCTGCAGTTAGCAGGTGGGCTTGTGGCAAAGAAAAGAGAGCAAGGATCAATTATAGCCTTGGACATGGCTGCTCAACTATGTATCAGATAACCACCAATTCCCTGAAAATCTGTCACTATCCAGCAGTTGCTACGCAAGGGTGAGTGTAAGACTGCTGAGTTCATGTTCGTAATCGGGCCAGGTGGGTGATGCCTTTTAAGGAGAAGTGGCAGGAGGAATGCACTGGGACCCAGGATGAAGAGCCCTGTAGTTTTTGCTGGAATAAAATGCACTTGATGGCCTGGGACCTCTAGTTTGTCTGCAAAGGGTTATTGCAGGGGGACCACATAGAAGCAGAGCCCTGCCAGTCAGGTTGTGATGCTGCTTTGATGGCATGGGTATGTGGAGGATAAGGAATGGGTCTGATCTAGGAAGTGCTTGCTTTCTCTTGAACACAGCCCACTTCTAAATATCCCCCATTTTTTCACTGTAACATATGTTTCTGTGCATTTTTAATTTCTAATTTCTCCTCCTGCTGGCACCATTGCACAGACATTCTCTTTTCAATACAGGACACAATATCTGGAGGTTGGTTTAATTGGTCAGACAAGATTATCACATGAAAACGCTTAAGATTGCTCCCTTATCTGCAGGGATACATGCAAAGCTCTTTGATGAGAGAAAGAACATGCTGGTTCCACATCTCACCTCTTCAAACAATCCTCTGAACCTGGTGAAACATCTGGCTGATCCAGCTGATTACCAGATCTTCATGTTCACCCAGACAAACCCACTTTACCCCACCTCCTGCTACTATCTCACCTGGCAGCAGTTTTATTGCACTGCTGAAACAGCCAGTGGAAGAGACCTGAGAGCATGAGCCTGACACCCACCAACATTATCGCGTATGGAATTCCTCTTGGGTGCAAAAAACTCACATCCTGTGATGTGCATTTGCCAGGGTTACCCAATATTTTTTACCAAGCTATCACAAAGTCTGAATGAAGTTGAACAAGTGAAGAAAGGAAGGGGCAGTGGGACACACCACTCACAAGGTGACCACAGATTAAGCTGTCCCCACAGCTGGGTGCTTCTCAAGTGCTCTGCAGACCAAAGTTCATTCATAGCTGTTCCTCAGCAAACCTTTTTATATCATGAAACAATACCATAAAGAAGATAAAATGCTGCTCAGAAGCCAGAAAAAATAACCAAGGCAAAACAAACACAGCAAAATAAACAGATATTTTAGTGCCAAAAGACCAGTAGGTTCTTAAGTGTCAAGAAATGAAGCTGTTCTCAGAAGGGGCTAAAAAGATTGAGGTAATGGGAGCTCAGGGACTTGTGGTTGCCACTACACAGTGGGACAGCTGAAGTCAGGGACTGCTCCCAGCTGTCCTCTTCATGCTCCCCATCCAGAGAGTCAGGACATCTGCCTGCCTCAGCCATTGCATTTTTAACGCCATGTGAGTCAAGACCCTTAGGTTCCTCCTTTTGAAGATGGGGTGTAGGTCCTTGTGTCTCTTAGTTGTGTATAAAAACACTAACCAAGAACCAGAGATGGAGTTACAGGGCAGTGACTCACAACTGCCTGTTATTTACTAAATAATTTTATGGTACGCTAAGCACGTATTATGCTCTTCTTTGCCCTCCCAGGGGAACTGTTGCAAACAAATTTTGGGAGATGGTGTCTGTCCCAAAGCACCTGTAGTCTGGACAGGCAAGACACACAAAGTGTGGAAGCATAAACAGTAGGGCAGATAAGTGATTTGCCTGAGGTCACAGCATTAAAACTGGGACTTGTTTCTCCTGATGCCCCATTCCCCATCAGGTATTTTGTCCATTCAGTTCTGACACTGCTATCCCTGGAGATGGAAAAAGTCAACTGAAAAATATGGCAGAACAGAATATTACCAATGGATGATAGGGGCTTTTACCTGGTACCTATTTACAGGATTAGTTGTTACAGAGGAACTAATCCTCAGGGTTCCATGACCCATGAAAAAAAGGTTGGTTGTCTTTGACACCATTTTTATTTTATCTCTTCTTCCACCGAGAAAAGGTGGTTTAGGATAGGACAGGATAGGATGGGACATTCATTGCAAGAGTGCTTGATACAGATCCTATTGCTGTCCCGTGGGTACAAGTGATATGTCCATGGTATTCCAACTCATCTGTGGCAGAGCAGAGGTGGGTGATGCAGGGATGTCCTCCAACAGCTGAGTGGGGAAGAAGAGCAAGTCCCTTGGCTGCTCTCCTCAGCCATCAGCTTTGCAACCCTACCCTTAGTTCATCTGGTGGCAGGTTTTGGGGTGACCACTTATGCTCTCCCATGAACTCGGGGTGCTCCACACACCCATCATGTCTCTATCCCTGCTCTCCTTTTGCAGAGGTGTCATTCAGATGTGTCCCATTTTACCAGGAGCGAGAACTGTGGACAGAAAGGGAAGCAGAGGGGATTAAATTTACCGCCTGGAAACCTTGAAAGAGGCACTGGAAAAGCTGGAGCAGTAAGCTGAATGTTAACACCTGCCTCTGAGAGCTCCCTGCTTTGTCTATAATTAGAATATTTGTTCTTGAAGCAGCTCAGCTATGCCCCTGAGAAGGAAGAGCAGGGAGAATGTCTCAGGGCACTGTAAGAGCCAGTGAGCTCCAGGAAACATAAATGTGTGTATCTTAGGCTTTTGTGGTTTCTGTGACATCTCACTGGCTGTTGGAATGGCAGAAAATTTCTACGAACAGGAAAGGATCCTGATACAAAATGAGTAAGAATTCAGGCCCTTTGAAAACCACTTGCATTTTAATAGCATTTATTCCTACAGAGAGGCAGCAAAGAGAGAAGCTGCTCAGGGATCATGGGGATATTCCAACCACATAAACATGCTTCCTATGGCATTTATTCCTGATTACCTAAACCCACAAATTGGAGTGGATGGCAAGAGGGGAGGGGAGCTCTTGTGGGAAAGATGGAAGAGGAGCACCGGTAGTGAGGTACAACCACATCTGTGAAAGGTTTCATATCCTTGGGACCACTTTGAGGAAATTTTGTGTGGACAAAAGTATCTGTCCATGCAGAAACTTATCAGTTTAAGCTGGGGTGTAGGAAAACCATCAAATTTCACAGCCTCTGGCTGTGAAAGCCAAGGGAAGGGAAAGGGTCTTTCCTGGTGGACCAGAGACACAGTGTGTAAGGGTGGGACCTCCACATGGGTAGAAGTTGAGTTAGGTTAAAGGGAAGAGATGAATCTTGAAGCTTTCCTAAACCAATGGAGGATGAACTGAATCCCTCCAATAAGTGCAGTTGTGGGGGTTGGAAAAGGGCAAATCCCTCAAATGCTTTGCCCTTCACAACAGCAGCCTGAACCTTCAACATCAAAGGTTGAAGAGAAAGGCAAGGTGAAGAGAAAAATGGCAATGGTGTCCCTTGGTGCAGACCACAGTGGGTCTTCCAAATGGGTGTGTTTGAGTGTCTGTACAGAAACAGGGCTAAACCCACCACAGCTACTCAGCCAATCTTCGGGCAAGGGTGGGACTTGAGCACCAGGTGAATCCCTCTCTGTCCTGGGAGGTGAGCTCCTTCCCAAGACACCGGGAGCAGCAGAGGAGTGGGCATGAGCAGCCCTTCCCTGGCTCGATCGCCTCGGTGGTGAGAACCCAGCGGAGCTGACGGCCCCGCTGCTGCTGCCAGCCCTGTGCCAGAGAGCCTGCCCAGCCTTGCAGCCGCTTTATCATTTTAATTTAGCTCTGCAAACCATGAGCTGTTAGGGCAGGATTCATGCCTCTGGTATTCACTCTTGGCTCTGGCAGGAATACACTCTCCATGGCTTCTGGGTGATGGGGAGGGGCCCTGCACACCACGGTGCTGGTGGGGCACTGGTGCGTGCCTGACAGCTCTGCCGACATCCTGGTGCCTGGTTCCTGCAGCTACTCAGCTGGCTGGAGTGCATGGGGCAGGAGGAATGGGCTCCCTCAGGGCACAGATTTGGCTGCTCTGGGTGAAATCCAAGCAATGCTCACCCACGTGGCTGAGGGGTGGCATGATGGCCAAGGGAAGGCCACAGGGTCCCCCCACAAGGGAGGGATGTGGGCTTCCTCTTCTCGGCTTGTAATTGCTGCCCTGGCCCGACTGAGCTGGGTGAAAAGTCAGGCTTTGGTAGGTGGGCACAGCACCACATGAAGCTGTTGGGTGTTCCCCTCCAAGGAGAGGTGGGGGCTGAATGTGGGGCTGCTTTGGTCCATCCTGGTGTGATGTTGTAGCACTTCCCATGGGTTTTCCCAGCCAGGCCCACGGCCCCCAGTGAGCCCCAGCCCTGCAGCATGCCCAGGCCCAGGGTGCTGGGGAACCTTCCAGCCTCGTTCATGGTGGCCGTGCCTTCCCTCCCATGCCAGCCCATGCTGCCCACGCTGTCTTGAGTGCTTCCTGCAAACACTGACAATGGAGCCAAGCCAGGGTGCCATCCCCTGGGAGCTCTGGAGGAGCTCTATGTCCCCGAGGAGGCTCAGAGGTGTGTACCCAAGGGCAGCCTTCCCAGTGGACATCTTGGCAGGCTGCAGCTCCAAACTGGCCCTCCTTCCTCCCAGGACGAAATGGAGCCACCCCAGAGCAGTGACTTCAGCATTGCCCCTGGGTTGCAATGGGAAGGGATCCTGCGCTCTGTTACACCCTCCAGTAGCTCGTCAGGAGCATATTTCTTTCTGCAGATGAAAGAATAAGGATTTTGCTTTGTTTCTGTTTTCGAGAGCAAAATACCTCAGTGAAAACATTTTAGATCTAATAGCTTGACTAAGCTTTGAATTCCTGTGGTCACAGAAAGTGATGTCTTATGAGCATCCATAAAAACTTCAGGCATTAATCACGAGTGCAATATTCCTCGCTTCCATAGCGGCAGCAGGCGATGTGTTACAGCGGTGCAGGACGTGCTCCTGCAGGGAAGGGAAAGGCACGCCTGCAGGGTGACTCCAGGGAAAACAGACCAAACTCCCGCCATCCACAAGCATGACAAAGTTTGGAGTAGCATTTTGAGATGAAGTTAGTGGAGCTGCTCCAGACACTGTAACTGACATCACCCTTTGGCTTAAAACTTTTCCAAACAGCCCCAGTAGTAACACCACTGTATCCTTCGGCACTGGGGGAGGGCCCGGCATGGCAAGTGGGTCATCTTCCCTCTGGTGCCACCTTCGTCCCCACACAGCTGAGGGTCTCTAGCCTCGCAGGGTTTTCAAGGCATTTTGTTAGATTTTTCATTACTGATGAAGGGTTCATATTGTACTTAAAGCAGTGATTTGGCTCCTAATTATTTTCTCTTCTAGGAAATTACTTCAAGTTTTTATTGTTGTTGTTTTTAAAGTTAAAATAATTTCTTTTCCGCTGTGTTTCCTCCCTTCCTCAAAAGAAATGCCATTTATAGGACACCAATGTCTGCACCCAGAATTTAATTGCTTGTGGAAACTTGTCTGTCCATGAGTGCGTCAGCTGTTTTATACCTGAATCAAAAGTGTATTTAGAGAAAAAAAAAAAAAGATAAAAGAAAATGGAGTGTTATAAAAAGCATAGCTGAAGGGGTTTGAGAGGCATCTCCATATCAAGAAAAGTTACATCACCTATGAAAACATCAGATATACTCTTCCAGCTCTGCAGTCATTATCCTTATTAGCAGTGTTGTTATTACTGCCGGAACAAGCGTGAGCTCAGGGCCATGGAAGCAGAAGGGCTCCGGGCCACATCCTGCACATCCTGCAGCACACACCATGGGAGGCCTGACCTAGACATGCAACAGCAAAAAAACCAAAACTTGTACAGAAGAGATGAAGGAGAATTTTTGTAGCTGCATTTCTGGGAGAAGTGATTTTCTTGAGAAGGAGCGTTTTAGAAAATTCTTTTTGTTGTTTTTCTCTCACTGCAAACACAGTGGGGCAACTGACATAAGAAATTGGGCACATTCCTAGAAAAGAGAGACTATTTATAAAGCTCTCCCCTAGACAGGAACTGTCTGCAGCCTAGCAGAGATCTGCCTGGTAACCCAAGGGAGAGGCACACACTGAGAGCTCCTTCACCTTCAGGCACCAGCAACCCCCAAAACCATCACACTGTCTTCCTGTCCTCCCAGGGATCATGAAAAATTTCAATGCTTTGTTTAGAGGAGTTGCTTTAGTCCCATCTGTGGCAGAGAGGTGGACACCACCAGGAGGTTTTCTCACCCTAAAGGGATTATTGAGAGAAGGGGCTGTGTCTTCTCACTGGCTTATAGCTTATCCCAACAATGACAAACAAAGGCCTGTCTGAACCAACACACTCCCTTCAAAATGGACTACTCCAGGCAGGTTGGCAGAATTAAATCTGGCCAAAGGTGGATATTTTTGTAAACAAATTGTATTTAAAAAAAAATGCCAATCCCCTTTCCTAGGAAGCCACCCACTTTTTGCATGCCAGCTGCTCTGCTGCCTGGAAACTTTCCAGACAAAGTGCAAAAAGTTTCTGGATGGGCTGTGAATTAATTCAGCAGCAGTTCATTTGTTTCCTTTAGCTGCATGTACCAATTGCAAATAGGGTTAACAGATGATGTTTTCTACTTAGAATAGTTTATAAAACAGCACAGGAATTATTTATAGCCGGACTTCTCTGCATACATGGAGATTCAATCCGAGGTTGAAGAAATCAAGCTCTCTAGCACCAGTTAAACCCCTTCTTGTTAAAGTTTCATAAATTACCATCAATGGAGAACAGTGTACAGACTTATACCATGCCAGCTGGAATTCTGGAAGACAGGTTTGCCACTTCATCAGCGAGAGGAATCACACCAGTTTTCACAAGGAAACAGGAGGAACTGATGTTCATGCTGTTCTGCATGGGTTGGGTTCTCTGCTGATCTGCTGCTCCATCAGCAGCAGCACCACAATTTGTCCCCACCCAGGCATCCAGATTACAAAAAATTAGAAGTGAATTTAAATGTCAGCATTTTACAAATAAGCCCGCAGATAAAGTCCTTGCACTGCTCACTGTGTGCTATGTCTCAGTTTTAGATAGTACCAACACCTCATTTACAGGCCAGTTAGGAGGTTAATACACTTATATATGCATAAATGTGTGTATGTATGGATGTGGGTGCAATTTTATAGCTAGCATGTTAACAGGATTGTCACAGGCCCAGACTGGACTGCTGGCTCCATCAGCTCACCATCTGAAATGTCTCTTTTCTAGATCAATCTCTTATAGCTCATTTAACTCCTCACACTTCATGGTTATGGGATAGTGTTGGATTGGTTCACTCCAGCTTATCAGCTGGTTACTTACTATGCTGGAAAAGTCCTTCTGCATGTACATTTAACTATATTGCATTTCAAAATGAGATGGACCACTTATCTGTAGAACTGGTCTTGAGGTATACTTACAGCACCAAAAGAGATTTAAAAAACCAGCCTTTCTTCAGCCTCAGAAAGAGGACAGCTGATGCCTTCAGAGCTGCTGAACAAACTCTGTGCTCTGCACCCTTTTGGAAAGAAAAAAAAGCAGATTCCTGTGCTTTCAAGACTGACTTTTCCCAAGGGGTCTACCAGCACTTGTGCTCCTGCTGCCAAATTAGCTCTGCTCCTAATGAGGAGAACTTGCAAAGGTCTGGAGACAGTGCAGGTAAACCTGGTTTGGCTTTTTCCTCCAGCATGCCAGGAAAAGCTTTCAGATGACATGTGAGATGACCACAAGGCCCTCAGATAACAGGCCGGAGATGGCTGCAGGCATTTCCAGTGGCATCAGCATCATCTAGCAGGGAGCTCTGTGCAGTGAGCAGTGAGTACAAGGCATCCAGTACGTGCAAGTGCCAGGAAGTGCCCGACAGTTGGAGAATTTATGCACTTATTTTTCACATGATCATCAAGTCCCAAGGGAGCCTGGACACCCAGAAACAAGCCAGGTGGTGTGGGTGCCTGCAGACCAGCCTTTTGTCAGAGTCAGATATGACTTAATTTGAACTGAGGGTGTCTTCAAATTGCATGCAGAACCATAGCTTCTCTTCTCCTCGAGTCCTCTAGATTTGAACCAGGTTCCATAATTGGAAGGATCAAGTGGGAGCTAAATCCATGGCTCTTGACTTCTTTCAAAGACAAAACAGTGCTTACTTCCTTGCATTCCTTCAGGCTGCTCCTGTCCAACAGGAGAGATCTAATGACCTAATCCACGTGAAGCCCTGGAGATACTGTTCTTGCTTCAAAGACTAAATGCAAATTTTGTTCTTGTACCTTGTGTGGTTGAAGGGCTTGGCGTGAGTACAGAGGTGGGAGGTGCAGAGGGCACTGTCTGAGGGATCAGCAGCAAGTAATGGCAGCACCTTGCCACAAAAAGGCTAGAAGATAAAAGTCCTGCTAGTTGCTATTCAGGTTTTCTTGTAATGATGCAGGGACTGCAGATTCCTCAGTGTGCACCAGAAGTCAGACTTCAAATGATTTTGAAAAGCAATTTTTTCCCACCTCAATTTCAAAGACCTTCAACTCCAAGGCATCTCTTCACACCCCAAACCCTCTTCCTCTCCCAGTATTTTGCCACTCAACCACCACCTTCTTGGCTGTCACCCTCCCTCCTGGAGCGGACAAGGATGACACTGAGAGCCGTGTCCTCCCTGGGAGCAGGTGGCTGTGCTCCATGGCCATCCAGGCATGAGCCTCTAAGGTTGCACCACTGAACACAGGTGTGGAGGCATGAGAGCAAAGAAATTCTTTGGGCTGCATCTTTTCCATTTAAAGTATCATCTCCCCCTTCCCTCTCTCTGCCCAAGGCCACTGATCTCCAAGATTTGTCAAAATCTTGGTCTCTGAGCATCGTTTGCCTCAGCTTCCCCTTCTCAAGGCTGTTTTGCTTCTGCTATTTCTCCACCTTTGTTGAAGTGCAGACACCTATTCTCTTCTCCCATTCTATTCTTGGATAGTCTGAAGCCACCACAGCTCTTGCTGGCTGTAAAGTTTGTCCCAGTTCACAACACTCAACCCTGAAACAAGAATCAAATCAAATGAGGGCTCTGACCACATGTGGCATCAACTGGTGAAAAACAGCAGCACATGTCTGAGAGAAACCTTGCTTGGTGGAAATTGGTGTTAACACATCCCCTTGAACATCTTCCACCCAGTCAGATCCTGCTGAAGGCTGGATGCCACTTCCAGACAAAGCCTGCACAACACCCAGATATCGCAGACTGTTGATGACTTGTAAAAGGGGTTGAAAACATCATCAGCACAGCATAATTATTTGCAAAACAAGCCAATTTCAATGCTCAGCACAATAGTTTTAAACAGCAGTTGATGAAAATCAATTTCCAAGTCTGTTGAGAGGCTGATAACATCCCTGGTTGCACTGCTCGTCCTTCTGGCATGCTCATTCCCAAGTAATCATATTAGAGGCAGATGTCATACAAGAATGTGACCCCACTAACCATTAAGAGACACTGAGCTCCTTTGTCTTCTGAAGCAAGTTTCCATGGGATTATACTGGGTAGAATAATTTAAGATTGAAAAACAATAACAATCCTGAAATAATTTAATGGGGTATTTCTTTAATCTTCCTTGTATGGAAGAATCCAGACTAATCAGGGGTAAGGGGACACCTCTCCCCAGGGGTAAATGGCCATGAAATACTCACTCACATCCAATTTCTGTGGGACCAGGCCATTTAGTGGTTGTCAGTATCTTTGCAAATCTCCCTCCTAGGTGAAATTGCACTCTGCTGTTCTGCCAAAAAGTAGTAGTTACTTTTGGTTTCAGGGGGGCTTTCTTTTCCTAGATGAGAATATACAGATATTCTCATCACTTTAGAGAGACTTTCAAAACCCAGGTGCAGATCTTTGGCATCAGCAACCTCCCCACAGCACTTCATAGCACATAAATCTTGCTCCCAGTTAATCAAACAGTGCTGGAGTGAGCCAAGAAACCATGAGAATGTAAAATGCTCTTCTCCTCCCTTCCCATTTATCAGAGATTGCTGCTGCTGCTTCTTCAGAGGCAGAGTGAGGAGTTTATTGCTTCAAATGTGACTTTAACACTGGTAAGGATGCTGCCTTGGTTGGACATGGGCATTTTCTGTGCAAAGGAGCTTTTTGGGTTTGGATTTTTTAACCCAGAGCTGCCCTTGCTGGGCCAGCTGCTCTCCTGCCTTAACCCTTCTCTGGAACTGGTTTTTCAGCCCTCACCTTTACTTTACCCCCAGTCTGAATTCTCAGCAAGGCTGTAACTGTTGTGCAGTTGTGTTAGGAACAACCACACCATTTTCCCCATCCAGAGACTTTGCTGGGCACGTGGCTGCCTTCCTAACATGGCAGCAGAGCACAATGCAAAGTGCTGTGACTGGGATAACAACCCCGCTTCTGTTGCAGGTGTTTTGGTCCTCTGTGCTCCCCAGATTGTGTGCTGCAGGACAGCTCAGGGTGCTTTGCCTTTTGTTGATCAAGAGCTTTGTGAGGGTGAGAGAGGAGATAACTCCACTGACACTGTAATTTTCCCACCAAAGGAATCTTGGAGCAACACCCCCTTTTTGCTCAAAGTTAACACTGCTGGTGCCAGACTTGCTTTCAACCAGGGATGTTCAGACTCAAGCTGAGCCAAATAGAGCCAAAGGAAAAGACTGTACCTCCAAACTGTCATGAAATCAGGATCAGCACATGAAGAAGGAGCTGTGTTTAAAGACTTGTTTAACCTCCTGCTTAACAGAAGTCTTTACTTTAATCTATAATGCCATCTTGTTTTGTCTTAATGAAGTTATGCAAAAAGTTCTTCTCTGAAAAGAGCAACCCAGCATTTTCTTTCTTCCCTTCAAGTTGAGATGAAAAGGACTGCCTGCAGCCTGAAAGTTTGTTTCCTTAAGGAAACGGAAAGCAAAGAATTTACTTATATTAATGCTTTGTATCAAGTACCTTTGAATTTCAAGGGGTAAAAATCAGCCTTGACCTGGCTGCTGAGTCCAGATTTTCATGATGTTTTTCCCACTCTGCTGGCGCCAAGGTCAGTCAGTTGCACTTCTGCTTCAGTCTGTTTTAATTCTGGTCTCTTAACACTGATTTCTCTGTGCAAGACATGGAAGCCACACCCTAGTGTGTGCTACTCCCAGCCATTAACAATCCTGTGCTAAATAAACACACAAGGATACTTCTGCATCTGGTTTTACTGGCAGGAGAAAGAGACATTATATGTCTCTGGAAATCTGATAAAACAGTGACATATAAATTCTGGATTACTAACATGGCCAGTTTAACTCCACTGGACAGAACTTGCTGCAGTGCTTAAGGCTGAGAATAAAACTTCTCACTTTTCCTAAGCACTGTAAACAGAAAAAAATTTAAATTAGCATTTGGCAATATCTACAACTTTCAACCAGCAGATAATCACCCCTCAAATTCAGTTTCTGCAGTCTGCCCTACTACAGGGTAATGACTTGTCATTTGTTCCGTCTTATTTGTGGAGCATTGCACAAGCCTGTCTTTCTTCCATGAATTTTTTAAAAAGCTGGATAGTTGCTTGGCAAAGGCCTGGGCTGGTGCCTGAGTATTGTGCAGTCTATACCAAGCTCTGCCACGAGCTTCCTGCGTGACCTTGATAAGTGCCTGCGTTTCTCCCGTTTCTCAATTTCCCATCACAGCCGTGCACATTTTCCTCCGTCTGTACTTTGTAAATTCCTTGAACTGGTAAATATCTCTCTCTATATTCATCTTTATGCAGGGCTTACTGCAGATCTAGTTCAGCTTTTCAGATGCTAGAAGCACTGTGATTAAATGAAGAAAAAAAAGTTTTGTTTTTTGTTTTGTTGCTGCAATACTTAAGATTACCTGATCATGATACAAATATATAAATATATGTTTGTTTAGCCTCTGTTTGCAAGAGCAATTCAACTAGCATCAGGTAAGGAGAAAATAGTAAATGCTACGAGCTGGTGAACATGGAGGATGTGGAAACCTGGAGCAGGAATGGGCATGAAGGATGAGTTTACAGAAAAGTGAGTGGCAGAGTTGGGATCATACAGCAAAAATTTAAGGAAACAAGGTCAGGAGAGCACTAAGAGCAGGGTAGATGGAGATTTTGCCAAGAGTGGTGGAGGAAGATGGAAAAAGAGTGGACTGGGAGTGAAAACGGGGAGTTTAACTTTGGCCATTGCTGATAGTGATTCCACATGAAGAAAAACACGAGCAGGACATCAGAATTCCCCTCAGACCTCAGGACATTCCTGGCCTAGAGAACCCAGAAGGATCTGGCTGTTTTTAACAGGAAAGCAAAGTCTGCATCTGTTTAAAATTTAGTCCCCGTCTCTGACCTTTCTAAGAATTGCAAGTGTGAGACTTCTGGCACAAAACTTCCCTCCCTGCTACCAAAACAGAGCCACCACCTTTCTCAGCAGACAGGGCAGTCTAGTGCAGTGCTGATGGAAAAGCCATTGCTGAAATACTCCATTCAGCATGTTTAAAGAGGCTTCATCAAACAAAACCAGAAAGAAGAATCCTGAAAGGAACATTATTTTTATTAAACGGCAAAATTTATATTATTAATGGGAGAGCCATTCACAGTTCATGTATATGGTCTGCATTTAAGGAACATGTTATCTATACATTAAAAAGTCACTCAGAGTGTTATGGAAAAAGACTACCCACAGATAACATTGACACAAGCAAAGCTGTGAGCACTTAACCGCTTATCTTTGCTTAAGTGTCTTCTTAGGAACACACATTTTCATATCCATCTTAATTTACAGAGCTTAAGTATGAATGAAATTTGCACCCCATTTGATTGTTTCAGATACTGAACTAGACTCTGGTCTTAGCTCCTTGGTCGAAGGAGACATTTCTGTCTGTCAAAAGTAGACTCCTTCTGAAGAGATGTTGCTAGTGCTCTGGCCCATGTTTTGACATAATTATGCAGTTTCTATGTTTTGCCTTGATTAAAGTGTAGGATTTGTCCTTTGGGGTCAATGCTGCATTTATGGTTTCCAAATGGGCCTTTGTAGTTAGATCCTAGAGAAGTAATTCATTGCAGAGGAATTGTGCACAGTTAAGCTTTGTCTAGTAGGAAAATATGCACTATATGTGTGCATAACAAGAATTTGAGGGCAGAATTCTTCTGTCTGAGCCAGATAATGGGGTAAGAAGGTGTTCTGGAGATGTACTGTGGCCAGCAGCTTGAGTGCAATTACATGATATGGTCGCTTTGATGGTAAAGTTATCTTCAGATGTTCCAGTGAAATAGAAACGTCCCAAATACTTTGCTTAATAATTTAATTTTCCACTAAAATATGTGTGTCCTTCAAAGATGCCTTCTTGTTGAAACAACTTAATTAGAGACCAATATTATGACAAGGTGTAATGTGGATCTTCTGTGTGCTTTGTGGCTCAGAAGAGAGTTCTGCCAAGCTGGATCAGCCGAGGGGCACAGAGTGTCCGTAAGAGAAAGATGAAAATAGCTGCAGTGTCTGATTGTCATCCCGGAGTTTGGTGGGTTTGACACTTTACACCAGCAGCACTTGGGAATCAGGAAGGGCTCCTGGAGCTGAGTGTTAAGTACATGAACCTGAGCAGTGTAAATGTCACAGGAATAGGGCCAGTTTGGGAACCGGTGTTTGTTCATAATCGAGTCTCCAGGCTTTGTCTGACACGACTGAAGTCCATGTACCAGCACACTCAGGCACTATCTTTCCCCCCTCTCTTTCCCTTTTCTCCAGATAAGAGCATAGCACACGTTATTCTAAGGAAATGACAGAGATATTAATCACCGATTCATCAGGATCTCTAACAAAGGCCCTGCTATTTTGAATATTCATATTGCCATGGCATTAGGAATGTCAGAATTGCCATCGTTCTGCAGAGAATGACACATCCCTGCTCTTCCTGCTCGGCATCTCCAGGATGCAGCTCCGAGGAGAGCGAACCGCGCGCGGTTTCTTCTCAAGCGCTGCCCCTGCTCTCCAGACGGGAGGCAGAGGCACAGAGACATGAAATGACGTGGCCAGATCACATGGGATCCCAAGGAGAGGCAGGAAAGGAACGCAGGTCTTCTTAATCCTGGCACAGGGAGGGAACTTTGTTTCTTATAAACAAAATAATTCACATACCTGACATGAAAGGATGTATCGGGGTGATGAATGTATGTGTGAGTACATGGGCACGTAGGTGATACACATATAACATTTGTGAGATATATAATATTAGATGTGTAACTCATTCAGACTTGGCCAGAAAGAGCTATTGTAGTGCTGGCTGAACAAATTTATGTAAATCAGTCACTGATGAAATTAATAACCTTTGCAATATTCTTCAGGCAAATCAAATGCTTGTGGAACTGTTGGTCCCAGAGCCCCAATCTAGAAAAGAACTTATGATGGAAAAATGGGTCTTAACAGAGGAAGAAGGTGTATGAAGAGGGAACTCTCTGTTCTCCATCTCACCACCACCCCAAGGTCATTCTTGGCTTAGACCACCAGGATTAGCCTTTCTTGCACAGCTGGTACTCAGCTTGGGGAGTTTGTTGCTTTAGAAGGCTGTGGAGACAAGGAGTGACAGCAGAGCCAGGGATTACACAAATTCATAAACAAAAGGTGCAAGCAGGGATGTGCCCTCTAATGTCACAAGTTGGAACATGGAAAATTCCAGTTAGAGGTAAGGCCAAAAAATGTTTTACCATGACAGTGGTCAAATATAGCACAAGCCACCCAGAAAGGCTGTGGGATTTCCCATCCTCACAGATGTTGGAGGCTGGACTGAACAAGTCCCTGAGCAAGTTGATCTTGGTCCAACTCAAAGTTGTACTGAGTTGTTCCAGAGGTGCCTCCCAGACTAAATTATTCCTTGGTCCTCTAACGAAGTTACCAGTTCTTCTTTTTACTCCTGTCTTTCTTCCCTCTCCTCCCCCTGTCTTGCTTTCTCCCCAGCATGGCTGGTCTTGCAGGAGTTTGGGCTCCCCTCTTGCTCAGAAACCCTCAGTCTATGGCCTTCAGGATTCCCATAATACTCTCAGGGCTCATGTCTTTTAAGGCTAACTTCTTTGCTCTTCTCTGTGGAGACTTTCCTGTTCCAGCCCCTTGAAACAGAAATTGATTTCCTCAGGCAGCAGGTCTGTGGTAGGAACCTCTGGGATTTAACTGGCCTGGGAAAGGGCTGGCCCAACCCTGCCACCAAATGGTGGTTTCCATGGTCAAGGTACACCAATTTCCTAACATTCATCATGCTCCTTCATTTTACTTGGCCCACATTCCTACACTGAAATTTTGCCTGGGCATCAAGTAAGCATTCACTCCAAAAAAAAAGAATCAGACAATTTTGGCGCAGCTGGCCAGTGGCCTATAACTTTAAAAAGTGGAGATGTACTCAACTTAAGCTGGTTTTGGTCTCTGCACAGCAAATGCCTGGCTTAGCTGGCCTGTCAATGCTCATTTATGTGGAAATGAAGAGGCAATGACAGCATGAGATGTATTAGCGGGAAAGAAGACACTGGATTTCAAGTGCCTGTACTAGAACTGGGAGGCTGTTTGAATGTTTTGTGCGTCTTCTCTTCCTGCCCTGAAGTATTTCAAACACTCACATCTTGTTTGCTGAACACTCTGAACAATACACGTGGAGTTACAGATTGATATCATAAATCACCTAAAGAACAAGACGGTCTTTCAGAACAGAAAGGACAATTTTGAGGAAGTTTATTTTTTAAATGGCAGTATTTATCCTCTTAGTACTTAGAAAAAAAAAAGAGTCTCAGCTGTTAGGCCTGAAAACCACCTGGAAAACATTAAAAAAAGCCTGTATTCTGTCTTTAACATTGTATGCTTCTGTGTATGTGTGAATGCACTTGTATATATATGCATGTATATGTATACATAAAAAATCAAACAAAGTAAAAGTGGGTAGGATCAAATTTTGCGAGCCAAGTGAAATCCCAAGCTCCACCTTTATTTTAGATAAATGCACATTTTTGAGCCAGTGTGGAGATATGAAGCTAAACAGGAACAGACAGGATAAGCAGTGATGGAAGCTGAGTTTCTCCTTCAGAGGCTGTGCTGGAATGGCTGTGTTGGCAGAGACCCCAGATGTAACTGTGTGTACACTAAAGGCAGGATCTCTGTATCTGATACAGCTATGCTGTGTCCCCTGGTAATGCAAGCTGGGTCAGCAACATAAATCTTGGAAGGTCCTACTGAATGTTGATATTCCGCCTCAGGAAGATTTCCAGAGTTTATTCAGAGCGGGGTTGAAAACCTGAAACTCCAAAATTGCTGTAAGGGAAACCTTTGGGGAAAAGAACACAAACAAACATGAGTTTGTTTGATTTAAATTCAATCTTTTGATCTAATTAATTTTTATTTTTCACTGTTTCCATTTTGCACTATATTTTGTAACTACTTTGTTACATTGTGATCCATGTTACAGTAGGATATTAAAATGAGAAGCTGTTCTAGGCTGGAAATTGAAAATTACTTTATTCTCAAAAGGTGGAATAGGATGTTTCAACAACTTTTCTGCTTGATTTTAAAAATCTTCCAGATTTTAATAGAAACAATTAGTCTTATTTCCACTGATTTCCACTGACTTTTCTCTGCCTAGCCCAATTTTAAAATATTAAATAATTAGAGATAAAAATACATACCCGATGGTCAGCAGCTCCCTGTAAACAAATCCCGCTAAGTTAGGTACAGTTTTTCTCTTGATCAGAGAAGATTCTCATTGTAGGGCATTGTAGGGCATTGCCAACAGGTGCAACAGACTCCCTAAAGCCTGAATTTGGTAAATAATGATCATATAATTTTTGAAAGACTTGTTTAAAATCAGTTAAAAATTATGAGGGCAGATTCAGGAACTGTGAAGTGAAATTGCATGACCTGTGTAAATGATCAGAAGGATCTCTCTGGCCCTTTATCAGGCATTGATTTTGATTCAGTTCTGAATTCAGTAAAAGGGGATATGTACACTGATGGGCTGTTTACCTGTTCCCCATCTGACAAGCAGCTCTGTTTCAGAAGCCTCCCTCACAGACTCAGCACAGGCCGCCTGCGAACTGTATTTTTCGTTTATTCAGCTGCATTACTTACATTCTATGGATCAACTTAATTTACCCAAGTATTGCAAGTGGGGCTACTAAACACAGCAAGGGTTCAGCAGCTGGAATATGAAGTGGTTTCAGCCTAAAGAGGTGTGTGACAGCTCACACTGTTCCCACAGGCAGTCCAGGGAAAGGTGATGTCCTCTCACTTTGCACTGGCCTCTGTTTGTGTGCAAGTGATAAATTGGTGGTGAACGTTTGCTCTCTGCCATGAAGAGAACAGAGGAAGTGATTATCATCACTGCTCCCTTCCAAATAATAATGAAAGCATCCTCTTCATTTTCATGGACTCTTCACTATTTGATCACCTGCCCCTCTTGAGCAAAGTGGCCTCTTCCCAGAGACACATCACCTGCTTTGCTAGACCTTCCAAAGGTTTAGTTTGGCTCCAGCTCTCCTGTGCATATGGACAAGTGTTTTCTTGGTACAAAGAGGTCCTGACTTACAATGTCTCTGCTCTGAAAAGTTTTGTTGCAAAGCAGTTGTTCAGCAATGCATCTCACAGAGGAAAAATGATGATGCTCAGTCTCACTCATACTCTACTGTGGATGCCAAATTCAGATCAGGACAAAAAAAACCCCAAAACCAAAACAAACAAAAAACCCCCCAACCCAAACCAAAAAGCTAATTAAGGCTGCTGTCTTTCCTAATAAATTAAATGAGAGAGAGAAGTCAGATTTCTCTCTCTGTCACATTCATCTTCACCTCTTCCCAGACATTGTTAGCAGTCACTGAAATTCTGAGCTTTTGAACTGGGACCAGCTGTGGTCCTGCTTCAAGCTGCTGTAGGTTAGTACACCAAAACATACATGGCTTGGACAGGATTTCTGTGCTGATACTTTATAAGATGGTCAACTGCTGAACTTGGCGTTTTCCTCAACCCTTTCCATACTCTCCTCATGATGGCTGCTCACAGCAGGATCACAGCTACTAGGTGGGAGTGGAGTGCAGCTCCCTGCCTTCTCCCAGAGGCCATTTTCTGCTCCTGGAGTGTTGTCCAGGCTTTCTGAGAGAGAAGGGGCTCCCACTGCAATCTGGGCATGTGGAAAAAATGAGAGGAGGCAAAGAATAACTGGGAAGAAGATGGAATGAGAAGAGTGCTCTAAGTCACTGAGCAAACAGACCAGTGGCATCCAGGCAGGCTGCACTTGTGTAGTTTCAATCCTGTGCCCAAAGAGCCTTGGCTATCCCAGGCCTTGGCTGTAGTGGGGTTGGGGGAGAGAGGGAGGGGACAGAAGTAATAGTTTCGCAAGGACATAATGATCTTGAGCAATTTCTGTGCAGGTATAAACATGATTTCCGGCAGCATGGCTTGGCACGAATGTCTCCTCACTCAAACAGGACTGAATGCATTTGTTTGCTGTGCTTGATGCAAGGAAAACTTCTGACATATGTTTTATTTATGAGGTGTCCTAACGTAGTGATACTTTTTGTGTGCATGAGGTAGGGAGGGAATTGGTTGCCTCTCCATGGCTCCTAATTTGAATGGCTGAAGACCGTGTTCGTAGAAACATGTGGAGGGATGTCTTAAAAGCTATACAGACCTGGCCTGTGTAAGACAGTCAGTAAAAGTAAAGGGTCTACTGCTGAGTATGTCCACACACCCTACAGCTTTCTGCAGAGCTCATCTGCTTCTTAGAGATGCCTAAAATACAGCAAAGGTGGTTCTAGAATCAGAAGGAGAGAGTCCAAAAGATCTGTGTCTCTCTGAGCTGATGCTGTGGGAATTTGTGGCAGATGGAGAGACCAGTGGAAGAGGAAATGCCACTGACCTCCTAAACCAGGAGAACACAAGGACAGGAACAGCAGCCTGGACAGGACAATCCCTGTGCTCTCACTGGTGCTTGGGACAGCAGAATGAGCCCACCAAGGAGAGGCCTGGGCAAGCTGATGACCTCCACACCTGTGGCAGCCTCAACATTTTCCAGTGTTAGTCTGCTCCTTCTCTTTTCAGCTGGACATGGTGGAAAACTGATGTGAGTGCGAGGGGTTGAGATCTCACTCTGGAATGGAAGATGTGGAGGACAAATTCACCAAAACATGAGAAAGGGTCTACCAATTCAGTCATCAGACACATCTTGCTCAGAAATCTGACTCTTGGCCTTGACCTACTGGTTGTGGTGCTTGTAAAAAGGTAAGAGTATGGCAGATGCACAAGTTTCTGGAATATTGCTATCCTCTGGGATTATATGGCATTCTCACTTCCTGGGCCAGGGCTTGTACCCATATAGCGCTCTATAATTTCTTGTGTTGTGATCTGGTGGTGACTTCCTGAAGATGTCTGAACTCTCCAACACCCTGCTGCAAGGACTCCCAAGAACTGTGTGAGGAGAGGACTGATGTGGAACTGGCAGAGAGGCAGGGAGCCCTTGGCAGAGGGGGCTGGAGGGTGTTTGTCCTGACTGGGCAAAGATGACCGTTCTAGAGGCTGAGGAGATGGTGGGTGCTTGGTTCAGGCAGATGGAACAGGCAGTAAAGTGGCAGAAAGAGACAAAGAGGCAAAGCAAGTCAGAGGGAGAGCCCTGGTATAAGGTAGAAGACAGAAGCCAGTGAGACAGACATTGACCACAAGGCAAGAAAAATACAGAGCCTTGGTGAGAGCTCCAGAAAGCATGAAACTGGGATTCATTGTCTCCTAGGTCAGGAAATAGTGGGAAACACAAGGAAGAGATAAACCATCCAGACGGGGAGCTGGGAGAGAAGCAGCTGGGATTGTTTGGGGCAGGGTGCAGGCAGGAACTGTAGACAGTGGGATGAGCCTTGAACAAGAGCGTGCACTGAGCAATGTTCTGCTCAAAAGTGAGTCATTTAAAGGCAGTTTGGGTGCATCTGCCCTGCAGTTACGTCTGTGAATGCAAGGAATTATTAGATTTGCTGGCATGGGCCGTTCTGCACAGGGCAGGTTACTATAGCAGTGTTTACTTTTATGGCAAACAAACTTTTCCAGTGCGAGTTACCTTGGGGACAAGCCTCCCCACTGAGAAACAGTGATATTACAGCTCAGCCCATGCTTGAGCCTTTCCTCAGTCTCTACTCCCAGGAGGACTTGGTGGGAAAAGACTTTAATAATCACTTCAGGAAAGAAAAATGTACCTGTAACTTCCTGCTGACTGAAGTGTTAGAGCTGGATGGGGTTTCTGTGCAAACCAGTCCGTTCAACAAACCCACAAATGGAGTTTTGGAGAAATGGGTTCTATTCATGCAAACAGGTGGAATTTACAAGAGTTTTTGCCCAGCTCAGCGCAAACACATTCTGTGTAGGGATGCGGTGTAGAAGATGGATATGGGAGGTTGAAGATGATGATGAAAACGTCAAACAAGATTTTGAATTTTCTTTGTTTCATTTGGAAACACCTTCTTTTCATAGTCCCCTCCTTCTAAGTTTTTCTTAAGGGCTTAGGCAACCTGCAAAGAAATTAAGCACTTTCTTTGCAGGTCTAAGTGGTCCAAAGTTATTTTTTCTTCCATCTCATTAAAAAAACCCCGAAAGAACACACATACAAAAATCCCCCAAAACAACTAGTAACAAGGAATATTCTATGTAATGTAAGTGGTGCAAATGAAGCCTGGTGCATGGTAGTCAGCCTGGAGCTGAGCCCTTGGGAAGTGCTGCGTGGAGCTGGAAATGGCCATGCTCTTTAGGAAGGAGAAGCAAGATATGTGCATGCCACTACTGGGGCAGGGTGGGGAAGGAAGCATCTGAGCATCTGGTCCCTCCCTCCCTCCCTCCCTCCCACACAGGTCCATTGTGCTGCAACTCTTGCGTGTTTGAGTGTAAAATCCACCCTGACTGGGCCATGCGTGTACAGCACGAGGCACTGGCAGGTCTATATATACTTTCCTGCAGGAAACATCAAAGTCACTTCCTCTGCAGTGTTTCTTCACCAAATTAACTGAAGCAATGCCTGCAGTGACGTGGTGAGGAGAAGTCTCTGGCTGAGCATAGGCTCCTTAAGCTCCCTAAAGGCAAGGGCTAATTGCATCAGCTTCCTTGCTGCAAACACCTTCCTCTGCCCAGCAAGCACTGATCTCTTTTGCCCCTGAAATACCCCAGTCTCTGAGTCACCCTATCCACAGAACTCAGGGCAAAATTCAGCCTGTCATATCCTGCTTTTTACTTGAAGAAAACAAAGAGCCACAGGTCTGCCAGCAGGGTCTTAATGCATGGGGACTGCTGTGGACGCCCAGTGGAATTCAGGGGGGTGTGGGTGACATCTGTCCAGGAATTCAGATGGCTTCTTTGGTCCACTTATCTGGATGCAACAGAGGACACAGAGATGCACTTGAGTTTCTAGACAGGCTTCCTGCTTGTAACACATCTGCTGCTGGTGGTGGGTGTTTGCAAGGCCATTGCAATCAGCTCAGGGTGTGATGATCCCTCTGGACTTCAGCAGGATGCACTGCAGCTTGCTCTTGGCATAACCTAATGCGCTTTGTCTTCCAAGTCACTTCTAACTGCTGGCCTGAGTTTATTTGGAAGATGCTCTGCTTTGCTCTGCAGTTTTTAGGTAGCTCTTTGACTAATAAAAAATCCCCTTCCCCTAATTTTTTTAGATTACCACTAGTAGGAAGAGTGTGTCAGGTGATGGGTACCATGAAGTTGACAGGAAAAGGATTTATTCCAACCACAGGGGCAATAGAAAAGTTTCCTTTCCCTCAGTATCATAGTGTTCTGTGAATTCTATCATCAACACCCTATGTTATTCAAAAATAGAAAATGTCTCTTCTTTAGAATGAGCCACAAGAAAATGTGTTTTGGAGTTATAAGCTAAAGGAATTCTCCTTTTACGGGCTGACTGCTCATGTCACATGCAGAAAGCCCAGAGTAAGACTGGCTTTCTGTGGGTTTGGTTTAGTTTCATGTTTTTCCAAAGCCCAGTCTGTCTCCCTAGAGGGTACATGAGCCATAGCTAAAATCTCTCTGAGTTGTGCAGGGTAGCCCACGGCTCCAGTAGCTGCTCAGGGATTTTGCAGCTGTTCTCCAGCAGAGATGTGTAATAACTGTGCAGTAACACACGTATTTTCTTTCATAGTGGATGTTAATTTATGAGCTTGCTTAGAGCTTTAACACTCAGCTGGTTTACTCTGCACCTTTTTGTGTTATACATAGCATTTCATGAACCAGGACAGCAACTGGATACAGGGTTGCCTCAAATCCTCAGCAAGGTCTGCCACTCAGAAATTCCACCCTAAACCCAGGCAGGTCTTTTGTCACAGAGTATTATTAGTTCCCTCTAAAAGGCCCTGAGAGTCATAAAGTACTTTTTTTTTAAAAAAACCAAACTCTTCTCAAATGGGAGGTAGAAAAGGTGATGGGAGGCTTATTGCCAGTGAGAAGATGCAGACTAAGTACAGGACACTTTTTTCTGTGCTCTCATACTGTACAACACATCTGCAGGTCTGAGAAGTCCTTCTCCCATTTTATCTGGCTCAGCATTACTAATATTAAGAAACCATTTATTTGCTGCAGGGTCAAGGTGACATCACATGGATATCTGACAACTTCCCTGCAAGCTACAACCCTCTGAGAGGGACTGTGAAAAACAGGCTTCACGCAAACAGTCCTCCACAAAATAGGTGACTGGGCACTCACCCAGAGGGATGGAAGGAAGAACCAAGGTTTATGTGGTTCTCCCAGTGCAGCAAAAGGGGATTCCCATTCAGTAGGTGGCCATCCTACTCACTGGGCTGTGGCATACAGGCAGCATCCAGTCCCTGCTTCCCTTACCTGCCCACACATCCAAAATCCTCTTCAACTCTGTCCCTTTCCCTCCTAATTATCCTTGTATTTTCCAGTAAAATAAGTCTTCAAGTAGTCCCAGGTGAAACAGATAACTAGGACTAAAAAGAATGTTTTATTTGATCTGATTTTTTATAGTTTTATTGGTTTTCTGAAACTCACAGCAGACCAAAAGAAAACCTCTGATTTTTTCTAGCCTGGTTCAAGCATGTAGTTAACTTTCCCTGGTTTCTAAAGGTACTTTCTACAATACTTGGAGGTAAACTCATGCCCAAGAGCTTCGTTGAATGAAATCCCCCTGTTCTCCGAACACAGAGAGACAACCATGGCAGCACAATATCACAGAGAAGTGCCAAGGGATCTCTTCTTGGGCTTCAGCTGGAGCAGTCTTTCAGAGCTCTATTTCCAAACCCAGACAAATCTCTCAAAGTTGTTCTGACACGCATTGTAACAGTAAATAAATAATCACATGGCATTTTATTCCACCACCAGAGCTCTCTTAGCATGGGATACTGGTGGATCTGAATGAAGCCAATTCTAATTACAGATAAAAGGTTTGATGCATGAAAAGAAGCTGGTATTTACACCCAATTATCTGAGGGAGGAGAGATAGGGATGTGCTTCCTTTTATCATTTTCATTAAATTTCTTTTGAAATTAAAAGACTCCCTGAGTTTCTGAAGATGTAACAGTCTTTTCAACTCACCATCAGTGAGATACAGGTTGTTTTCCAGGACATGTTGTGCAAGTTCAGACAGTGGGATAGCTCCCTTGACTCCAGTAGAGCATTTCATCGTGCTTGCTCATCCAGTTGCTTCCTTAATATCCCTTTGCTGAAGTTTAAACTCCTGGAGCTGCATTTCATGTATTTCAGGTCTGAAGCACCCTGTGTTTGTAAACTGCCTCTGCCTTCCCATCACCTGAAGTAAATTGCTTTGAGTGAAGGAAACCTCCAAGCTTTTGGGGATTGTTAGGGAGGGGCAACACCAGCCCACTGAGTGGTAAGAGAAGGCAGCTGGACCTACTGATGCCACTTTACCGCAGGGAACCCTCAGAGGGAACAGACAGAGGGGATGGGAAGCAGCCAGGTGGATGTGTTATCCCAAAGAAAACAGCTGTCAGGAATGGAGCAGAGAAGGATCTTGGCAGCTCCATTGCTCCTTGGAGTCCAGAAGACCTGGTATCTGTGACTCTTGTCCTCCCTCCCCCCCTCCCTCCTGGGCACTTGGAGCCCAGCCTCTTTTCTTGGTCTTAGAATAGATCACTTACTTCTCCTCTTAATTTCTCCATCTGCAAATTGGGGACGATGTGCATAAAGCTCCCTGAAATCCTCTGCAGGGAGGTGCCACAGAATGGAAAGTATTAGCTATCAGTATCCTTGTTAATATTCTGCTCAACTCTGAGTGAAGTCACATAATCCTGTGTTTGGGTCATCACTATTTGTTGCTATGGAAATGTGTGTTATCAGATACTACAAATTCAGTGTCTGAGGACATCTGAGGAGGGGGAAAATCCTTTGTTTGAAGAAACACTTGTGTCAGTGGCAGGAAACTTTGTGAGGAAGACGGGAATTCACCTATTTCTTTTGTTCTCCACAAATTGCTGGAATGAGTCAATATGAGCTCCCCACGCTCAGCTCCTGGAAGCTGGTATCTCTTACCCGATGCACAATTCCAAAAGGACTGCACATGCTGGGTGAATTTGGGAATGCATCTGGTAGGATCATTAACACCAGAGCAGAAGACAAATGCAAAGTATGTGCTTGGCCATATGGGTGAACGTGAGCTGCTTAAGACTGTGTGCCATAATAGAGATGGAAAGTCTTACGAGAGAAGATCAGTATCCCCCCACCTCTCTGGTAAGGGATTAAGGCAGTTGGTCTTGCAGGAGTATTCATAGAGCTTAAGGCCAAAGGGGACGCTTAGGTCACCTAGGCCAACCTCCTGAATGCTGCAGGTCATGGTGTTCCTTCCAGTAAGCCCTGACCTGAGCCCTGTAACTTTATGTTGAGGCTGCAGCAAAGCTTCCAGCCAGACCAGAGGCAGATACCAGCAGCTCCCTGCCCAGTTTGTCCCAGTGAATAAACACTCTCACTGGTAACACACAACTGGTAAGCATGGGTGCAGATCAAACCAAGCGTGCTGCAATGGGGTCAGACATAGAAATTGGATGCACTGAACCAGTGCAGTTTCCTGATCTGAGCTGTGGGGTTACATCACCCTGTGCCTCAGCCCCTTCTGGCTCCAAACCACTGCAGGAATATGCCATTTCCCTGGAAATGTGCTTACTTACCAATTGTCCACATAGTCTCCTTTGAGTGAAACCAAAGGGGCTTTTTGGGCAACTTCCTGTGGTTCTCTATTGCACCCATGCAAAATCTCACCACATTTTTATATCTACAGCTGTCCAATGCATGTAGGTGCTCACTGTCTGTCGTGTGCATTGAGTCTATAGATAGAAAAAGCCCTTTTTGGATATACTCAGCAACAGTTTCATTCCTAGACCTTTCTGTCAGGTTCCTGGAACAAAGGATGTTGTAAGAGAAAACAAAGTTCAGATTTTGATAATGTCTCTATTTGCGGTATTTCATGGTCATGCTCTTACTTCATGCCTAAAGATGCAACACAAGCCCCACCTTTATTTCTCTTTGGGTCTCTGTATTGAGTGCATTCCTCATCCTTTGCCAGTTTTTCACTGGGTTTTCCTCCTTGCCTTGTAGAAAGCTGATTTCAGGTTGCAAGCAGGAGGAAAGGTGCGTAAGACCAAGCAGGCCAAGCAGGCCAGGTTGACTTTTCTTAATTAAGATCTTTATTTTGAGCTATTCAGGCAGGTTGTAAAAGTTCAGCAATACTTGGGGGAATGCAGCCACAGGCAGGCAGGGCTGATAAGAACCATTACCTGAACATCATGCATATATATATTTTTAGCACACCTGTGTCCAGCACTACCAGAAGGCTCTTGCAGTGAGAAATGACCAACCTATGAAAAAATGTATATATGCTTTTAGGTAGGTATGTATATATGTGGGCATATATATATATATACACACACACACACGTATGTGTACATATACATGTATGCATATATAGTTGTCAATATTTTTCTATGACAAATGTTTAATATGTTTACACTAAATTTTCCATATTTAATGGAAAGTTGTAGTGACAGACTTACTAAAGAAAGGAATATATGCTGTAGGGTAATTGTATATTGTGCTCTATAAATTCCCTGTCTGCTAATAAAGATGATACAGCTTTCATTTTGTACAAGTTTCGGATTTACAACTTGGACAGCAAAGATCAGGCTGGGAATCTGAACAACAGCTTACTATTTCTGCATCTCTACTACCATGGTGATTTTTGCCATCAGAACTGAAACTACCAATTACAGGGCTGAATCACGAAACAAGACAGGATATACTTTGCCTTTCCATCCAAATCAGCGGAACGTGCAAAGCTCTTGGTATTTGTAATTAACATTAACATGCTCCAAGTCACATTTGAAAATCAAGAAGACATCTGGAACTGTCTAAGGTGTTGCTCATCAGGAGCAGAAATGGTGAACTTAGATTGTGTTTGCAGGAAGCCATTTTTGGACACTTTCCATTGCTATTAGAAATTACTTCAGTGCCTGTGACATTGTTACCTCCTTCCACAGGCTGACAGTACTCAGTACAGACATTGCAGACCAGGAAAAATGCTAGTGGGGAAAACCAGTGTCTATTTTCCCATGTGTGATGGGAGAATGCAGGTGCTACATGTTTTCCAGCCTGGCAAGTTGTTCTTCATGAACCTCAGCTCTTCTCTTTGCTGAAGCACAGACCACAATTCTGATCTTGCAGGATGGTTTAGCAGGAATTATACAGACATAATTTTTAGGCCTGTTGCAGGTAAAAACCCCAAATAGACCTATAATAACACACAACAGAGTGCCATGTAATTTTAGAAGTATTTAATACATCCAAATTCTGTATGTGCTAGCCACAATACATGCCACTCCTTACTAAAACTCTACTTAACTAAAAAGTCAGTACAATTTTGTATCTTCATTTCATGCAGTTTCTTTAGTCAGGATCTGCAAATGTGTCTGTATCATTCTTTTCCCCTCCAGGTCAACTTTTGATCATTTTGGCTGCTTGCAACAAACACTTGGCAAACGGGGAGGACACCCAGATATGCTGCACTCCCATTTTTTCTGTGAATTCTTGTCTCTGCTTTAAGGAGAGAGAAACCTCATTAGCTTGCAGGGAAAAGCAGCAAAAGGACCTCAACCACAGCACAAACAAAGGGTGTCTACAGATGTTGTAACGGTCCTGCCACAGCTGCATCTTGTGTTTTATTGGACTCTGGAGTCTCCAGTCACAAGACAGGCAACCCTGGGCAGCTCAGCTCTGCCTCTTTCTTTGTTCTTGGAGTTACTTGTTTTTAAGCCTCACTAGGTACACATCAAACGCCAACAGGAGAAACTCAGCCCACAGCCCAGGAGTTATGAGCCACATCAGCAAGACATGCCTCTTTCACTCACACATCTCTTCTGAACTCCAGCCAGTCCAAGCCCAACACAGCATTTCTGCAGATCACCCTGACACTGCTGAGCTTTGCCATTAGCCATCTCCCACCTGCATTTCTGCAAACCCTTTGATGGCTGTGAGTGCCAGGGATCAAGCAGCATGAACCAAAGGACTGCCATGAACTGGAGAGCACTGCTGGGTGCTGCCAGCTGCACCGTAGGCTGTTGCTAAATCCTGCACTGCCCTTGGGTAAAGAGTTTACTCAATCAGGAGGACATCTCCAGGGCACATTCAGAGGGATATAGGTGTTAGGACACAACAACAAACACAGTTTTTAATCCTGGGCTGGGCTGGGCTGGGCAGGAAGCACTTAGAATCATGGGATCGTTAAGATTGCAAAAGACCTCTAAGATTATCACCCAACACTGCCAAGTCCTCCAGTAAACCATGTCACTGAGTGCCACATCCACACATCTTTTAAATACCTCTAGGGAAAGTAACTCAGCGATTTCCCTGGACAGCGTCTTCCTGTGCCTTACCAACCTTTCAGTACAGAAATTTTTCCTAACATTCAATCCATGCACAACTCAAAGCTGTTTCGTCTCGTCCATCACTTTTTACCCTGGAAAAGAGGTGACCCTCACCTTGCTACAAACTCTCCTCAGGGAGTTTTAGAGAGCGATAAGGTGCCCCCTGAGCCTCCTTTTCTCCAGGCTAAACTCCCCCAGCTTCCACAGCTATTCCTCATAGGCCTTGCACTCCAGACCCTTCCCCAGCTTTGTCGCCCTGCTCTGGACATTCACACTTGGATCTGGTTTAGCAGAACTGGCTGGTAAAACTCATACCAGAGAGAACCATTACTTGACTCCTTTAGGGGGGCTGTCTTGTGGCTATGACATAGCAGATCTTTTCTCCTGCCCTAGCTCCCTCGAAATCCTGCCCTGGCACTGCCCCATGGCTAGTTGCCATTGCCCTTAGGGCTATGTACACCAATATTTGCTGGCTTGGCTTCTCCATGCAGTGGAAGAGATGCCTACAGCACATGCTGGTGATGTGCCTCACATACTGCTGGATATTTCCAGCCTGCCCCTGACTGCATGACTTTGGTCTGCTCTCTGCTTGTGTCCAGGCACTTGGGGATTTTCCAGCAAAACACATATGCCCATTCCCTGCTTTTCTGCTCCTTTGCATCAGATTTAAATGGTGTCAGGTAAAGCTTAAGGGTTTAAACCAAGCAAAACAAAAATGATGGTGAAATGAAGCCGTGAGTCTACAAGGTAAGACTGAGTGCATATTTGCTACAGATACTTGAGGGCAAAGTTTTGGGTTTTATTCATCTTGGTTGCTCCAGGATGTCTCTCTTTTTACACACAATTTCAGCAGTTCTGAATGATGACTTCTGGTCACTAATGACATTTTCTGTATCTCTTAGTATGCTTGGGTTTACCCTCCAGTTCCAGCCACCATTTCCTGGACTACTTTCCACTTGGAAGCAGTTCTCCACCTCACCCAGCTGTGTCTTCCTGCTCCTTCCAGTCCATCCATCTTGAAACCTCAGCCCTTTCTCCCACATCGCACGAAGCTGTCTGCAGGGACAAGCTCCTTTCCCGGCCCTCTCCTCCGTGTCCGCACCAGCAGTGCACTTTCCAAGCCTCTTCCTTCCTTGCTCTTTTCTTAGGCTGGACTCCCTTCTCCAACTCCCCCCGCCACCTCCCCTGCTCTCCAGCAAAACCCAGCACTCGCCGACTTCCTCCTCCGCAAGCGGCCGCAGCGGCTTCCTCTGGCCACGGCTGTCCCAGACACTCTGGCTCCACGGCACACCCTCCTCATGCACAAAAACACTAAACCGGGGCTTTGCTTTCTTATTCAAAAATTCAGCTCAGCTCAGGCAGCTGTGCTGCTGAGGAAACCTGCAATGCCTGTCACCCACTGTGCCACTGCCAACATGGACAGCCCATCGGCTCTGCCAGCCATCGTGACCCATTGCATTACGTGTCCTTATCCTCCCTGTGTCCTGTAGGGCCTCTCTGACACAGGATGATACTTTTTCAAACCAAACTGATGTTTTGTTATGATGCAGATGCCCTGTGGTTTGCAGAGAGCACCAAAATTTTAACTGACTCCATAGGTAAGCACTCTGCTTGGGTGGGAGCTTGCACAAGAGACAGGGAAGATTCTGGAGTTAGTGCCTGTGGGCAGGCTTGGCCCAAGGCACTGTAGGGAAAGTGTTGGACAGACAGAGGCACATCTGTCCCGGGGAGCCCTGCTCACTCTGCTGCCCCCCAGGCGCATGACTCACCATCCTGCAGAGTCAGCTTGTGTAAGGGAGGGCAAATCCCTCCCTGAGAGTGGATCCTGTTGGAGCTTGATTGGATGCAGGCTGCACTGTGTATGTAACCCCCTGGGCAGAGCTGTCAGAGATGGGGACAGGACCTGGCCACCTCCGAGCCACCCTGCCATGGCCAGCAGTGGAGCTGCTGTTGCCAGCCAAGTCCAGACCATCCCCAGCAGCCTGTGGCAGATCTGTGCCCACCTGATTGCTGGCAAAGGGATAACCAAGCTCTCCGTACAGCTCTTTCCTTTGATACTGCCAGCTCCCTGGCAGATGTGTGTTTTCAAGTCTCATGAACTCAGCAGGCTTGGAACAAGCTGCAACTTGGCAGAGACATCCAAAGAATATCCAGATGTTGCAGGAAGTGCTGTCAGGTGGGGTCAGCCTAGGACTAATTCAGTGCTGGTAGGGGCCATGGTGTTGCTGGCCTCCAATCTTCCAAATAGAAAGCTACTTTTAATTTCCTGGTGGCTTGTGGCCACTAGAACCACCAGGACCTTCCATTCCCAGCTGTTGGAGCCTGAATGTCATTTGCAAAGCCCACTTTAAATTTACTTAATTTTCTGCTACGATTCAACTAGAGAAATTTTGTTGATTTCCTCCTTTATAGGCAATGGTTGTGTAACACTCCTGGCTTGAGAGACATGCTGTGCTCCAGTCCAAAGCAGCTGTGCTGCAGTGGTGGATTTTGGTGATCCACGTTGCTTAGGTGGAGTGTTTGTCATCTGCCTGGAAACCCTTCAGTCTGGTGGGGGAACTCTATGATGGTAATGAGTTAAACGCCTTGACCTCATTTGGGAATTTTATTGGGGAACAGGCGCAGAACTTGGCTGGTGAGGGGGAGGGAGAGTCAGGCTCTTCTTTACATTTCTGTTTGCTTAAGCTACATATGCTCTGGCACATGCTACCTGGGAAGCCTGGCATGGCTGCAAGCTCTCCATCTCAAACAAACTCCGGGTCTGCCCACAGGATGGAAGACTGCTTGGGGAAGTGGTGCCAACAATGTCTAGAGATGCTTTCTGTGCAGAGGAGTGACAAGGAATGTCTGGCTCTTTCACAGAGGGGTGGAAGGTGGAATGATATGCAATCAGGAAAGCAATCTCGCATCTGTTACCTGAGTGGCTTGTGCTAGGGCAGCAAGAGGACATGAAGACACCAGAGGGTGTAAAGGAGGATCAGTGAAGTCAGGCTGCAGCTGGAAAATGAGCTTTGGGGGCCAGGATGCTCTTTGCTTGTCAGACACCAGGCTGAGAAGTGACAATCACAGCAGCTGGGTGATTCCACCTGGAAAGAGAACTGAATGAGGGCAACTGGAGGCACTTTTGAGTCTTGCCAATGAGGGTGCAACATGAGCAAACAACATGAAGCCCAGCAAACCAAACCTTGCCGTAAGGAGTCCACTGACACCTCACCTTCCCACTTTGCTGTAGGAAGGATGTTTTTCTGCATGATGTGCTTCAATCCAGCTACTGGCAATACTCTTCAGTGAAGTAAGCATATACAACAGGGCAAACTTGCATGGTGTGGGGAATACTCTGCCCTCTGAATCCAGCTCCTGCTCTCCCTCTTCCTGGACATTATGGAGAGGAAGGCCAGCTGCAATTTTCCTCAAGGTGGTTATCACACACATGGCTCAGTCTTCGTAATATGACAGTAATACAAGCTCACAGCTCCTGCAGGAGTAGGTGCATTCTAGGGGTGTATTTTTGCTCATTTACCACTTCCCTCTGAAGGTTCCAGATACTTCCAGTTCTCAATATGACAGTAAAAAGTAACAGATCTGAAAACTGAAGTGTTCCTGAAAACACACTTCTGCCTGTCTGATACCTGGGTGATTGGCCTTGCTGTCAGACCTCACGTGGTCTCAGGGGGTGCACACAGATTGGTTTCTCCGGAAGGAAACAGAAGAAAATGCGTGTATGTCTGCAGAGGGTTGGGTGATTCAGTGGGGAGTTCCCAGCAGCAGCCAGTGAAAGGATGCTGGGCTTACTGGAAATACCCAGGTGTCATTTTCCCCAGACAGAGCACGAGCGTAGGCAGCTGAGCTGGCAGGCTGGAGTCACCAAAGCGCACTCACCAAGCAGTTCTTTCTTTTGGGCTCAGTTTAAACAACCCAGCAAAGCCAAACTTTGTGGCCTGTGTGGAAGACCAGCAGGGGCCTTTGCCAGCAGCTACATGCTAAGCCAAATGGAATAGAATAGCATAGAATAGAATAGAACTGTTTCAGTTGGAATGGACCTATGATGATCATGCAGTCCAAGTGCCTGACCACCGCAGGGCTGACCAGAAGTTACAGCATGTCGTTAAGGGCATTGTCCAAATGTCTCTTTAAACACTGACAGCCTGGGGGCATCAACCACCTCTCAAGGAATTCCAGTGTTTGACCACCCTCCCAGTAAAGAAATGTTTTATAATGTCAAGAGTGAAATTCTTCTGGAGCAGCTTTGAACCACCATGCACCCTATCACTGGATCCCAGGGAGAAGGGATCAGCACCTCTCTCTCCACTTCCCCTCCTCAAGGAGCTGCAGAGAGCAATGAGTTCACTCCTCAGCCTCCTTTTCTCCAAACTAGAAAAGCCCAAAATCCTTTGACCAGCTTCGTTGCCTTCCTCTGGATGCATTCCAGTACCTTAACAACTTTCTTAAATTTTGGAGCCCAGAACAGCACATGGTTCTCAAAGTGAGGCTGCACCAACGCTAAATGCAGCAGGATAATCCCCTCTCTTGATTAGTGAATTTCTTTTTGGGGAGAGGCTGAGGTGCTGCCATTCCCTCCCTGTTCCAAGATGAGGCCATTAGACAGGAGCATCATCTCTGAAAGATCTGGTGGGAATGTGTGTGTGCATACATCCATGACAGCAAATGCCCTTCTGACACCTTGTAACAGCAAGAAAGGGCCATAGAAACGAGGAACACAAAAGAATTTATTGCCTGGGACTCCTAGATTTACTGCCTCATAACTGATTTTCTTATAAACTCTTCATAGTATTCAAATGGCATGCAGAAGCCTTTGTGCATCAAGTCTTTAAGAAATTACTTATGTACATTTTACACGTAGTCTGGGACCTATTAAAAGTTACTAATAAGGGTGTTAGCCACTATCATGCTGAACTTTTAGTCACAAACATTGGCAAGTCCTGGCCAAAACGGTTGTGGACCGTTCTTGAGCAATAAGTGGAAGTGCAACAAGAAAAGTGGTGCAACAGCTGTACATGGCAGTGTTTCCACATCCCCTTTTGACTCTTGACTCTAACTTGCTGAGGATCAATGTGAATACTCAATGTGAGGTTCAAAACTGTTTTTTTCCTCAGAGCAGAGAACAAGAATCTTGATTCATTTTGCCTTCCTCTACAGTAGTGAGTTGCAGGTTGCCTGGCAGTGCCACCAGGGCACAGCTCACCCAAGCCCTTTTCTGCCACTGCTGAGGATCAATCCATTCCATTCCTAGATTCTGCCTGAGACATTATAGTCTTGAGAGGATCAGGATATTTTGTGTGACCAAGTCTCCGGATACAGTACTCATGTGAAATCTGATGGTCTGTGATTGCTAAGCAGGTAAGACAAACTAATGGCCCCTTCTGGTTTCCAGCTGCATCATGTGTTGTGTTTGTTGTTGTTTTTGTGCGTGGTGATATTCTTCCAGGAGGGCTCCTGAGAGCCTGAGAGTGCTGTGCTTTGAAATCTCATCTGAGATTTCCCCTGGGTGAGCATGATGGGTTTTCAGAGCTGTTCTCAAACTGCTCAAGAGCTCATGTATCTACAGAGTGTGCGATGGACTGTCTCCATGTGGAATTCCTACCACTGCCTATGATGTTTTCCAGGCATTTCCTTTTCCCAGTGCTGTCTCTCCTTTCTATCTCCTCTCCCATGCTGCAGCCACAGACCCATCCCCAGCTCCAAGTGAGCTGCTTTGGCAGGGGAAGCAGGGTCCCTGGGGTAGTCCTGGATGTTGGGTAGCACATCTCAGACAGTACCATGACTGATGTTGTGCATCGCTCACAGAGCACCACTCACAAGGAATAACTTCTCACATGTTCTTCTTGGCTCCTCTATTCCCAGTCACAGCAATTATGTGTCTGCTTTTTGGCCTTCAGTTGCACTAAGCTGTTGTGCTTCAAGTGAGCACTTATTAGCACTTCCTTCTCTGAAAAGGAGTGACTGCAAAATAAGCCAATGGTCATTTCCCTTCCCTTGAGACCAGGAGACATCCTGGCTTTTAAATCAGGCTCCATAAATTTTAAGCCTTAGCATCTCATGTGTTTTGCCTAGAGAGGGGTGGAGGTTCCCCTGGAGAGAGTGGGGAAAAGAAACTCCTTCTGATGTGACAGTACATTGCTTGGGCAAGTGTTTTTAAGGCATTTGAGACAGCACAGACCAGTGAAAAAAGCAATCACTAATATACCAAGTATGTGAAATGAATCAGAAGACCTGGAAGAAGGAAGCGACCATTTTCTATTTCTTGCATCATCTTTACTTACATATCAGCCTGCAGGGTTGGGCATCAGCAAGTGGAGCTGCTAAATATCAACCAACAAAAAATGCTGCCAGTAAATAAAATGCTGTTGTTGAAAATCAACACAAATCGACTGTGCTATGTGCAGTGAATACAAATTTTCAGACTGAAAGTACTCCTGATATGTGCAATGCTCACTATAAGCTGAGAAAAAAAGGATTCAGACTAATGTCAGAACCATGAAACTTCTGCAAGTCCATAAAAATCCCAAATTTCCCAGCACATAAACTGCCTTCTCAGTACTACCCACGGGTTTCTCTAACCCATGCTGGTTCTTTCTTCAAAAGATTCCAGTAGGAATAGCTGTCAGAGAACAAGGTGGCCCCTAACAAGTGATATCAGGGATACATGTTAGTGGGATGATGTGGCAGGGAGGTCAAGAGCTGCAATGGCTGGCTGGATTCAGAGGTGAGGATGGTATCAGGATCTCAACATGTTCTGCTCCTCTGAGGGAGTATCCCTCTGGTGCCTGTGTTTACATCCTGAGAGCAGAAACAAGGGCTGCACCAAGGAGTTCCTCTCTGCCCCTTCCCTTCTTTTCCCCAACAGTCCCTTGCCTTCACAGAGGTGTCTGTTTCAATTTCTTCTCTATAGACACAGCAGTGATGTTGTTACAAGTTCCCACATTTGTGAGGGCTTGTGGCTCAAAGAAGTCAAACTTTTCTAAGCTCATGTGGTTTATAAGTTTAGTGAGACTTTCACCCAGCCCAGAGCTGCAGCCCAACCCATCTCCACCAGAAGGGTTCATGGAAGCAGTTCATGGGTGGGAGAAAATGTGTGCCCAGGGTTCTTTCACTCCTTTCCAGGAGTGTATGACCTGCATGACCACGGCAAGAGGGCAGCCTGATGGTTTCATCCTCAGGTAGGGATTAGATCACCAACACCCCATCCACCAGCATAACCCACAAGGTGGGTACATGGGATGATCCTGGTGTAGGAGCCACACCTGAACACAAGCTGTGTGTGGCAATACAAGCCCACTTCTGCCTGAAAATCTCAGCATTGCTCAGGTATGGAACAATCTCTGTACAGAGGAAACCTGCTGTCATCTTCTCCAGCGACACACAGGGCTGTGGGTGAGGCTGTGCCACAGAGAGAGAGGCACAAGGAAAGGACTCCGTGGAATATTATTTCTTGATTCCTCTGCTGCAATTAAGAAAGAGTTGTGTTTTTCATTTTCACGTGCCTCAACTCCCACCAGCTGCATGCACCCACCCACAGCATGTGTGCTGTGTTTTTATTACGGCTGTAGCCTCAGGTAGCGTGGAATTGGGGCCAAGCATACATTAGTAAAATTAGAAGAAATATCATCTGACGGGTCTGGACGGTGCTGTGGGCAGAGCATATTTGGCAAGACTGCTTCCTTCGCAATCCAGCCCAGAGACATTCCCTGATCCTATCTGAACAGGGACTGAACTTGCAAAACGAGTCCCAGCTTGTGAGCTGTGAGTCAGGGATGTCTTAAACACTGCCTCAGCATCCAACACCAACAAGCCCTTTTTATCTTGTTCACCCTGCTTAAATAACTGCAGCAAGCCCTTAAATAACAGAGCAGCCTTGAGGGCCATAAGACTGGGGTTTTTTCACACCCTCCAGCACTTGTCCCTTGTGTATCTGGCCAGTTTTGACCCATTAATGTCCTTTTCTCTGGTTCAGCTAATGGGACACTCAACTGCACTGCTCACAGTGGTTTGAAACCTGCATCTGCTCCATATGACCACATTCATGTCCCTCACTGGTGAGCCATAAGGATTCACTTCAGTGGGTTTGTCTATACATCAGCCTTTGAAAGATGTGTGTGCTTAAAATCGAGTATACTTTCCAACTTCTTTCGAGTACCTTCCTAGTATATAAAGCCTCCTTCATGACTCAAGAGATTTCATAAATTGTCTGCCAAGACAGGCCAGGACTGGCCAGGCCAGGCAGGAATCTGTGGAATACCATGTGTTTACATCCTGAGATGATATACCTCCATCATATCTGAGAAAGACCAATTACAAATGTTGCGTTTGGGAGCCATTGGCTGGAAAATGGTGGTGAAAAACATCAGGTCAAAGGAAGACACGACTTACACTGATCTATTCCAGAAAATCTCACTTGGTATTGATATCACAGTGGCTCAAGCTGTCCTTGCCCAAGTTTCAGTGAGAGAGTGAAGGCAGTATGGATTAATAACTGCAAAGGTGCATTCACCTCATTACTAGAAGATGGAAAAAGAAAATATTGTTTACCTGTGAAGCAAAGGAATTTAAGACAGAGGTTGGTAGTGACAGAGAATAAAAGTATAATGTTTTATTCAAACACAGAGCAATGCAGACAAAAGGCTGATTCAAAAGGACTGCATGGGATATGCCTTATGCCTTCATAGCCTTGATGTATATCACTTCAAAAACGGGCACGTCACAGGGAAAAAATGGGTCCTGGATGGTTATAAACAAATTGCAGTATTTTGTGGGAGAGAGAGGGTCATACCCTCATGTACCAAGGATGTACCATGATTTACCATTCTCTCATGTACCAAGAAAGACATGTTCAAATCTAAATTTCTCAGAAGGGAGGAGATGGATCAGATTGGAAAGAAAATAAAGGCAGCTTGAAACTGGCTTTTATCTTAAATATATTTTGCTCTTCTTCCACAATACAGTGCAATGCAGTCTTCATGTTGGTTTTCTCACCTTCCTTTTGTTTTGCAGTATCACTCATTGCTCTTTAAGTGTCAGTACTGCCCACTATCAGCACCACACACATTCCTTCAACAAACAACACCATTCCCCTCTCATGGGCTTAGGATGACTTATTTCAGAGATATCATTCAAGGGCCTTAAATATATTGGCCTTAGAGCTATTTTTACTTGCAAGTGCTTGAGCCAGACCTTTGATGTTTCATTTGGGTTCAGTGTAAAATAGAGAACACATTAAAATAAGCAAGAGCTGGTGGTTTTGTTCTAAGTGTTACCAGAAGCCAGGGTGAGACACAGAAGAGGAAGGGAAGGAGATTGCCAAAGATTTCCGTTGGATACTTACTCTCTCCAGGGCTTGTAAATCTGTTCTGTAACCCACTTAATCCCTCCTCCTGCAGGGGAGTATGGTATCACTGAAATCTTCATGATCTCCTGCAAACAAAGGTTTTAATGCAGCCTTTTGTTTATTGTCTCCGCAAAGAAAAAGGGGGTCATTTTTCTCTGAAGCCTGCAGGCTTGGGGAAGTTATCAAGTGTCCTATCCTGCTCTGCTTCCCATCCAGCATTTTGACAGGCATGGACTAGTCCATATCCAGTCACCACCTCGCTGGATGTGCCAAACGAATGGAGTGCTGGGGTCCATGTCATGACAACTTTCCAAAGTCAGGGTGGAGGGAAGGAAACCACAACTACCTTCATCTGACGCCACCTAAATGCAAGACAGGAGGAGACTGTCCCTTCCAACCTCAGTGGATTGTACAGGGAATGATTCACATTCAAATCAAAAGCATCCTGTGACCATGTCCTGCTTGTTGTGCTGCCTACTTGTGCTGCTTCATCTAATGAATTTTGCTTACTAATGAATTTTACTCCATCTTTCAGCATGTGGGTAGACCCATCGTTGTCTGTACCTATTTCAAGGACACTATGTATTAGAGGTAGACAGGTATAAACCTGTCGTGCCTAATACGTCTCTGTAGAAAGGAGAAAAAAGCTTTTTCATTTGTTTTTAAAAAAGGAAAAGGAAATTCTATAGAAGCCATTTAAAATGGAAAATATTGTGGGGAGAATATTGGATAAAAGAAAGAGAAGTTTGGAGAAAAATGAAAGCAAGTCACATGCAAGTAAGCAGGGAAAATACACAGTACAGCAAGATGGTGTTGATGCTAAGATGGGAGGAGATTTGAGTGTTGTTGAACAGAGAATTTAGCCTGTGGCACTGACAGAGATTAGCAATGTGGCCAGAAAATGAAATCATGAAAGTGGAATAATATGGGCTACCATCACTCCGGGAAAAATATTCCCGAAGGACACTCGGAAGCATCCATAATGCCAAGGAAAGCTGGGAAGTGATGTAGGAGCAGAATCTATGTGTAACTTCTGGCAGCCAGCTGGCATTGCGAAATTCCCTGCCATCCTCAGTGGGCATCACCCTAATCTGCCTGGTTTAGATACAGCTGGAATGTTGCTGTTAATTTCTTGGAATCTCAACCCTGTAAAATCAGAGGCCTCAAAGGAGAGTAAAGACATGATCAGATCATTTGGTGTGGGTTTGATTCATGAAGAGATACTTAGCTATAAGATGGCAAAGAGATAAGAAAATAGCAGACTTAAGTCTACAAGTAACTGAGGGATGTAACCAGAGTCACATTAATGCACTTGAAGAGAGAGAAAATAGGACATAATAGAAAGGAGGAAAAATACCCTACCAGTATTGAGAAGACAGGACCTGGATATAGGGTCTTACAGAAATTTCTCTTCAATGCCTTTCTCTTTCAAATAGCAGGAAATGTCCTGTAGATGCAGTCTTGCCTGGATAGGCTAAAAGAAAATAATCTCAGCTCAAACTTTTAAGACACAATGCTTCTTGATGAAAGGTTAATTTAAAAAGCGAGTTAATTTCTGCCATGGATACAGTGAGCTGAAGAAAAGGTCACCTACTCCAGTTTTCTAAAATTCCTTTAAAAACACCTTGTGCAATGAGCAATCAAAGGACAGCCAAGAAACTGAGAGCCGGGAGTTAGCAGAAGAAAAAGGAAAAAAAAAGAAACAGCAAAGAAATACAAAGAACATAATGCATTCGAATCGGCACAGAGGGCCAGATGGTACATACCCAAGGGTATTAAAGGAATTAGCTGAAAAACTCTTAGGCCCATTATCCATTATATTCAAGTGCTCCTGGAGAACTGAGGAAGCCCTGGTGACTGGCAGAGGGAAAACATCACGCTTCTTTTCCAAAAGGGGAATTACAGATCAATTAACTTGACATCCTTTCCAGGTGAAACTTGGTCTCTAATAATCAGAAAGCACTATTAGCTGTTCTGCAGGAGGAAAAAAACAGAAGTGTGTCACACACATAGGTCACATCAAGAGGAGCAGTTGCACCCAAGTGATAGACTCTACAGACAGATTATACTCACAGTGTTGATGGGAGGAGGAAAACCACATGGAGTGGGAAGTGTTGGGTGGGGAGAGTGAAGGATAAGCAGCTGCTTATCCATCATGTGGGATGAGTATACAGCGTAGTAGGACATGCTGGTGGGAGGAAGAAGGGATGTGGTCCCTTGAGTCACTCAGTAAATTTACCCTCAAGGGTTTCACTGGAAGACAAGACAACTGGTTGTACACAGAACTCTTCTACAGAAAGATCCTTGATTTCAGTGCTTCAGACATAATATTCCTGCAGAACCTGATCCGTCCCTAAAGGATTCCATGCAGACACAGTTGACTTTAACAGTGGCTGGACTGGGCCCAAAGCATTACAAGAAAGAGGTAGGGTGGATACAGAGAATAACAATGAAAGAGATTAAAATCAGCCCCTACAACAGAAAGTGGAGTATGCTTATAAATACTGCCATATTGGGCTCCTCAGGGACTCCTGCTGAGTTGGGCATTGTATTCATCTGCAGTAGCATTGAGGAAGGAGAAGAAAAATACATCAATCAAATTCAAAGATAACACTCAGCCAGAGTGTGAATTGCGAATCATTTATTAGAAGCACCATCCTAAAGGGATTTCAATAAATGAAGAGTGGGACATAGTGGGAATAGCAAGAAATTGAACAAATATAAGTGCAGAAACATCCACAGGGTAACATTGCTCACTAAGGAGAGGTCAACGTAGTAACCCCAGCGGCTGTGGAGAAGAGTAATCCAGAAGAGCTCCTTGGATGCTAATGTTGATGGAAAGCTACGGCTGATAATTCATTAAGAACACCCAGATCAATCCTCTTTTGAAGTGCTAATAGGAATACCACTTGGGGCAGGGCCTTCTGAGAAAAGTGCAGGCAAACAGGTAATGGTATAGATTAACTGGTATAGACAAGAGGGTGGAAGGAATGACCTATTTACTAGGAACATCAAAGGAAATAAACACAGACATAGTCTGGAAAAAACAAAGAAAAAAGGAAGGCAGCAGGTTATAGTCTGATACAGAAACAAACCTTACCATGAAAGAATGCTGCTGAGTGGGAGGGAGAACCAGGGCTCATCAGTGAGCAGTGGTGGGGCTACACACATGGCCACTTTCAGAATGGGAAAGGCATAATGGTCTGATGACTTGGATCTCCAGCAGGACTGGCTTGGAAAGATCTCCATTGTAGGGAAGAATAGGGTTTAAAACCACCATACACTCAGGTCCTGTGTTCGGCTCTCCACCTCCATGGAGTCACCATCTTGATGCCTCTGGGATCACAGCATGTTTACACTCACATTTTTGGCAATTTTCCCTGAGCCAGTAGATGTGAAAATGAAAGCAAAATCATCAGAGCTTGGATACAGGGTGGGAAAAGTATAGTGGAAGGAATGTCATTGCAGAAGAGGTGGAAAATCCCAGTGGCACAGGGTTAAATACTCCTGATGTGTACAGACAGGGACTGGCAAGGCAAACATCAGGCAGGTAAAGAAAAGGACATAAATTATCACATGGAGAAGCCCAGTCCCAGCACAAGGATTGCAGATGTCCTTTGCAGTGGTGCTATTTATTCCCCTTTTTTTGGAGACTAATTGATGTGGGCCAGAGGGGAGATTAATCTCACCTTCTTTTTGAAATCCATGTGGTAGTATCATGGATCTCCAGTGTGGGAACTGTGAGAATGATGTGCTACACTGCCATACCTCAAGGACTTAACTCCTGTTAGCTCACAACCTCAACTAGACTTTTACCACAGACCAGAGATTAATGTTACACTTGAATCCACACCAATCAATCTGCAATATATGAGAGGTCTTATCGGGAATTTCACTGGTTTCCTTAAAAAACTGCTGGACCACTTGTTCTACCAATGTTCCCATTTCTCTGTGTTGTCTGCCCACCGACTTCTAGCAGGGATTCACAGTGCAAATTATGATCCAGAAATCTCAAAATGCGCATGGCCAGCTAGCAAGTTCTTTGTTTTCACACACATCATCTTCAAGCCCTTATTAACGAGGGGCTTTTGGGAGCCCACGCCAGGATGTGTCTGCAGCAGGCCCTCCATCCTTGAATTTGCACCCAGCAGAGACACTCCTCATTCTCATCTGATCTTCACCACACCTGGCAGCTCTTCACCTCGAGGCTCTGGCAGTGCTGCTCACAGCAGGCCAAGGAATTCCTGGCAATTCTTCTCAGTGAAGAGGCTTTTGCCACATGTAAGCGATGTGAAATTCGCCCACGTGTTTGGGAGGGTGACAGCGCATTAGAATCACACAGCACCACTTGAGTGCCCATGACAGCAACTGGAGCAGCACCAACGGAAGCTCTGGAGGAAGGGGACGAGAATCTCCCTCCCACCACCTGACTCGTGTGGGTTGCTGCTTAGATACAGGTTGAGGCAGCCACTGAAGTCTTGGCCGTCTGTGGGCTGCCGAGTTTCTAACTTGATGTTTTATGGTGCTCTGTCTATCAAAATATTTGGGATCTGCTCATCTGTGGTTACCGCGCCGGTTTTAGAAGCATGTGTTGGCTGCACAGAAGCCACAGTAAGGCACCATCTTGCTCAAATGCTGGCTGAATTACATGCTTTTTGAGCCTGGTTGCCAGGCAAAGGTCATACGTGTGCAACGAGCTGTTGAAAATAGTTTTTAAGGGGCATCCCAAGTCTCCAATGCTCCTACTCTGACTGGGCAATGTGGGGCTTGCCTAAGTATTGTTTCAGAGAAACAATCACAATGGGAATATGCAGATATGTGATTTGAGACTAGTAATCAAGGACCCAAAATTAATTTTAAAGGAAATTAAAATTTTCAAAGGAATTTTTTCAAAGGAAATGTTTCATTGTCTCATCTTCAAATTGCACTCCACTTTGGTGTTATTAAATGAGAGGAAGGGCAGGCTCCTGGTTGAGATGATGGGACAAGTAGCCCAGGGTCAGTTCCTGGTCCTAGCCCAGCTTTCCAGAACCCAAGTTACTCAACCCTCCTATGTACAACAGTTTCCTGTCAGGAGATGAGGATAATATTACTTTTCTCCACACTTCATCTATTTTATCTATTAAATAATGGGGAGAGACAGAGAGAAGATTTAATATAAAGATGCACAACCTCTTGCACAGTGGAGTACTTCATCTTAAGGACTTACACATTGTTGATGTTTATATTAATTTCAGCAGTCCCAACATATTCTTTCATACAAAGGAAGACTATTACAGAAAACAGATGTTATGGAGCACAGCTAACTAGATATTACATGTATCTGTCTCTCTGGTTTAAAGAGCCATACTTATCTGTCTAGGTGTGGGCAATGTGTTAGAGGCTTAGTGGTTTAGTAAGCAACCAAGTCTTGTGATGGAGAGTTTATTGTGGTTGAAAGGCTGAAGTCTAACTCTTCATTTTCACACTATGGTTCCCAGAACTAGCTATTATTCACTGTATGTCTACGCCATGAAAGGCTAACACAAATAATTAAAACTAATACAGGTATTTTAACTGTTTGGGTACAGATTACCATAAGTATATTTTAATTCGTAAGTGTCATATCTATTCTGTGTTCTGTAAGTAAAAGTGTAAGCTGTCCTGTTTCCAAATTGTGATGAGTCAATGATAGACTATTTAAAGCTTCCTATTCAGGTGAGTGGTGATCTCCATGTCTCCTTTCAAATTTATAATCTTCCTTCCTGCCTTTAATTGTCCTAGTTTTCCTGAGGAAATCAAAACATAATGGTATAAACCAGTCATTTTATTGTACATAATGCTTATGATTTGCCTTTAGACTTCACTGGTTTTTAGCCATTTAAGGTTAAAAATGTAGAATATGTGTGCTGTGGGCCTGAGTTCAAGTTCATATAGAACTAAAGCCTAAAGTCCCTGCTTAGGTATCTGCTGAGCCCTCGTATTCAACAGGGTTTGAGTTGCAGACATCTCAGAGGCAAATTCTCCTCCATCCCCTCTTGCCAGCTAATAGGAAAGGAAAGTTTAATATTTCAGTTTCAGTGCTTCTTATCCATGTCTGCATGACTTTATTTTAATCAGTGGGGTGGAAAACAAGGTGTCAGTACTTGCAAACCAGGAGTTTGTGGCAGCATTGATGCCACTTTTGATTTATGTTTGATACATGTCCCTTTCTGTTTCTGTTCTTAAGTTGTTAAGTGACCTGACACAGAGCTCCCTGAAATCTCTGGGTTTCAGAGCAGGTCTGTGATGGGCTTAATGTGTAGACCTAAGTATATTGATAAAGCATGAGATCTTCAGCCAAGCTGAAAATTTATCCCAAACTTTGATCTGCATCACATTTTACTTCCATTGACAAAATACCCTTTAACATTATGTCCCATCTGAATTTTTCATGGGAATTAATTTAACACTCTGTCATAAACACTGTAACAATAGTAGACTCATATTTTATGAGAACAATCAGTTGTACTTTTCATTTACAGATGACACCAATCTTTACAATTAAACTTTCACCACTGCAGCTTCTTTAAAGCATTAAAAAGACATAAGGGAAACAGAATTGGAAATACTGATTCTTTTTTTTCTTTAGGTAGTCAAATGCTGAATCACTACAAAATATGCACTGTGCTCTTCAACCTGCTGCCAAGGAGAGTGAGAAAGCAGGCTCCTTTCCCATGTTTGTCTGTGTCATCCTCTCATGGTATCTGTTCTACAAACAGCACCATTTGTGCATTTGAGCATCAACAAGCTTGCAGGTGGAACTCCTGTGTAAACCAAAGGTGAGAGATCCTGGCTCAGCAGAGGTGCCCAGGTTCTATTGATATCCTCTTGAGGTTACTTTGCTAAATAAGGGTGTGCTGAAGACACTCAGGTAGATAGGACTATTCACAGAGACCAGTCTGCTTGCCAAGCACAGCCTCTGTGACCACTGAATACTGATTTCTTCAAATTTGGTGGCTGAGTCTCTATATTTTCACAGAATCATAAAATCATAGAACAGCCAGGGTTGGAAGGGACCTTAAAGATCATTTAGTTCCAACCTTCTTGCCATGGGCAATGACACCTTCCACCAGACCAGGCTGCTCCAAGCCCCATGCAACGTGGCCTCGGACACTTCCTGGGGTGGGGCAGCCACAGCTGCTCTGGGCAACCTGTGCCAGGGCCTCAGCACCCTCACAGGGGAGAATTCCTTCCTAATATCTAATCTAAACTTACTCTCAGTTTGAATCTGTTCCCTCCTGTCCTGTCACTACATGCTCTTGTAAATAGTCTCTGTCCAATGTACATATTTTGTATATACATTATACAATATTTTATACGTATTCTATATATTTTGTACATATCCTTTACTACCCATAGCATTTGAGTTGCCAAAGCAAGTCCTGACAGGGTCAGCATTTCTGTTTGTTCATTTAAAATTTGTTTTTCCTAAACATACATGTGACAGTGCATCATTCACTTTCTACTCCTTTACCCCAGAAGACCGTGACAATTAGTGTTAAGTAAGATGTGGAGCAATATTAATAAGATTTAAATTAGAATTACTGCCCACAGGACATAGATACAAGTTAATACACCTCCTTCCACACTACTGTAGGACATACTCTGTTTCCAAAATATCCTAAATGAAGTATCTTCTGAAGTCTCTGCTGCTCCCATATGTTGCTTTTAAATATCAGATGAGTTTTTCCAGTTGGTTTTAACATCTTATGCTGTGGCCAGCTGATGTAATTTGGCATAGATCCATTATACCATTGGAAATATGTCAGTCTATACCAGCTGAGATTACAGCACAGTTCTAATTTTAAATATACCTAACATCTTTTTAATGCTTTCTTGAACAATGCTAGTAAAACCTGTTTTGTCTCAGTTTGCATATGTAAGCATATGTGAAAAAGTTAACATCTTGGAAGAGATGAAAGAGAACAGGACCTGTCCCCACCCAAATTTTAAGGCAAATATCCCTTATGACGTCATGACAGGAGGCACTGAGTTTCCATAAAACCAGTGGGATTAAAGAACATATTTTACCATTTTAAGTGGTTCTGAAACAGAGCTAAATTCAAAGCATTGAAGAAAATCTTCTTGGTTTCAACTCTGGAGCTGCTTAAATTATTCACTGTAAATATATGACCATACTGATTTAGCACTTTTGCTATTCTTTATGATTTTGTTGAATGAGATGACCTTGATTTGCTGACTGTTCAAAGCACAGTTTTGCCTGTGAAATAACTTTCAAATGCTCACCTTGGGCTGCATAAAGCTATTACTGACATGCTCACATAATTCTTCCCCTTGAAGTGCCAGTCTAGTTATATCAAAAAGGAGTACACACACATTGTTCTCACAATCCCACGTGAAGCCCTGATACGGCAGGGCTTTGTTCTTGCCTGGAGCTGCCACATGCTGGGGGTCCCTTGTGTGGTGTCTCATCCCCACACCCTGAATGTGGGACTAATGATGCTGTGGGATGGAGCAGATAACTCCTACGTGTTCTCCCCCATCCTGGGTTCATTTTCCCCAGGTGTCTTTGGGACAGTTGTTGGTACCATGAGTGAAAACAAGCATCATGAGTGGGGCTCTCAATAAGGACTGCAAGCTGGCCAGTGGAGGGGCTGGAATGGAGCTTTCCCAAAGGTGTGTCAGCTCCAGGAGTGGCATTCCAGCACAGCAAAATCCACTTTCCAGCTAAGCTCACCCCAGCACTGGGCAGTGCAGTATACACCCACAGTGGGATACATTCTGACATGCTATCAAGCTTGGCACTGCAGAGATTTCCCATGGCTGAGAGGGAGTGAAGGTAAAGCATGGATAAAGATGGGTGTTGTCAAAGTAGAAGGTGACTTACTTGACTAAATGTACCTTCTGGAAATTCAGTCCTTGTGGGAAGACTAGCATTTAGGTTGAGAGCAATTCCTATTCCCAGGTGGTGTGGTCCCTTAGGTGTAGGTGTAGGTGGTGTAGGTCCCTTGGGCTGTGCCACAGAAGGGGGTTATCATAGCTGCTGTCCTCCCAGGGTCAATGCTGGATCCTTTCCTGAGGAAAAAGTGCCCCTTTTGGATGCTTTCAGAGTGCTTCAGGAAACTGTCTGCCACAAAAACCTCCTTGTGCACTCAGGCATTGCACCAGCCTTTCCTGCTCCCTTCCTCCTTCTCCCATCTCATGCAGCACCTGACCCTTTGGGGCTTTCTCTGCCTTCAGAAGGGAAGATAAGGAGTTTCCTTTTTTAAAGCATTTGTCATAAGTCAGAAACCTTTAAATGTCTGTCTCATTCCTAATGTGTCTAGAAGCCTCTTTTGGAACATTCAGCTCAAATCTGGTTTTGTGAGAGTTAAGTGTGTAAGTGATACTCTCAGGCACATGGTGTGATTCTTGGGGATGGTGCTGTGCAGGGCTAAGAGTTGGACTCACTGATCCTTGTGGGTCCTTTCCAACTCAGCATATCTGTGATTCTGTGATATCTGAAATCTGCTCAAGTGTGAGTTTGAAAGCAAGACGGATGCCATTTGGGAAATGGGGACTTCAACATGAGGACGTTATTGTGCTACTTTTATACAGCAACAAAATAAAGCTTAAAGGTCTCTTCTGTGCATGCCATTTTCGGTATGTCAGGGAAAATATATTTTTACATATATAAAGCAAAGCAAGCTCTGAGAGGCTGCCAGCTCCCTCCAGATGACATAAAAATGCCAGTACCTAGGAAGAATAAGTTAAAACCCCAGAGCTGTGAGAAATAGTAAAATGCAGAGCACAGACTAGAGTAGTAAAACTCTTCTCCAAAGCAGTTTTGGGATGTCTGTGTGCAAGGTCTATAGCTGTCCTATTTAATGTCTGTCTTGTCAGAGATTACAACATAAAAAGCTTTTAGTAAGTTTTGGGCTGATCATCATGTCCAAAGGGTGTATAAAAATGGCCCTTTTGACCCGAAGAAAGCACTGCTTGCCAAGGGAAGCTAAATGTCAATACAAACACAAATGTGAGTGGTAGCACTGGCATCCTTAACCCTCACCACCAATGAAACTTCAGCACTCCCTGCATAAAATGCATCAAGGTCTGAGTTGAGTTCATGAGACATTTGAACTTCATCCTGTTGTGGTTTAAGACAGTTTGGTTGTGTTGCAGTCCTTGGCAATGCTTCCAGTCTACACCAGTTGGTCACATCTCCCTGGCCATCAGTCTTCACAGTGTGTTGCACCCAGCAACTGGCAAATATTCAGTGGGTTTTCTGTTGCTTGTATTTCTCCTAATGGAACTCCTAAGTAACCTAATTGGCAATTCCCATTTTAATGAGCTCCTTATTATGGGGTTAATAACCTGCATTATTTTGTGTTGTTCTAGCCATTAGCAGCTTGATCTTAAATGGTTTTAATTTGTTTTGGTGTGCATCTGTTGACTTAGCGTCTCAGAAAGTAAATAGTTCAGTGCAGATCTGATCAGGAACGAATTTGGCGTATGCCCTGAGGTCCTAAATGCAGGCAGCAACCTTCCCACTGTCTCCCCTGTTTCAATTCTCCTTATTAAGACTTTCTCAAGACCCAGCAGGGTGCATTTTTCCAATATGATGCTCCACAAAGTTGTCCTGCCACTGTGGTAATTGGTGGCGTGCTATCGTAACCCAGCGGGCTGCTTTCAAAGCATCTCCCTAGGTGCTCAGCACAAGGAATGAATTGGCACTGGCACCTTGAGAAAAAAAGAGGAAAGAAATCTGAAAAGGGACTGAATGGGTGGGGGAGGAGGAGGAGGAGTAGGACTGGTTCCCAGGGATTTCACACATAACTTCTGTTGCTATGGCAATCGCTCTGTCTGTCTGTACTTGCTCAGAGCAACGGCTTCGTCCAGAGCCACAAAGTCAGGCAATACTGGTAGGGCCCTTTTGGAGTGTGGGGAACAAGCAGTGGGGATGTTTACTCCAAAAAAAGGTGATGTGTGGGGGGGTGTGATAGCAGAGAAAAAGAGTTTGCAAATATGCATTAGCCTGGTGCCTGTTCTCGCCAGGGTGTCACCTGGGGCATGTTTGTGTACAGCACCCAGCACAGCCACCACCTGAGTTTCAGCTGGAGCTCCCAGGCAGAGCCACAGTACTGATAAAACAAAAAGGTTTGGGTCAGGGAAGTGAGAATTCAGCAGTCACAGCCTCCAGCATTTGGAGGAACTACGAAAGGCATCTCCTACCCGAGTACCTCTTTTACGTGCTCTGAAACAAGTAGGATGGGAGAAAGTGTTGAATCACAGATACTGTCCTTGGTGAAACACCGTCTCACCCACAAATTGCTTCTAACACTAATAGCAACACGGCACAGACAAGAATCTGTGGGAAGAGTGACTCACTGGAAATGACATATTTATATAGCATCCCTCAGCACCGTATTATGGCATCTCCACTTTCATGGGATCCGGTCCTAGAGGTCCTGCTGCACTCTAGACCTTGAGGATGTACTCGGTCTTTAAGCTCTGCTTAATCTTGGCCTTTCCAAATATAGTAGCTGGTCAAAGTGCTCCTGACAACAGAATCCCAGGTGGCTCACTTCCACTGACCTTGAGACAGGGCAGATTTCAGCTGTGGCTTGTGATGCTACCTGACCACAGAATAAGAGGGCTCCAGCATAAGTCTAACCTGCCTGCGAGTAATCTTGCTTCTGCAGAAGGTGTTTTCACCAGGGCAGAATGGAAGAAAGACTCCATACCTTCCCACACCCTTTTCACTTTGTGATTTCAGGAAACTGCTCCCTTGTGATAAAATGTTCCTGCAATAATGCACCCCGAGGTGTTGGGTTTTAAGCTTTTCCAGAGAACAAGATGTGTCCTGCTTCGAGAAGTACTCACCAGGGTGCAGCTTGCCAAATGCTTGGATTCAGACTCAGAGAATTGATTTTTTTACCTTTTTTTTTTTTTTTTTGCTAAATTGAGCTGGATCAAGTCTTCATAAGAAAAGAAAATCTTGGCAGAGCCTGGAGAGAAAACACAGATAATGCCAGTTGCATGTTAGCTTTTCAACTGGCATTGAAATTTTGTTGTTTAGAGTTGGTATTAGAGGGATGTGATCTTCCATCTGGTGCCAGAGAGGTTAATGTAACTGTCACTGCCATCATTTGGGTTAGGCAACACGTATCTCAGTTTAAATCATGCTTCACATGTGGACTTAGAGTATTGAAAGCATTTAGGATCTCAATCCACACTTCCTCTTTCAAGTCAAGGCTTCTTTCAGCTTCACCAAATACTTCTGTATGACTTTTTAAAGAAACTGAACCAAGTGGATACAATTTCCAGCATGCAGAGCAGTACAAACTCTGCGCCCTGATCCTCACACCCCATGAGTCTTGCTCTGAGCATGGACTGTATGGCATTGCCTGCCATCCTTCCCTGAGCCCTCGTGGCCACTAGCAGTGGTCTGGAGGGGCATCTGCTCTGTTTCCCTGCATCTTCCAGATATATTTCATGGCTTCATGTGCCCTGGAGTCTTTTATCAGGAAAAAATGTGAGGTGCCCTCCCATGCCCCGGTTGCTGGTGAATGCAGCACCATGAGGAAGGGAGCCTCTGACTGGGGAAAACTCCTAACAGAAAGCCCTGCTCTGAATAAATACCAGGCAATGCCCCCATTTTGTCAGGCCACCCAGCTTCCCTGGTTTCTGCTGGCTGGAGCCATGTGAATCTCCCTCACTTTCAGTAGCAGGATGGGGTTTTCCTCAGCTGTTGAAATACTCCACTTAAATATATGGGCTCCTAACGGGGTTCCCTCTCCACTACAAAAGTGAGAAGTAGTAGGGCCTATCTGAAGTCAACTGCCTGCAATCATGTTTCTCTTTGAGAAAAATCTCACTTTTTCCAGAGGGCTCCCCTAGCCTGGAAGCCTGGAGATAAGGAGGGGAAGATAAAGGCTGTGCTGCAGGGCTGTTTGCACTGGAAGAGACAATAAAGTTGATGATAGTAAATGCTGAGTGTATGAGACTGAATGGATGGATGGAAAATTACCGAGACATTATATGCTGCTTTATCTTGGGAACTCAAGCAAATGTGATTTCTAGCCCAGCGTGATGTGATACTGGCTGAGCTGCATCCTAAGATACACAGGAGAAGGCCTGGCCTCTCCTGCCTGCCAGCCCCCTGCTCTTCTCAGGGTTCTTTTCCAAGAGCTTCAGGGCATGGACAAAGGGCAACCTGGGGACTGGCAAATCTACCAGGAACCACCAGGCTGTCACGAATTGTGTCCTACCTATGCTACCCCTGGGAAAATCACACAGGCCTGGTTCCTCACTTTCCTTTGATTTTTATCTGTGTCCTTTTGGGGTTCTGAGCCTTCATCTGCCTGTCAGTCACTCCATGTTAATTTATTTTTTTTTCAGGGCTAACAGCACTTCCCTTCCCACAGCCGTGTTGTGTAGATAAATAGGGGATGCCTGAGGGTGTACACTCCAAGCCTTTCTGGCAGAGTAAACCTGAGGCCAGCACTGGGAGTTGGCCACTGGGGCAGCAGAACAAGAGGCTGTACTGCTGTTAAAACAACATCCAAACCAACAAACAAATGAGCAAGACACTTCCCTACCATCTGAAGCCTTCCTAACCTTTTCCCAGTACTCACAACTGCCAGAAAAATCTTCATGGAGCACTGACCAACTGAGTGGAGGTACAGGGAGACTTTCTGTCCTCCAATCTCTGGGTTGCTGTGTTGCACTAGAAACCTCCGTGACAGTAGGACGAATTCTTAAATGCAAGATGCACAAAAATGGAAAGCTGCTGATGTACCTGACTTGCAATTAGGGTGGAGCCTTCATCATTCTTTTACATTTTTCCCTTCTCTTCTTCCCCCCCTTCATTTCAGTGAGGGGCTGAAGGGCAGGGCTGGGACCAGGCTGCATGTGGGGACGCACACAAAGCCCAAAGGATGCACCTGGGTCCCTTCCAGGGAACTGAGTGCAGCCTGTGGGCCACCTGTACCCAGCAGCCAGGTCTGCTCCCCGTTAGCCCCCATGCAGGGCTCAGCCTCATGTATCCAGATCCAAAATGAAGGAATGGTCTGTGACAAGCTCGACAGCAACCTGCACCCTTCTCCTTTCCAAAATTGCTGCAGAAACGTGATGGGCACTGCAGGGATTACAGGTTTGTCTTGCTTTACACCAAAAAAGTGTTTCCAAAGGAGAGCCCTTGAAGCATTAGGAGAATGGGAAGGGTGGAAATAAATATATGGGCTACATTCCTCTTAGGTATAAAGCAACTGGGACCACCAGGAAATAACTTGCCCCATTGCCTTCTAATCTGAATAAAACTTTTTTTTCTTTTCCCAGAAAGGCACATCCTTTCTAGAGGTAGGTGCAGAGTTTTTCAGATGTGAACTTCAGAACTCTGGATGGAGTTTCTAGTTTACTCTCTGGAGCCTGAGAAAACAGCCCCTCTTTCCAGGATGGACTGGAAGATTGAGACTGTTAGCCTGCCCCAGCAGGAATGCCGATCCTCTCTGTGCTTTGGTCGATGGTGCAGAGTCTTCCTGCCTGACATGCTGTTTCCTCACAAGCTTGGAATCTGCCTTTTAAAAGGACAAAAATTATACAGATGTGCATTCCAGGCATCATTCCCACAAGAAATGACAGTGGCCAAATTAGTCTGGATTTACAGCAGTGCTGTAGGTCAGTCCAGATGAGAATTGAGCTCAGCATCCATCCAGGAGCCCAGCCCCACTGTCCCAGCATCGCTGCTTCTTTTGGACCAGCTCGGTACAAATGGGACAGGGAAGGATTCTGAACAGACCACACGTCCACAGTCTCCTCTGCAGCAGCTGCTGCCTCAGTTTCCTCGTTTCCAGGAAGTCTGGAAGGAGGCTTTAGCAGGGCTTGGTTAGTCCTCGGTCCATGGGGAGGATGTTACCCTGCACTTTCACACTTCACACATAACTGGAAGGCTGGGAAAAGGTCTCAAAACCTCGGTTAGTATCCAGCAGGCAGCACTTGTACTCCAAGATCTCACACTACAGTTTCACGACCCGTGTGAGGGTGTTTCTCATTACAGGCTGCCCTGCATATTGACCCTGCAAACTGGAGATTTTATATACATATATATATGTACGTGTGTGTGTCTGTATATATATATATATATACACATCTTACAGAGATTACTGGGTCAGAGCTTTCTCTGGCATAAACATGTGCAGGTCCAGTAGGGCCAGATGGTGTATGCTAGAAAACAAGGCTCTGCGTGACTGCAGAAAAATCTCACTGGGATGGAATTGTCTGTGACATTTTGCTGCTTGTCACACTGTTAGTGAAACTGAGCAAATAACTCCCCCTAAATCATCCAGCCACATCACTGCTCACAAAGCCAGCACGGGGCTGATAAATGTTCTTCTCCTGAGCCCCAAATCTGTGCCAGGGCATGCTGGCCATGCATGATTCCCCATCCTGTCTCCCCCGTTCACCGGGGAAGGACTCCCTCCACGAGGCTGGAGAGGAGATCAGCTCTGCCTTGGAGTTCACATCCCCCCTGTTCTGGGCATGGCCAGCAATGCCCTGCAATGTCCAGCAATGGAGCAATGTCCAGCACTCACAGATTAATTTCCCATGACTCATGATACAATAATTCCTGCTGTAATTCATGGTATGACTCCCAGCGTTGTGCTTCTAGGATTCACCACCTGAAATCTGAGGAGAACTGTGAGGGCTTGATTAGATGTGTGGATTGCAGGGCGTATCCCAGGAATCTCTTGTCCGGAGAGCAGAAAGCACCCACTTCTCAGCTACAAATGTTCCAGCCCAGAAGTGTGGTGGATTTCCTGTTTGCAGAGATCCCAGATGTTTGCTTTAAAATTCACTCCAGCCCAAATGTTCAGGCTGGTGAACTTGTTCGCTGGACCGTTTCCAGAAAATGAATGCAAAAATGGGGCTGGGACAGGAGTGACAGGCAATGGTTTATTAATTCACCCTGTGTGAGTCAAATGCACACAGACACTGTCTGGGATTTGACCAGCCATGATTGGAAAACTTGTAGGGATCAAGTAATGGAGATGGTAGAGGAAATCCTGTCGCTCATTGTTTTAGCCTTACTGATGTCACTTTTATGTCCCTTTTATCCCTTGTCTCATCCAAGGCTTCCAGAGAGAAAGTTGTGACTGACAGTTTTGGTCAGACAACCAGACATGACGTGCAAGAGGTCAATTCATCCTCTGTTTGTCAGAGAGGAAGAGATTTATTTGCTGTAGGTACATCCGGCTTTGACTTCTTTGCGATGCTCTTTGTTTATGCAAACCAGTCGGCCGGGGCCGCGGAGGTCAAGATCTACATCCCAAGTAGGAAATCGGTGCTCAGAAATAGCAGCCCTGGGAGTTCATGAGATGAAGGTCCCTCCAGGCTCCCTTTCCAATGTGCCCTGTGGAAGGAAAAACAAAAGCCCTGTCTTTCTACAGGAGGGAGTATTTATGGCTTTAAATTGCAAAGCCAAGTTTTATCAAAATGCAACAAAATTATTTCAGGGCAGATACACAGAGGAGGTGATTGAGAACTATTAGCTACCCACATTTTTCAAATGGAAATTCCAAGCACTTTAGAACATGTTGTGTTTTGATAAATTTTGCCATACCAGCTCTTTTTGCAAAAACATTTGGGGATTGAGACAATGAGTCCCTATTTGCTATTTAAACACGGATTAAAGGTCAGATTTGTGCCCAAAAGAACACAGGCTCTTAATAAGCCTAATCAGGTGGCTTTCTTCCCTTGAGCTGCAGTTATGTGGTAACCATCAGAGGGTTTTACGAGCTGAAGGCTATCTCCACATGACATAAGACCTTTCTTTCTTTACAAGTAATTTTTACTGCTTGTTTGCAGCCGTGGCTTCTTTCTTGTTTTCTTAAGCCATTGCTGTTAAAAATTGAAAGTGGTTCAAGTCTCAGGTGAAATAACTCCCTCCACTGACCCTGTTAATGACAGACCTCTGTACTTGCCTTGCTCAGTTCATGAAGTTGGTTGGTTTCCTTGTGCTGCCATCTACAGAGCAAGCAACAGGTCGTGCCTGGGGATTATTAACAGCCAGTTAATTGCAAACCCTCCTCTTTAAATCTTCATTGTCCCTGCCTTCTCCAGCTCCAGTAAGCACTGATGGCAACTGGGACTGCTGGTTTTCTCTTCCAAGACTGTCCTTGAAGTCATCACCATAAGACCATCTTATGGAGATTCAAGTCTCCAAGCCTCAGACCAGAGATCAAGAGCCAGACCTCAGCTCTAAGAGTTTCCAGACCATCCAGCAAGTGATCTCTTCCTGCCTCATTCTCACATCATGCTTTGATTCTTCATTCCTGTCTCTACAAGACTTCTGTCTCTCCTTCAACCGTGTGAGGCTCTGAAATACTGTGGTGGCATCAATCCCCCAGTCTGGCGACATTTTTCAGTGTGGTACAAAGGAACTGGATCCTCTGCCGCTGAGCTGCTGCATGATCTTGGTCACATTGCCTCACCTTGGCGGCTCTCTGCACAGGATAGAGCTGTGACATACTCCTGTAAAGGAGGAAAATGTTGCCCGGGGTCATCCTAAATCTTGTTATTGATTTCAGTGAGTTAAGGCTGGGTGTCCAGAGCTGAGCATTGCTCATGCCAGGGCCCAAGGAGTGCACAAAAAAATCCTTGAGACAATGAGGCTGACATTTACTTCTGGTGGTTCAGACACTGCAAAAAAAAGTTCTTTAACAAATCCTGATGATACTTAAACTGTGCCTGGAACCTTAAGGTGCTGTGTGGACCTTCTATTTCCACAGAAGTGAAGAAAGTAGATGGGAAATGTACTGGTTTTTAATGTGCTGATAGCCTTACAAATCTGATCCAGCCTGAACACTCTGAGGGTCCTGTATGAAACCCTACTCGAGGTGACTCCCTTTAGGTTTCTGCATGTGGTACACAAAGTGTGCAGCCAAAAAATCTGGATGCAAAGAGTCTGGACCTGCCTGAAGAGGGGATTGCAGAGCAAGGAGGTCTGGAATGGGGCTGATGCTGGGTGTTCCCCTGTGGCAGTGAGAAGGAAGCACTCCAGTGTGATGGTCTTCTCCTTCCTGCTGTGTTTGCTCCCTGGATGGCACTGGGCAGGAAGGAGTAAGCCCTGGTGCAAGGTTATAGGTCCAGTGTGCAGACCAGTCTCAGGGCACACAGTAAAGACATTTGCAGACACAGAAAAGCCAGGCTGCAGCAAGCAAGGACTGTGATTTCTCCAGCCCTGCAAGAAACAACCACCCTTGGAACTGTTCAAAAAATATCTAGATGTGGTGCTTAGAGACATGGTTTAGTGGTGGGCTTGGCAGTGCTGGGCTAGTGGTTGGCCTCAATGATCTCAGAGGTCTTTTCCAGGCTTAATGACTCTATGATTCCATAAAATAGTGGGGTCAGCAAGTGCCAGCCCTCCTTGGGGTCTGCTTGGGTCTGGAGGGCATCTGCTCCTGCAGATTTGCTTTGTGCTGGAGACTCGCGTGCCCCTTCATGACTCTCTGCTGCACAAGACAGCAGCCAGCTCCCTCCTGCAGCGTGGCCTCGCCGGAGCCAAGGAGGGTAGGGGTGAGCCCCGGCTCCCGGAGCTGCCTCGGGAAGCCTGCCCGCGCCGGGAAACGCGCCGGCACACGCGGAGCAGCGCCGGCTCCCGGGACCTGCGGTGAGGCGCAGCTCTCGCTCGGCTGATGGCTGAGCCGAGCTTGCCAAAGCAGGTAAAGATATAACCTGCAGCTCGCCGAGCGTGTTTGTGCAGCTCTCGGGCCGCGTCCCGGTGAGGCAGGAGGGCACCAGGCAATAACTCGCATACCTGCGCTGGATTGTGTAAAATGTGGCTCTGAGCACCCTCCTGCCGTGTTGCTGCTTGTGCGCTGGGTTTATTGCTCTCTGCCCCAGCAGTGTGTGCGTTGGTATTTTCAGGGTGCGGTTCATCATAGGTTTCCATGATTTATTTCCCTTCACTTTGCTGGGGTTTCTGAAGCTTCTGAAGAGGCTTTTGAGGCTGTTAGAGGGAATCATATTTTTGTGCCTCTGCCTGTTTTGCTAGAGGAGGCTGCGTCCTGTGTGTCTTTGGCCTCAGGGTCACTCTGTCGTAGCCACAAGGAAGAAAACTGCAAATAGGAAGGTTTTTTATGCTGCTGAGGCAAGGTCTGGGTGCTCTGTACTAGATCAGAATCCACCCTTCAATAGGATAGAAATTGTTTTTATTCCCAAAGACTGACACCCAGGACTCTGCATTAGCCTGCGCTGGCCAAGCACTCACGGGCACCGCACAGGTATTGCTGAAAGCCTTACTTGCACCATCCAGAGAGACTACTGGCCTCTTCTGTGGGACCCAAATCCATTGCAGAGGAGAGCCTAATGAGCAACAAGAGCCAGCCCGATTCTTCAGTCTCAGTTCCCAGAGTGCTTGCGCCACCTACACATCCCACACAGCGCCTTAATTCCCCTGTGCCACCTCCACCTCCCGGGCTGATGGGGAGGCACCGAGGCAGTCAGTGAGTCAGCTGCAGGCACTCGGTGCTGCCCGTGGGTGCCTTGTAAGAGGCTGGGGGAGCGGGCAAGCCGTCCTCCTTCCCTGCAGAGGACTCCCAGCTTTATTTAAAAAGGCATGATTGATGTTAATAGCATGCACAGCTACCCGGAGGCTGCAAAAATCTGAAGGAAAGGATGCCGTGAGCCGAAAGGAAGCCGTCTGCAGTGGAGAAAGCATCATGTTGAGCTACTGCCCTCTGCTGCTGTGCGGCCCCGGACAAGGAGGTGGTCGGATGGATGCATCCATTTCCAGCAAAAGTTCTCGCTGGAGGCTCCCAGAGGCTGCAGAGCCAAAGCCGACGGAGCCTTCCACCCTGCCTTGCCTTAGGACTGGGAAGCTTCTCCCAGGTTTTTATTCAGGATCAAAGCAAACAGATTTGTTCAGCTTGTCCTGAACACTCGCTGTCAACCTAGGCAGCCTACGAGGAAGTAACTGTCATTTACTAAGATAAAAGGTTGCAATTTAATCACTAATTATTTCTTATCGTGCTTTGCTGGCCGGACACGAGCCAAAATGAACACAGGGCTGCCAAGAGGTGCTGCACTGGTGCCCAGGAGGAGGGAGCCTCTGGGCACAGAGTCCTCAGAGCTTCTTGTCATGTGCCTGGTGCCCCTGCATGCCGTTCCTAATTCAGCTCCTGATGATGGCAGGAAGCAGCATTTGCTGGATCTGGATGCAGGTTATCCCCAGTTCCAGCTGAGCTGACTGGCACACAAGGAGCAATGTCCACAAGTAGGTGGCAAATAGATGACACTTCCCTGCTGTCACAGCTTGTCCTGTTGCTGCCCATACCAAGAGGTGTGATGACACTTTATACCCCTCCCTGAGTGAGTAAACAACATAGGCCAGGAGAGCAGCTCAAGAAAACAAAGTTAGCAAAGTCTCTTCTCTTTGCCAATGTGTATAAAGAGAAATGGTCTCTGCTCTGCCCTGGGCTAAACCCCACATCCACCTCTACAGATTTTAGATAAATCTGTAGGCTCAGCTTTTCTTCTCTTTCTTGAAAGAAGCAAGGATTTTAAAAGCCATCTGGAAAAATGTGTCGTTTTCTACGACAATGACCCATTGAATCAGCAAATTGTTTTGGTAGAATAGAAGAGTTTAGTTGAAGGGGCCTACAGAGATCACCTAATCCAACTGCCTATAAATTACTAAAATTAGACAAAAAATACAGTGGGGGATGGTTCTTCAGCAATAGTGGGTGAAATGTCTGTCACTTCACATAGAGCAGAGTGTACCACTACAATCAGCACCCGAAACAAAGATCACAGACTACATCCCTGATGCCGCTGTTCTTTTCACTCCAGAAACATTATGCCCTAGATATACCATAATATTTTTTCAGCAAATTAGGAAAAAAAGTCTGTTTTAGTTAGCATATGAAATGCATTCTGCACACTGCTACTGTCAAAATTGTAACTGCATAATGAAATATAATTTGGGGTGTAAAAATGGCATTTTAATATGCTCTACTCAGGGAGCTGAATTTGATATGTCATGCTGGCTTACTGGTAATTTACATTTCCCATTGGGCAAACTAACAGACAAGTAGTCATGCTTTCCAGAAAGGTGTCAAGTCATACTCTGTCAAAAATGTGCTTTTCTAGGCCGTACAGAAAAAATGTTAAATTTTGCAATGCATGTCTTAATTCAGAGGAGATAACTGGAGTCACATGCTTTAGAACAAAATTACCACCATCAGGTGACTTCTAGAGGAGGCAGTCACTGTCACACCAAACTGGAAAAAAAGCAGGAATTATGTGCAAACCTTGCTCTGCTGCTCAGGGTGCCTCAGTTTGGGATCAGGCTTGGCCAGGGGCTGATGTCAGAGCAACAATTACTGGAGTTGCCCAGGATGCAAAGCCTTTGGAGCTGCTGTTCTTAGTGGATAGCTTTAACCAGCCTTCCCTTTCTGCTAAAAGCTGGTTTCTCAGATGTGTGACTTAAAACCAGAGTTTCTGTTGACTGTCACACAGAGGAACAGGCCAATTACATTGGAGTAGCTGCCAGAATAGACCAAGACAGCTGAGCTTATGACTAAACACCTATTTCCATGAAATATAGCCTGGTTTCTGAATCAGGACCCTACTGATTTAGAAAAGAGCTGCTGTGCACAGCAGCAGACATGCAAAGGAGTCCAGCCACTGCCACCTCCATCCATAAGAACAGGTTGCAGGGACAGGGATCTGTCCCTGGGTGGTAGGAATCTCTTAACTAGGGCTGTTCTGTACTCAAAAGTGCCCCTTCACCTCCTGCAGTGACCCCAAGCCATGCCTGAGCCTCCCTTCAGCCTCAAAACAGACACCCAGGAAGGTCAAGGTGAAGTCAGGACTCATCCACCCCAGCAGCAAATGCTGCACCCTGGGCACGGGGAGATGCCGCTCCCTGCAGCAACAGCCACCTTCACTGATGGCATTTCCAGCACCAAAATCCACTCACAGCACTTCATCCTGATTGCTCCATGGCCAATTAGTGACCTTCCTAACAGGACGTCATGTCACTTTATTTGCACACTGCTCCAGTCTCCAGGCAGCCCTGCAATGCCAGATGCTGGCCTAAAGAAACCTTTATCATCTGCTCCTGCAGGTTCTGAGTGCTTCACAGGGAATCCTCTGACCTCTCTCCTTGGACTTGGAGCCTGGACTGACAAGTAACCCTTCCACACCTCCAATTTTTTTGTTCTGCCTCATTTTTGTTTTATTTTTGGCAAGGAATAAGAAAAGCCTGGTTCCTCCTACAGATCTGTGTCAGGCCTGGCTCATCCTAAAGGTCCAACTGGAAGCATTTCCCAGGCTCTGGGACCACCCTTCGGGAGCCACAGTAACAGAGGAGATTTCTGTCAAGGGAAAGGAGTTTTGAAATTCTACCAGAGCATCTTGCCTGGAAAAAGGGAATCCCTGAATCACCACAGCTCCTGTGTTCCCTTTTTGCAATATCCCACCAAGAACGCTGGATTCCAGTGCTTGAACCAGGCTGGGTTGGAGCAGGGGATGGTGAAGGTGTAGGAGGCATATGTAGGAGGTGTATGGGGTTATGGCTCCCACCATCCACCATAAAGCTCCTGGCTGGCAAGTGGGGCTTCTCCATGGAGAGCCCAGTGTGACCCAGTGCTGCATGGCCATCAGACCAGCAGACCTGCCCTAGAGGAGCCCACCTGGCCTATGACTTAGCCCAGCCACAAAGAGACACTTCCAATGGCTCAGGCAATATTATACAACCCCCTTTTGGAGTAAGTGGTGTGTTATCAGGCACTCATTACCCTGATTGGTTTAGCATTGCACTTTGGCCGATGCACAAAAGTCTCAGTCACACAAAGGTGCCAGTGTCACACTACCTGCAGCTGAAACATTATATGAGGCTAACACAGGTAGAGGAGAGCATGGATCCCCTTGGAGGCTGGGACTGTCACACCAGGGGGCCTGCCAATGCTGCAGCTTCACTTCAGCATGGTGAAGGATTTAGGATCACATTTTTGGCCCCAGAGCCTCCACAAACTGGAGTGTCTGCTGCAGGGTGGTCCACATGGCTGGGGTGGGTTACCAGCACGGGGAAAGGGCACGAACAGCAAGCGTGTGATGAAATGTGTGTGTGCACATTCATCGACATTCAGTGGTCACAGACTCAGAACTGGGGCCAAAATGGAGGGGAGACTCTTGGAACAGGTGACTCCTGGCCACCTATTTGTGTACTGCTCTAGGGCACAGAGACTGCAACAGCCACCACCAGCTCCATCAGCACCTGGATTAGCTGGGATACCCTGGTGTGCCATGTCCAATAGAGCCCTTCCTTATCTTCCCTGTTCCCACTGGCTGTCCCTTTTCAAGTCTAATTTAACAGACCATGTGTTGAACTTCATCTGCTCCAACTGGGCCAGAAACACTGTGTGTAGGTGCAGGAAATATAGAGATACAGTTCAAGTTATATTTTTTAATTCTGTTAGAGAAAGGGACCTGGCTGGGGATTACATGGGGCAAAACCATGGAGGTGAGGCTTTCTAATACTACTTCAAGGAGTATAATTTCAAGGAAAATAAGCCTGGCCCTGAGTTGTCCAGAAGTGGGAGAAGCAGAGAAGCAGCTTGCATGCAGCCTGTGCTCCTCTTCCAGGTTCCCTGCAGAGGGTGAGGCTCACTGTTCCTGCGCAGTTTTCCTGGATATCAGCTTGGAGCCAATGCATCCATGCTGAGTGGAAGGATTTCTTCTTGAGCTTCTGTCTGTGTCCAGACTGCAGTTCCTAGGACCTGACAGAAAATTATGAAACAACTGCATATAAAACCTCTGGGAAGAGGAGAGGAAATGAATTGTCACAAAATATATGTGAGAAAAGGAAGTAATTTTTCTTAGAAAATGGGGTATGTTGTCCCTCTGCAAGCCCAAGTGCACCTTTTCCAGTTAAGGCACTTTAATAGCAATGGGGAATTGTCCTATCCCATCTGCAGAGCAGCACCTTTGGACTTCTCCTTTGTTAATGGAACTGAGATTTCCCAGCCCCCAGTGATGACTGGAGTTTGTGGCCTGAGGAAAAATTCTTTATTCATGTGAAGACAACCCATCAGGTTCATTAAACTGAAGATTACATTGGCTGATGACAGAAAGAAATTAAATAAGGTTTTGTCTCTTTACTTCCTTATTTTTAATTGAATAATAGACAATTAATTTGATTGAAGCTAGTCACGTTAAACAGTTTCCTGAATATCATATTGAGAAATGTCTCATCCTGCAGTTTTCCCTGTCACTTCTTTGCCAGTGATTTTGTGGCAGTAACTTTGAGATGCCCACTAAGGTGTTGCTCCAAGATTGCCATGCCTTTACTTTTTTGGAGGGAGTGGTGGAAGGTAGGGTTATTATCTTTATTCCATGTCTAAACCAGACCTATGCATGGTGGAAAAGCAAGTTAGTGTGACAGTGGGAGAGCTCTGGTCCCAAGTAGGAGGGAAGAGGGCACAAGACCCAGGCTGCTCAGATGGAGAAGGTCCAAAATAAACATTGGCTGGACAGACACCACTCTCCTGTTTTTGTGCTTGTGCCCATGTTTGTCTGGGAAGTTTGCCTGGGCACATGAAAGACTTCCTGGAGGAAAACAGGCTGAGCACTTTCCAGTCCACCTCTGCAGAGCCCACAGGGGAGGGAAGATCCTCAAGGAAGGCTATCTGATGAGTTATGGACAGGCAGGACACTTCCTCGCCTCAGTGCCTCTGGCAGCAGCCGTGCCAATGCCCAGGCTGATCAGTCCTGGTGTGGAGAGGAAGCAGGAGCTCAGTGGAGAAGGAGAGCAGTGAGGCAGCTGCCCCTCCACCAGGCTCCCTCTCGGCCGCAGAATGTGGAATACTGTTTTGCTCGGAGCACACATAGTTTGTGTGGGTGTAGATTTACATTTCGTTAAGAAAAATGAAATAAGGGGGCTGGTTTCAACTAGCCTGCAGTTTTATTATTTGCAAGGGCCTTTGCTTTCTTGTGATGCTTTACGTAACAGCCTTACACATCTGCAAAGTATGTAAAGCATTTCCACTGTTGGGAAAAAGAAAAAAGGGGACAATATTTCTGAAAGGTGCTGTCTCTCCTGGGAGGACTCAACATGGAATTTTTAGCTCCCAGCAGGCAAGAAAACAGCAAGGACCATGGGTCTACTCTCTATGGCAAACTTTCCCTAGGTGTATGGGACGGTAGATCACATTTCCTGAGATGACCACACGTCCAGGGATGACCACATGCCCAAGAACATAGTTGATAACAGATTGGGTTCAGAAAAAAAAAATGCTAAATGAGATGGGCTGAGTGCGAATAAAGGCAATTGGAAAGTGGGACATGAATCCTGATCTCAGGGGGAAAGAATGATGCAAGGAAGAACATGAAATTAAGAAATGGATAGAGTTCAGGGAGCAGGAGAGGTGCTGCCACGAGCAGCCTCTGAGTGGCTGCAGAACTACAGAGAGCTAAGCTGAGCTGAGGGCTACATTTTTGTCTGACATCACTTAGAAGATGTGAACAAGCACACTCCTTTAATGCTTATTATTACCCTATCTGATAGTGCAGTGTATGTACATGTAAGGCTGTGGAAAAAAAAAAAAAGGCAAAAATGTTATGAATGCCTCCAAAGAGGATTGGAATGAATGAAAAATGTCTGAAGCTGTTCAAGTGCAAAGTCTAGTGAATCAGCCCATCCACTTTTCTTTGACTTCTGAGTCTGGGTGGACCCAAACCACAAAGAAAAGAGGAAACAAAGGTGGAGTAGACATCGAGAAAGATCTTTATGAAACTTGGCATTAAAATGTAAGGGCTCCCAATCACTGCTCAGCCCACGCATTGTGAAGCAATTGGAAAGGACTGGAAAATCACTGCATGGTGCCCTGAGATGCAGGGGGTGTTTTGCTTGTTTCTTTTCCCCAGGAGCTGCTTGAGAGTTGTATGACTTCTGGGAAATTGTCACCAAGTTCCTCTTTCACTGCAGTCTCCCTTAAACCAACCTGAAAAAACTACAGGAAACGTGAATGCTCGGTTCAATTCTGTACCTCTGCTTCTGCTTTGGAGTTAGTTTTCCTCATTTGGAGGTATGGCACCAGTTCTAACACGGGGTCATCTACATTTTTATAGTCAGGGATAAGTCTCAGGCTAAGAGACTCCTTCAAAATAGAAACTTTAAACTTTGGTAGACAGAGTTTCTAAGTTTCCATCTTTTGGACATAATCCCTCAGGTAGTTCCTATAATCAAGTACTTCGACCCCTGACAGAAGATCCCCAGTCCAAAACACCATTTGGTCAGTCTTGGTTCATCTGCTCTCAGCACCACAAGACCATCCCACTCTTTTCTGCCAGTTCCCATTCTAAAATCACACTGTAAATGCTGAAATCCCCAGCATTTCTCATGCCACGCATCATCTGCGCCCACAACCCTGCAAGACTCAGGTAGATGAATATGAATTTATAGAGTAACTTAGGCATATTCATACTTTCAAAAAAGGCTGGGTCCAGTGTTGTCCTAGACCCTTTACCAAATCAGCAGAAAGGAAAGAACAGTCTGTAGGTGCATTATTTCATAGGGTTCCTCTGCCCTGACTCTGCTCCTGTCCCACAAACCTGGTGATCACCAGGCAGCACAGGGGCAAAGGAACCCTGATCCAGGAGATGGGGACAGCCACCAGCCTCTGAAAGTCCTGCTGGGGTGACCGTAAGCCTGGCAGATGTTATGCAAGTAGAAAACTTATTTCCCCTGTTCCCTGCCAGTGCTGCAGCCTTCTGAGGACAAACATTGCATTTTCCAGCAAATGAAGAAGGTGATACTTCCTCTGTGGATTTCTTTAGATATCCAATATAAATTGCATGTTGACACACCCTGCACTGCTGCCCCCCATGATGGGACATTTCTCTCTTCCTTTCTCTGCCTGAACATCTCCTTGGCTGGGAGCCATCTACTAGGAGCCTTTCCTTCTTTTAGCTGTGCTTGATTCTTTCTCCTGTTTGATCTTTTCCTCTTTCCTTCTGAAACCTTTACCACTCAGTAGGAATATTTGCATTATCAATCAGTCTCAGGTCTTTTTACTGCTGCCCATCTCCCTTGTTTCTTATCACTCTTCATTACTTATTCATATTTTTATGCTCTATAGGAGTCAGAGATCACTACCAGAAACATGCCCAGACAGAGGAACAGTCCATCATCTGAGGTCCTTATAATTGAAATGGTCAAGACAGATGGACAGATGGTGCAGAAGGACTGACCACTGTGCTTACACCCCTCAACTGGACCACACAAGATTCCTCCTTGTCCCTGATTGAGGTTTCTCCTCAGTGTGACACAAGCAACATCTCTTGCTTTCACAAGCAAGCACCACGGAGCTGGAGGAGTCCTCTCCCTCCCATGACCACCCTGCACTACTGTCCTCCTGGCCAGGAGCTCTGTCCGGTTCTTCTGATTGGGATCTCCATCCCAGAATTAGTGTGGTGCAACTTATTCACCTTTCAAAAATGATTTGCAGGGCACAGTTTTTACCATTTGACCCCTGTGTCACACAGCCTTGCCCCATTGTGCACACATTCTATTATTTTGCCAAGAAAATGGCAATTTTTCTTCACTGAAGGGATAAAAGCAAAAATTTGCTCCCAGAGACAAAGGTGAACTTTTTTTGTTCTTTTTTTTTTTGCCCCTTTTTGTAATGCTGGCACCAAGCCAATTCACTGTGGTTTACTTTCTTTCCTCTGTATGTGTGAATTTTTATATAATTTTTTTTTTTTGCACAGCTCCAGAGGAAAAGGATTTCACAGCCTTAACATCCTGCCTGCTTCTGCATACTTTTGAATGCTCTTTATTAAAAGCCAGCTATTTATACACAGGAACAAAGTACATTCCACTAACCCCTTGTGGCATAACTCCGCATGCTGACTGCTAAGCCCTGGAAAGGTGTATTGAATGTATGACAGAGAGCTTTTTATAGGGACGGAATACCCACTGTACATCAGCTCAGGAATACCCTTTCAAAATTCTCTTTGCTATCATGTCTTTGGAAATATGAAAGGCAGACCTTTCAACAACCTCATTCTCTCTGACTCTAATCTTGATTGTGTTGAGAGGGACAGGTGCCAGATAACTGTATTGGTGGAAATGAAGATAAGAAGGCTGTGCATACCATAAGCAGTTGTACTGCTTGAATTATGGCCTTGGACAGATGCAGTGACAATAACAGAACAGCACTAATAGGAGAGTGGTTCATTTACCTGCCCGGTATCTTTCAAAGACATCAAATTGCTCTTCATCACTGTAAAATTCCTCAGGACATAAAATGAGTCAAGAACAAGTGTGCTATCTCAAAATCACCCCTCTGACAATGCAGCACAGTGGGCATCTCACAAGGGGAGGTTAATCTAAGTGATGCCTCTGTGCAGCTCACAAAAGGGACTGGGGCTGAAAACAAGATGTCAAAGCAACCTTTCAGCTGAAGAACAGAAGGATCCTTCAGAGAGGATTTGGGTGTTTTGGGTCTGTCTGCTGTTGGAATACCTTTAAGACAAAAGGTTGGTGCCCAAAGTGCAATTCAACATTTTTGCTTTGATTGTCACCTTTTTTATATTCCCATCAAAGGATACATGATGCCCCCTCCAGTTCACAGCTGGTACATTGGTTTCAAAACCCACTGAACTGCACTTTTAATCTTGGTGGAAGCTTCCTTCACCTGCCTGCCCCAAAAGTGTTTTCCTGTATGCACAGCTGTGACTGCAGTTCCACATGGCATTCACCCACCTGAGTGTTTTCTCTGAGACTTCAGGGAAAAAAAGCTGCCCACACAATTGTGTCTCCACAGAGCATCAAGGCCCTGGTGTCCAGGAGAGAATTCTGGTGAGACCACATCATGATTTTCACTGTCATGGGGAACAGAGCAGGTACAGCATGTCATTTGAAGTCCAAGCCTCTAAGGACAGAGGTGCCATCCCACCTCATTTGTAGAGACTCTGATCAATGCGTTGCCCAGCTTTTGTTGTTCCTCCTTGTACTGTGCTGGCACAGAATGTTTCAGAAAGCCTTGGCAAAAGAGAGCAGGAAAAGTAGCCCTTCTTAACCCAGTTTACTCGACAGTTTCCATAACAACTTGACACAGCTATTTATAACACAGGAGAATATCATTTGTGTCTCATCATTTTTAGAACCTTTGTTGCCATATCAACCTCAGCGCCACGTAGCAGAGCACAGCCCCATTCAATTCTCTCATATGCTCAGAAAGAAACTTTCAATGGATTGAGATTCAGTTGGTCTCAGAAGGACCCTTGAGAGGCCTACATGTCATCTAAAGTATGATTCAAGCCCTAATTTAAATGGATTTTTTTCCTGTGTGACCTATCTGCAGCAGCTGGGTGGGATCAACTGCAGTGGGAAGCAAAGATGAGGACAGGGTGAAAAAGCAGACCAGCATCCCCATTGTCTGGGGAGGCAAAACATGAGAAGGATACGGCAGCTACTTACTCTCTCTGTGATAGGTGAGGAAGGAAAAAGTGATTTTGAAATGTCAGAGTTTCAAAGGCTTGGTGTTAGCATTCCTCAGTCTGCTTTTTGAAAGGGAGACTGGGTGTCAAGGAGTTCCAGCAAAGAGCAAGGTCAGGATGCAGTGAAAGCCAGCGTGGGTAGAAGAGTGGCTGAAGACAAAAGCCAGGGGAGACACTGTGCTCCCAGAGGAGGGGAGGAATCCTCCTTCTGTGGTCTCAGGTGCTGCTCAGTCATGGATTCATTGCCCACAATGCCAAGCACCAGAATGCAACCTTGAAGGAGACAGATAACCACAAAGCATAACTGAGGTGGGGATTAGGTGTCTCCCACTGCCTCTCTTTGGAGGATGCAGTGGTGCTCAGGCACTCAGTTAAGTCCTTACAGCCAAGTGAAATGAAGCTGAGCCTCAGTTTCTCTCCAAGGCTGTTCTCCTGGCTCCTGCTGGCAGGTCCAGCTCATCACTTGCACTGCCACACCTGGTCTGGGGGAGTTCAGCTCTGCCAACCCATGACACCAGATCTGCCCTTCCAGGTCAGAATAGAATTAATTTTAAAATACTCAAGCAATGTGCAATCAGGAGTATCTATAATCCACCTGACACCTTCGGCTGACTATGCAGCACTCAAACAACCCTTTGACTGCACTGCTTTGTGTCACTCACACTTCCTCCTCCTGCTGGGAGGTGCCAGGTCTGCTGCCTGTGCCCTGACACCTCACGGTCTCAGCCTGCTCTGCTTGCCACTTTCCCAAGATGCTTCTCTTTAACATAGGTGTCCCCCATCTCCCCTCTTTCTGAGATCTGAAGGTGTCTATGCATTCCCTGGAATAAGCATTCATTTGTCAGAGCAAATTTCATACAAATAAGGCAACCACTTGATGCAGTGCCAGTGACTTGGCCTGCCTTCCACCAGCAGAAATATGCACAACAGCATTTTTAAGAAGCAGCATGGGTTCCTGGTTTGCATTAGTCATATTGTTCTATCTCATTTTAATCATCTCAGTATTTCTAGAGGGTCTCCAGTGAGGTTGAGAAGTGTGTTAGCAGCTCCAGCACAGCTGGGTTTAGCTGCCTGTGTCAGCAGAAGAGAATCTTGGCCTTAGGGATGTGTTTTATCATGTAGCAGCGCTGAACACAGACTCTCCAGCTTTATTAACAGCAGCCCTGTTATTTAACATGATGTTCTACCAGGCCCTTGGACTGGGGACAATAGGAAATGGCACCTACATGTTTAAATCTGTGGCACGCTGGACTGTTTGAATGTGTGTGATTCATTGTCAGACAGTGCTATGTCAGGCACTGCAGGCAAAATACAACAGACTGGGTGTGCACCATCTATATGTGTTCTACACATAAGCTGTTTGAAATGCATCCTGCCCAGCCTCTGCTTGCAGAAGCCATCAATGAGCTCCATGTATCTTTTAAGGCATTCTTGGTAAGGTCTTGGGAAGCGCCAGCCTGGTGCTTTTAACCATAACCCCAGAGGCTTCGAGGAGCTGTCTCCTGTCATTCCTGCAGGCACTTGGAGGTTGGTTGGTTGGTTGCTGGAAGGAAACAGCTTCAAGTATGTTCTGACAGAAGTCATTTGATTCCTAAACCCAGCAGTTATCATCCAGAGTTCATCAAAGCCAGAAAGTTTTGGAGTTTTGGGGTTTTTTTTTTTCCGCACCAACAAGTATTAGTTTAGCCCTGAGAAATCTGGGAAGCCCTGGAAGTTTGAAACTTGCACTGCTCACATTCCTCCAGCATCTGTCTTGGCTGATTGGTATTCCTGGATTTCATTTCTCTCCCCTCTCCTCTAACTGCTGCTCAATTTGCAGGAGAATTGATACTATTTAAAGTCACTGAATTCAAGGGGAAAATTTTGAAAAACTGTCTCCTGAACACATTAGTGTTTGCATTGAAATTGTAACTCTGAAAGTGACATATGCTGAAAACTTGTGCCTCACCCTACAAATGGACCAATAAAAGACTTTTGTAACTTGATTTGCTTTATTCAGACTGTATCTCCAGTCCTGGAACAGAAATGATCCTAAGAAACATGTGTGCAATTATTCCTTTAGCATCCTCAACCCAAACACACGTGCCTCGTTCTTGAGAAAAACATGTCCTGGGAGGAGACTGAGGCAAACTACTCACTTCTAACATCACTCTGAAAGATTGAAATTCTCTGATCCAAATTAGGATTTTTTCAAAACCTGAATAATGCCTGCAAACTAAGCAAAGGAGGTGTGTTAAAACCTTTAAGAGTGTTCCCTGGTACTTCTCAGCCCAGCAACATGCTCCCTCTCTATTGCTGTTAAAATAGTGTCTTGTTCTCAGCTACTTGCTTTCAGTGTGAAATTAGACCTTACACAGTACTTCTTTTTGTACTTGTCTGCAGAAAATGATTCTCAATTTGCATTCATATGACAGTGATAATCATCATTTTAAAGAGAAGTCCATTTGTCTGAAAGCTGTGGCAAAATCACAGCCCTTCCCTCAGCCCTCCACAACAGACAGGCTCCTGCTCAGAACATTCACATGGTCGCCATTTAATCCAGTTTTTCCTTTCTCCCAGCCTGGCCTTCCTGGCCCTGCTGGGTGCTAAAAGCCATCCCAGAGAGCCTTTTCTTTGGGAAGCCTTAGGGGAATGTGGGGGAACTCTAGCCCCTGTATCACCTCACAACATGGGATGTGCCTTCCCTGCCATGATGGGCCACCCATGTAGAAACTTCAGAGACACCAAGCCCTCTCCACCTGTTCCTGACCAAAAATCTTGTCCATAAATCTCCCAGATCTTGTGATAATTTCCTCTCTGCCCACCTTGGCCCTTTGGTGCCTGCCCTCCTGCTGCACATCACACCCAGCCTAGAAAGGCATCATCTTCCAGCCAGAGATGCACAGGTTCCACCTGCCAGCCTTTGCCCTTGCTATGTCAGCTGGACTCTGTTTCTTTGGCTTTTCTACACCTAAAACAAAGAAACTGCTCCAAATGCCAGGCCAGGGCCTGTTACACTGTAATGTGCTCCATCCCATTTATTTTACAGCACTTTAATGCCTCTCTCAGTTGTCTCGCTACAGAGACTTCAGGCAGAGTGGAGCCGTGTTCCTTAGCAACTCACAGTACACATGACAAAATTAACCCAAACACTTTTGTTTACTAACTCTTAATAAGGAGCAAACAAAACAGCAACCTGAGAGTTTCACAACAAGAATGCTTTCCATTTTGGGTGCATTACTAAGATTACAGACGACAATGTTATCTTGGGTGTTCTGTGGGATTTTTTTAGCCCTTTTGTGAAGACCTATTTGAAGCACAGAAGTCATCCTCTCCCTCCCCAGTGCCTGGTGTTTCTATAATGGAAAGACTCTATGTATTAATAGAAAAATTAAAAGACTACTGGAGCTAATGAGCTCTAGCTGATGCCTGCTTGGCACTGCTCAATCCAAGTTTGGAGGATGGAGATGTGAATGTTATCCCCAGACACTGGACAAATTGCAGGGGAAGGGTTTTCAGTCTGCTGGGATTTACTCCAGGCTCTTCAGAAAATGTGACCTTATGTTACTCTGCCCCTATACTCCAACCCTTGAAATACAACCCTGCTTCAGAGAGAATTTATGAGAATAAATGTATTAACACATACAAAGCAGCACAGGCTTAATTTGAAGAGATATTTAAGCAGCTAACTAAATCACACTAATATCAGCAGCAATCAGGTGTCTGAAAATCTGGTGTTCAGGTGCTCTGGAGCTAGATCTGTTCCTGAGGAGACAATTGAGGAAATCACTTGTGTAATATGTTGGTTTATGTCCATCATAAAAAGGGACCAGATGTATTCTTTTTATGGTTCCTGTCGTGTGGAGTTTAAAAAAAAATTATTTGCTTTTCAAAAATATGTAAAACTTGCCAGGCTTTACCAAAGGATGAAAGCCCCTTGCTGTCTCAGGAAATTTGGATGAAAGGCTGCTGCCAAGAATTTTAGGCCTAGGAAAGACTTCTACAAGATTATTTCCAGATATGAAGCCCTTTTCCTGCTGTGCTGCTGAGCCCTCCCTGTCCAACACTTCGTGGCAACTGCTGATAATGAAAGTGCCGAGGCTCCCTCCCAAGAACTAACCACACCAGCTGAGCCAGGCAGCCCTTTCCGGCTTTTATGGAGAAGAATAAGTGACTTGGGCATTCTTGTGAGAAACTACTGAGACACCAGCGACAGCATCTACAGGTTTTTATGGAAGCAGAATGCAGATTCTTATCACACTCCATTTATTTAGCCAGCAATGACAAATGAATTCCTCGGAAACTTGCTCCTGGTGATCCCAGAGCGCTGAGTGCACGGTGGTCAGAGGCACGTACTCCAAAGGTCAGCTCTTCCTGAGGACAGCTGGTGGAAGGGGTAGTAGGGAGGTGAGGGAAGCAGAGGGACTGGAAGGGGAGCAGGGAATGAGGGAGAAGGTCCACTTGCCCTCTCAGCTCTGCAGCTGGGCTCAGTCTCTTTGCTGGGTTTCTGCCCAGATGCAAGTGAGGAGGTACAGGCTGGAGGATGCTGCCAATACACCCTCACTTGATGAGATGTGGTGTATAAACAAACAGGCTCTAAGAGCCTGACAAGATTGTTTATCTTATCTTATCCAGGCCATCCTCTGTCCTACACAAGAATTTTTCCTTTTTGTACATTTTCAAGTATGCTAAACCTCAGTGGCTACAAGCATTTCCCTTAGGAAGTCTTTCACAAGTGGCTTGCTTTCCCTGCCAGGAGGTCTTGCACAGACTGCAGTGACAGCCCCATGGCTGGGTGTTCTCAGCAGAAAAAGAAGAGGGGTAGGTTCAACTATACAGGGGATTCCTGCTAAAACTAATCTGCAGCCTTGCTCACCTTGTCACCCAGAATTGCTATCACATCCTGCAGTGTATCACAAAAATTTGTCCTATCCAGCCACATGGAATAGGCAATGGCCTCACTGTTTTCCCCTGAAATTTGCCATCTTTGTACCACTACGGCCTTGGCACAGTCCTGCTGTGATTTTTCCTCCATGGAAAACCAGGCCAGCTTTGCTCCTACATCTCAGGTAAGAACATGTCTCTCCTTCCCCTTGTCTTCTCTCTGAGCTTCACATCCCCCTGTTCCCCAAAATGAAGACATCTCTGGGGAACATTAGGCTCAGGTTTGCTGCTTGTCACTAAAAAAAACTTGGCAAAATTGAATGAACATGAAAATCAAACCTGAGGAAACTTTCAGCTTATTCTCTCCAGGACTGACATGTCTATGTTGGCACAACACAGCTGTGGCCACAGCTGAAGGCTACACACTGACTTAGCACTTCTACAACTGCAGCTTCAAAACCTTGAGGCTTTGGCTCTTTTACTGAGGACAGAAAGAAATAATGACCACCTCTCCCTGATACAGGCAGGGCTGCAGCTTTCTCAACTCAGCTGGATGCTTATCTCAACTGGTAGCTGCTTGTTGTTGAGTGTTGATGCTCTATGACAGAGCAGGAGAATCAAACTCTGCAGCTTTATCAACCAAACTTGGTATTGATTTTCAACCTCTCCTGGCCTCCACAATGTGAAATGAGACCATTTAGATGTGGAGCCATCCATCTGTCCATCCATCCATCCATCCATCCATCCATCCACTCTGCTGTTAAGTGTGGTTCCAGCAACAGAGAAGGGGCAGACAGGGCTCAGGACCTCAGCCTTGAGATCTGCTTCTGCTGGTGCCAGTGTGCACAAGCTCTGAAGAGAGAGTTGAGAGGGTAATTTATAAGCTGTCCAGTCTGTTTTCTTGCTCAGCCCCTTCACCATCCCCAGCAGAGAAGAGGAGGAGCAAAATATCCAGCCACTGTTCTGCCCCAAAATCAGCATTTGAGGAGAGGAGAGGAGAGCTCTCTCTGAAGTGTTGCTGAAGAAAAGGACAGGATAACCTGGGGAAAGGAGCGAGCTTCCCCCAGAATCAAAAACACCTTGCCCACATCCACTTATCAAGGTTTCTTTTCTTTCTATTTTTAATTTTTTTCCCTTTTTTTTGTGCACTTTCTCCAAGAGGAAATCTGGAAGCTGACATTGCCTCAAAATCTCATTTTAAGCTTTCCCCACTCCCAATTTATAGAGTTTTTTCATCCACAGCTCCCTCAGCCACACCCATCTAACTCTGTGCCTTGCAGCAAGAAGACCTGGACACACATGAAGGCAGATTTGAACTGTTGGCTTTGATAGTTACAGGGTCTGCTTGTGCAAACTAGGCTTAATACAAAGGTTCCTAATGAAAATTTGTATCATCCAGGTCCCTCTTGGCATAGACAGCAGCTACAGATGTCCCCCTTGGCCCAGCTCAGAGGGACATTTGCAAGTTTGGTTCACACTCTCCTGCCAAACCCTTGTCTTGTAGAGTTTGAGGAGTGCTCGCATGTTCAAGCCACCCCAAGCACATTTATGGTCTCTTCATCACCAAAACTGTTCTGGTGAAAATGCCCTAAACCAGTGATAAATGTGCCCTGGGACTGGGTAGATTATTCTCCTCCACCCTTTTCCTTTCTTTTCCTTTCTTTGTCCCAGGGCACTGGTCAGCTCTGGCTCACCACCCTCAGACACGTGCGTACACAGCCAGGCCAAGAGGGGAAATGAATCATTTGCAGTGGGAGATCAGGATTGCAGGATTCTTATCTTGAAAAAAAAAGCATGAACATCTCCAGGAGCCTGGTGGAGGAAAAAAATCTTGGCCAAGTCAAGTACTTCCAAACAAGATTTCTTTGGGGTCAGGAGCAAGACTAGTTTCGTATTCATCATGATCTTCCTTGCAAAAAAAGAAATAAAAATCAACCTACATACCAACCTTTTCAACTGTAAAATAGGCACACTGGGAATAGGGAGATGGGAAAATCCCTACAAGATCAGTAGCTCTGGGCAGGATATCCTCTGTGTTGTGAACTTCAGGCATCTTTCAGATTCCCAAAAGCTGGCAGGCTGCAGACATTGTATCAAATTGGATTACATGGCTAAGAATTCCTGATCTGAATGTCATTGTGGCTGCTGTGTACAAGCAAACACTATGTAGACAACGTTCTGAAAACCCAACAGGTCCTCTGAGAACTTAGAGCTTCTCAAGGCAAAATTAATTAAGAAGTAATGAACTAAGCTTTTGATACCACAGTGGAAGTGTTGCTGCAGGCACAAACACTAAGAAAAGGGTGCTTTTGACTGATTTTTAATTAGAATTTAATAGTGCCCTGAAGTTACATCTCTCATTAAAAAAAAAAAAAAAGCTTACCTAGCTCTATGTGATGAACAATTCAAATTAGATTTTAACATATGCAAAAAACTGTTCTGAAAGATCTGCATGGGAGTCATAGAGATAGTACAGGTTAAATCCTTGACCCTTTATAGTAGATTTTTCTTTAACTGATCCATCAGCCAGTTTGTTTGCAATTAAACATTGGAATTAATAGAGTTTAAAGGAAGAGTACTGAAAAGCCATGTGAAATGCAGGCTTCAGCTGAGGTTAATTAGCACAGCCCATTGATTTTAACCACATTAACTATCTCACTGGAGTGTGCAGATTTTAACTATACACAATATTTCCAAGTCACGGCCAGTCCCAAGTCCCCACTCAGCCTGGATGGCCTCTCACTCCCCAAGATGTCCCATTAAATATTGCTCAGCATATACAAGCCTGAGGGAATCTGCCCATAAAGTCATCTAGATTGCCCAAAACAGCTCGAGCTGGAAAACAGAGTGCATCAGGGTAACTCCACGGGCTCCTGGGGTGGCTTGGCCAAGGTTTGTACCCCTAAGACATTTGCAGATATGCTGCTGCTGCTGATAGCATCAAGAAACCCATCTGAGCAAGAGCCCACAGGGTATGGCCCGAGATGAGTTGCTGTGAGAGGAGGCCAACAAAATACTTTCACTCATCCTGAGCAAACAGCTCCTTTCACTGCATCGTATGTAGGGGAATATTTATACCACAGAAATCTAACTTATTGTTCTGTCTGGAATGCTGCACTTCTCTCAGTAAATGCCCCCCCTCAAGATGAACAACATCATGCAACACTAAGCAGTAAAATTAAATAATAAACGTGGTTGCCCTCAAATGCAGAGGTTACCATTGAGCTGCTTTTCAAACGCATCTCAAACTCATTCAGAGGCACGACACAGCTGCTTAGATGGTTATAAACAAAGGAAAAACTCCATCTTCATCTTACAGCATCTGGTTGTGACAGAGCCTTTCCCACGGTTGAGCAGAAGGGAGAGGAGCTGTCAGTTCACACAAAATCACACCTTCTGCCCGGGACAAAGGGCATTTGGGTACCTAATGTAAGTGCCATGGTTGTTTCTCTCCACTCACTGTACCTAAGCCTCACTGTCCTGGATAATAAGTGACCTGAATCATTCACAGATCCTCTGCAGCCACACTGGCAGTGTACAGTGCCAGCAGCAGGCTGGGTACAGCCCATGAGCCCTGGTCTGCCATGCTCAGGTGTCTTGTCTGCACATTTCTCTAATCTTTAGGACTTCATTAAGCATAGGGGGAGCAATAAAAAGCGGTGCTTGTTGTGGTTTGGAGTTTTTTCCTTGCTTCTTTTTAATTACAAGAATTTAAAGGTAGCATAGAAAGACCATGCCAAGAAACTATCTCTCCTCAGCAGTTCCACATTAGTTAAGCACTGGTTCTGCAGCTATTGAAAAGCAAGCTTGCACCTTCTCGTTGGTGGGACCATAGTCCATCAGGAAAATTTCTGTTTACACATGGGAGGAAACATCCTGTTGCCATCCTGCCCTGAGGACACAGCACAGGGACAGGTGTTGATGTAGCTTAAATGTCTAGGCTGTAATCTCTCTGTGTGACCCCTGGCAGGTTGCATTCCCAAAGACAGAGGCTATCCAGGGATGAGGCAATGGGCAGGATGCGAGTTTCAGGTCATGGGAAGGTAATACATGAGCAGATAATCCAGGCAGCACTGGGCAGGAAGCTGAAGTTTGCTCTATTTGATGGGATGCTGTGCATTTGGTTTGTGTGGCAGGAGATCATGCTTCACCTGGTTGTGTGGTATATGGAGCCTTTCCCCACTTTCAATCCTGTTATATCAGTATCTATCCCTATCTGTGGTGAACTCCCTACAAATACATTTCTAGAGACAGTTTTTGGTTTTACAGCCATGGGACTTTTCCACTCTGCATTCAGATTTGATGCTGAAATAGATGCCCTGATTTTCATTCAGACAAACTCTGTCTCAGTGCTTAAACAGACCCATACCAGTCCCAAACTTTGGTAGGCTGTTTATTTTAATCTTCAAGATCCCACATCACTCCTCTGACCCTTCTCCCAGCAGTCCTTGGCTGTTTTGCTCCTTATTCAGAGAATCACAGAATACCCTGAGCTGGAAGACACCCACTGTAACTCCAACATCATCCAGTGAAACTGTTCGTGCCAGCCTCACAAACTCTGCTATTTACCAAGGAAATACAGGGCATCCCAGCAAACAGCATTGAGCAGAAGCATCTAGAACCCTGGGTAACTGAACTATCAAGGTGAGTCCTTTGGGAACAGAGAAGGACATGGGTATAAATTTGACCTTGGGATGCTTCTGTGTGGCAAGAACAGCTGGGAAAGCTTGTGGGTGAATCAGCCTCTTTTGGTGTTTATTGCAACCTCTCATCACTGGTTTGTAATTTCTGCTTAGCTCAGACAAGGAAGAATGTATGGGGGCTTGACAGGCAGATAGTGATAAGAGCTCCTCAGCGATTACTCTGCATCACCCCCAGCACAGTGTGTTTAGAGTGACTGAAGTGGGTGTTGTTTCAAAGGGGCAAAGCAGCTCCTCAAGCAGTTTTATGGCTTTGTAATTTATTTACCAAGGCAAGCTCAGGTCAGTCACACTATCTGTTTCTTTTTTAATGAGGTGCTGTTTATTTTTCACTCTCATATTCTGGATGGATTGAGACACAAGGAGGTCAAACAACTTCTCCATGAAGTCTCCAGGGCTCCCAAAGCGAAGTCATTCTGCCTTTTAATGTGTTAAGCAAGGAGCTTGACTTGAAATCAGGAGAATTGCAAACATGTTTAAAGGTGCTTAAAAACCTTCCTAACAAGGAGCCTACATGAGAGCCTTGGTTTTCTGCGTACTGTTGAGTTTTAACACCTGTGCAGCTCCACTCATTTCTGCCAAGTGTCACAGCCAGCTGAGGTGATGTAAGGATATCCTTTGGGGAGGGCCTGCAAAAAACCACTTTTCATTAGCTCCACTACTGATCTGGATAAATTCAGATACTCACAATTTTCCAAGTCTGAGACAGAATCTCCTAAACTTAGCCTGGAGTTTTCTTCTTCAGACCTGGGCACTTGCCTTTCTGTCCAAATATACCAAATGGAAATACTGATTCTCTTTCCACACCTTGCGTCCTCTTTAAAATTGGTGCAACAGACTGGGGAATTGAGAGATCTTTTGATGGAGGCTTATTTCAAAAATAAACCGTTTTTCTTTTCCCCTTTCTTTTTGCAAAATGAGCAAACCCAATCTGAGACTAAAATAAAATCTCTTCAGATGCTCTTGCACACCCAGGTCATTAAATATCAGGTGACAAATAATAGAGACTGGTGTCACTTATGGTGGCAAACCACAGAACCAGCACTCAGGTCTGTGCTGTGGTGGTGCCTGTGGGCCACAGACGTGCACGATGCTTGGTGCTGCACAGCAGCAAATCCGCAGACAAGTTGCTGTGCTCACCTCTGAGGCACATGGCCACCCCAGGGATCTCCCAGTTCACATTTGGCTGTCCAGGCCTCTGCCACAGGTACAAGAAAATTAAGGGGCTTAAGTTCATAGCAAATGATCTAACTGGGTAAGGCACAAGAATAAACCATGGGGAACACAGGTGAGATGACCAGGGTCATCCACTTGGGTCCTGTGTGTGTCCTGGGGAGGTATCGCTAAAGATTTACCCTGTGGTTTTGCTCTTCCACCAGAGCCTGCCTTCAGCCAAGGCTGGAGACAGACACAGAGCTGGATGCACCCTTCTGATCTAGCTCATCCTTCAGGTTTCATGTGAGGTAGCTCAGGTCCTTCCCACAGAGGTATCTCAGCTCTCACATCAGCAGTTAAGGGGCTTGCAGATTTTGCAGGTTGCTCTTGGTTTTCTTTCTCTTCTGTTTCAGGGAAATGCCCAAATGAGCAGGCCCTGGATGGTCCTGGGAAGGGGGGTCTCAGCCTCTCCTCTTGGAGCTGGTCCAACTTGTGCTGCTAGTTAGCTGTTCACTGGAGCAGGAACCTATAACTAGACTTTCCCACATTATACACATGAGTGTCCTGACTGTGGGGAAGGAGAGTCCATCTTCCACTTCTTCTCTCTGGTCTGGTGAAGATTTAATTATTTATACCACATGGAACAGCCTCAGTAGGAGACTTTGAGACCAGACCCCAGAGGATCTAACAGTTGGATGCTCACAGCAGGTTTTCAGGACATGGGAGGCTCTACATAGGAAACAGAAGTTCAGTCTGGGTTTCCAACAGCCTGAGAGAGGGCTTAGACCAGTGCCATCTGTTTCCAGTGCAGAACACTGGTGTGCTGAGAAAGCTTATGGGATATAGCCACTTACAGAGCTTCTTGCACCCTGTAAATTTAGAGGATGAACTCTTCGTCAAATCAGGAGAGAGGATGGACTTCCCGTTTGTTTCCATGGGCTGGGAAGTCATCGAGCAGGATTTAGGCATGATCATTTCAGCCAAGCCAAGGTTTAGGCAGGTTTGCATTTATCAGGGTGTCAGGAATGAAAACACTCTGGCTGGGTGGGGCAGGTACCCCACGTCAGACACTTAGACACCTACCTACCTTTAGGAGTTATTCTGCAATAACTCCACAACATAAAGATGCAGAAATGCTATTAAAGTGATTGGGAATATATAGCTAAAACAAAGAGGGGGGACAGATATACAGGTACACAAAATGCAATCTTCCTGCAGGACAGCCTGTTCTTGGGTTGTATATCACAGGGAGGGGTTTTATTAGAGCTCATTAAATTTTAAAGCCTTAATGGCACCTTCTGTGCTGTGTGATTGGTACAAAAAAGGAGAGCTTGGGAAGGCACTGATGCAGCAGGACAGGAGGCACCTCCACTGCAGTGCTTGCGGCTGGAAGAGAAACTCCCGGCTGCCGAGCATCCGCGGGATTAGCGTGACACCGTCTGGCCAGAGTCGGCACCTTCAGCTCGAGGCTGGAGCATCCCCGGGCTGGCAGAGCCTCGGCCGAGAAGCAGAGAAGATTTGCGAGGTGAATTAACTGGTCCTGACGCCTCGCAGGAGAGCGTGGGAGTGTGACAGTCAGGAGCAGCAAATACAGCAAAGTACACAGTACAGCAAAGTCGGCGTAACCAAGCTGTAAGCAACTCAAAAATTCAGATTCTCACTTTTTAGTAGTTGCTTCTGTTGCGGCTAAATGTGCCTGCTGGGTCTACTGTTCTGCTTTTTCTTCTTTCTCTTCTCTCATTTCCCCCACACTTGGCTTTTTTTAAACTTCAACACTTTAGCAACTAGTTGACACATTTTCTGCTTCCACATTTTCTGTTTCCACTTCTTTTTCACCTCCAGCCACAGTCTGCAGGCCAGGTGAGCCACACAACCTTGGGGCTGTAGGAGTAATGGCCAGGGGCAGGAGGAGGCAGTGCCATCGGGTCAATAAAGCTCCTCTCAGGTGGATGTTCTGTGCATGGCTTGAACCTTTGCATTTAGAAACAAATAATCCATCTGTAAGGCTTATTACTACTATTATTACTATTACTATTACTATTATTATTATTATTACTTTTTTATTTTATGGTCATCAGGACTGAAATTTTCAAAACATGTTTAATGGTGTTGCACATCTGAAACTCAGACTCCTGGGATGTCAAAGGCCTAAATGCATCTGGGTCTCTCCTCTCGGAGCCATACGTACACAGCTGTAATCCGAAACTGTGTATGCCTGCATCCAGGTCAGGGAGACAGCATAAGAGCTCGTTTGCCTGACTCACTAACTTCCTTGCCAAGAGAGCATGAAATTTTCATGGCACTGCAAAGTAGCTGATCCACAGCCTCTTAAATGTTGCTGCTCCAGAGATTTTATACCCAGGAAGCACCCTGAATAATTGATCTGCTTTTGGGATGTAGGATTATTTATTTATTTATTTATTTATTTATTTATGATGGTGGTGGTGGTTTAGGAAAAATATATTGACTAGGCTGGAGAAAACAAAGTCTCTATAAAATCTTGGGTGGGATGAGACCACATAGCAGCCCTAAAAATCTAGGACAAGCCACTTGAAGGTAAGGCATGGCTGTAATTTTAAGCTCATTTCTGGGCCAGGGGAATAGTCTCCATTCTTGGAAATGGAATCCTCACTAGTCCATATTTTTAATATGACAGGTGTCAATCACTCAGATGAAGCTACTGCTCCCCAAGGATGCTACACATTTATCCAAAAACCTTGAAATGACAGCTGAAAGTGACCTCTTAGAATCATTCACATCTTTGTAGGTTTTGGGGCATTTTTTTAAATATGTGAGCTTAATGGGTTTTTTTCCTCCAAACACTAATGAAAAAAGGTTAATGACCCAGGCAGTGAATCTCAGTGTTATCCATCCTTTTCAAAGCACCTGGGCTTTGAAATGAACAACAAATGGCCTCAAAGTCTAAGTGCTGGCACTGCTCTTGTCCAATTTTTTTCTCATTGTTGGCTCAAGCCACAGCCACAGAGGCACACAAACCCTTTCTCTGTATCTCTCTTTTGCAGCCTAAAGCTCACAAGGGCCTCCCTTGACTTTGCTGACTGTACCCCCAGACTCAGACCTTTTTCTGGTCAAGACAGAACATTTCCCAAGACCAAGGTCATCCAGCCAGGCACAGCCAAGAGGAGCTGTGGCTGTGAGGAGTGGATCAAGGGGACAGACTCACTGACTGCTCAGTGAGAACAGAGTCATGCTCATTCCAAGCTGGATGGGGCTTTCAGCAAGCTGGTCTAAGGGGAGGTGTCCCTGCCCATGGAATGAGATGATCTTTAGGGTCTCTTCCAACCCAAACCATTCTATGATTCTATCCTGGAAGATGACATCCATTCTGCAGGAACAGCATTTGTAGAGTCGGCCTAAGCCATTCCTGAATTCCTATGGTTTGAGAGGTTCAGACAAAACATCACCAATCAGTGAGAGGCCTCGAAGCCACAAGTTACAAGCTGGGACTTGCCTTAACACTCAGTGGGGCCCAGACTGGGTTGCTTTATTATTCAAACACACTACATCTTAGTCATGTTATTTTTTCAACATGGAAACAGCTACATTCCATCTACAAGCAAAAAGGTTGGATGTGCAGCCTGAACAGCCAAGACATGTCTGAATTTGCCTCTTTTAAACTCCTTGATAACTTTCTCTATCCCTGAGTAGCTTGAATAGTTTTACAATGAGTGACTCGAGAAAAAACAAGAAGCTATCCCTGACTGCATAAGCTTTGAAAGGTTCTCTTCTGATGAATACATTGTGATGGCTTTTCTGTGCCACCTCTGAGTCCTTTGCATGGAAGTGTGTGAGATCCCTTCAGTCATGCAAGGACAAGAAGATCTCAGGACAGGCCACAAGCACTTGAGGGTATTTATTGAGGCAGCCAGCCTGACACAACACAGGAAAATGTAAATGAGCACCAGCTTAGTGCTCACACACCGAGAGCGTGCACGGGCTCCTCACCACCACCCCAGGGTCTCTTTAATAAATAGCCATGGAAAAAAAAAGTAAAAGCAGCTTGATATCAGCAGCAGGTAGCTCTGTTGAGCTGCTCCTGGCCCAGTGTGAGGTTTCTTCCCCAGTGGCTCTTGGGCAGAGTTGTGCTCCTCCAGCTGGGGGAATCTTTTGGACATGTGGAACCAATTGCATGTCCATGAGGAGAGAAGGGCTGTGGTGGTTATCCATGAGCAGTAAAGCAGTAAAGTAGCAAAGCTTTGAAGAGGTAGAACTTCTACTTTTAAGAGGTTAAAAAAAAAAAATAGAACTTTTACTTTTAAGTATTAGAAGTTATCTTCCCCACCAAAAGCAAGGCTGCATCCACACTGTCTCTCATGTAGCCCTTCAGACCTGGAGTTGTGACCCTGGCAAAGTGGCAGGGTGGGGACAGCCCTGGCTGTAGGTGTTAGGATCCAACCACCCAGGACATCCTGCCTGTGGGACACACAAACTGGCAGACAGACAGACAGACAGACAACCCAGTTCCCATCTGACATGTGCTTTCCCAGTGACCTACTCCATTTCTCAGACAGAGGAGCTAGAAAACTTCTTCTGCAGTTTTGGTGCTCGAAAGAAACCAACCACAAACCAGTTTTGATGCATGCAGAGAGAGCTCTCAGGAGGGCCTCGGGAAATTCTCTGAGTCATTGGGAAGACACCATGGGGCCACCAGTCACAGGGATGGAGGGAAACCTCACAACACCCCAGGCCACCACTAGATGTTCTCCTAACTCCCTCCAGGGGGGAGCGCCGGGGTTCATTTCCTTAAAGCCCTGGAGTAGCTCTCCTAAGCCCTTTCCATATTTGGGGCAGATGTCCTCAGTTCTCTTGTAGCTACGTCTCATTTCCAAAAGCTGGAGGCTTCGTGCCTCACCTCCCAGGACAACTGATAGTGCCTGTCCACCTGCCCAGTCTCTATTCCCAAGCTCATCCTTACCATTTTCATCTCTGAGGAGAAACTAACAAACCTGGATGTGACTCCATCCAGATCCTTCCTGCGAACCTTCAGCCCATTCTGCTCCAGAAGGTGGACTTTATTCCTCTGGTGTCTTCCCCTCATGCCACTTCTGCAGGCCTTGCCAGTGAAGGTGTCATCACCATTTGCCAGTCCCTCCTCTGGCAGACTTGTTCCTATTCCCTACCTCAGTAACCACTTTTCTCAGAAAGGTATTTTCATCTGTACTGTTAGTCTGACCTCTCTGTAACTGTGAGCTCATGCATTCTTGTCCCTCACATGTTCTTGCAGAAGGAGCAGCTCAAAGACTGCTCTTCCTACATAAACCTTTCTTTTAGACCCATTCGCATTCCTGTTAATGCCTTCTTTCACCTTCATGACAAAGTCACTCTCCTTTTCTTCTCCTGTCTCCTTATCTTCTCCTTGCAGGCACATTCAATAACTCCTAACTTTGCCTATAGCATCACCACTCTGGGGCTGTTCTCATCTTGCCCACACGAATACATCCTGCCCACACCTTCTTCACCATCCCAGCCTTCAGCAGCACAAATTCTTCTCCCCTAACTTCCCATCCCAAATGCCATGGCTACAGAAACCCTCTTCACCTCCCTGCACCAGCCCACTCTTCCTGCCTTTTCTTCCTGTGCCTACTCTGGCTGCATTGCCTTCAAGTTTTGTCCTGATTTTCTAGACATAGCACAATGATGACTCTTCTCCATCCTTACATTCCTCACTGTTCTCAAGGCTCTCCCTGACCCTCTCCACATCACCTAATGCAGCATCCATGGGATCCTGGTCTCTCTCTGCCTCAGCAGCCCTCTGCCTGTACGCAGGAGATGCTTCCACCCGGCTCAAGATTTCCATTATGTTCCCCTAGCCCATTCCAGGCTCAGCAGACAGAAGCACAGACATCTCCACCTGGGTGAGTCCTGGCTGGACTTCGCTTCCCTGTTAAGGGGTGGGAGCTGGGAGACAGGAGCTGGGGCTGTGCTGCTGGGCACTGCCCTGCCCTGCCATGTTCCATGGCAACTCCCAGAGTGGGAGGCTCTCTGGCCCATGGTGTTTCTCACTTTCTCCTATACACACTTGCTATTACTGTCTCATACCCTTCTCCTTTTCTCCTTCTGGAAAGACATTCCCACCACAACAGCTTGTTTCACAACCACCTTTGCTCAACCCAGATACTACAGATGATGTTTCATTTTTTATTACCGTAACAGCGATGTGACTCACAAGCAGTTTCACTTGTCAAATATTCACGTGTATCAACAGATCAGCAAAACTGATTTTGAAATATCCTAAAACTAAAGATTTCCTCATGAGCATTCAGATATTTCTTGTTTTCATCCAGCTAGAGCTGACACAAAATAATAGCCTCAACACACAAAAAAAGAAGATTTGTATTTGACTGAATTCTGGTGTACCAAAGCAAAGCAGGACAACTCATGAATGAGTTGTAGATGGCCAGCACAACGGGTATGAGGCAAACAGATTTGCTTGTCCCCTGTCCTTGAGGAAGAGTGGTAACATCAGAAAGAGAAAAAAAAAAAAAAAAGCCAATACTGTCACATGTAGGTTGCCCACATTTTCAGAGGGAGCCATATAGGGCTGGCTGGACCAGCAACAATAAACACTGCCAAGAAAGTGTGTGTGTCATGCAACTCCACATGCAGACAGCAGCTTGCTGACTGAATGATGGAAGGACTGAACGATGAAAAAAGAAACTTGTGGTCAATTATATGGGTGCTAGAAGGGCCAGTAAGAAATGAGAAGAACAGAAAGTTACTTGTGATGGAATCTGATGCAGCTGATGTCACGGAACCCTGGCGAGATGACTGCCCTGATACTGAAATAAAACTGTTGATTAGGAAGGGCAGACTGGGGGTGGTTCTATTTAGCACCACTGTGGACATGTGAGCTGCTAAGTCAGATTTACAAGATGCTCAGCAGAACAGGGAGAGTATCTGCAGAACGATTGCTACAGACCACCAGACAAAGTCACAGAGTCAAAAAGCAGGGTGATTGTTCTTTTAAACCCATTATTCATTTAACCTTCATCCAATTTGTGGAGAGAAGAGTTCTGTATGCATAGAGAGCTTCACATGGGAGACACATGCTAGAGATGTAAGCAGCCAGTAGAAAAATAGCATTTGGGTGGTACAGGTAAGGGTCACACCCATGAGGGTCACACCCACGGTAAGAACATTCATTACAACATATCGTGGTGAACCAAGTGCAGGGTAGAAAGTTTGTTGACCTCTGAATGCCAGGCATCTTTGTGACCTGATTGTGACCTGATTATTTGTCTGCCCTAAACACTAAGCATTAAAAAGATAAATTCTCTAGCTCAAAGGAAAATTACTATCCAGGTTCATTGCTAGACAAAATGTGGGTAGAAAAACCCAAATGACAGTTCAGGCCTTTGACGAGGGGTTTATCAGATGGTCAAAAAGTCAGGATTTCCAAGACAAGGGTGCAAACAGATCATGCTAAAAATCTCATCCTGGTTCAGCAGCAAAGTGAAGGAATCAATGTGAAACTGAAAAGCAATCACAGCTGTGAAAGGTGGAAACAGCTGCCAGTTAACATAAAATAGAAGTAACTAAGTGGGACAAATTAGTAAGTGAAATTAGAACCATATAGAAACACCTAAGAACAGAGCAGAGAAAGTATTTTTTTGTCTACTAAGAAAAAAAGTAGCTTAAAAATAGTGCAAAAATATCACTAGAGAGAGGTAGTAAAATGAATGGTAATGTAAAAAAGAAAAGTATTGAATAGATATTTGTCTGTATTCAGAAAGAAGTGAGACTGTGTACATGTATAACATGGGGTTGCTGATGGAAATTTTGCTCAGTAACATCAAGAGGCTCCTAAGCAAGATCTGCAAGGGAAAAATATTTAAAATAAGCACTTTGGCTAATTAGCTTTCCCAAAAGAGATGACTGATCTCTCTCCCACTTCCATTTGAAGAAGTGCTCATAGTGTATCAATACTCCAAATGGGTAAAGAGGATGAACCGGGTAATTACAGTCAGAAGTGAAGAGTAAATGCTAATCAGCATCTTTCAAAGAACACGAATTATTTGCCAAACTGAGTTCCAGTTTTGATGAGCCTGGCCCAGACATGGCAGATTTGGGGTTTTCCAAGGCATCAGATGCTGTACCAGGGAAAAAGGCCATGTCCAGTAAAACACTAAAAGTTACCCCATAACTGATGTGAGAGTTAGAGAAGTGAGAAATTGCAAATATCACAGCACAGGGTCACAGTACAGCATTGTGAGAAAAGGAAATAGAGCAACTGTGAGTGTGTCTATGGTGTTAGATGTAGGCAGAGCTGTAGGGAAATTATTTCCATGCCCATGCATAGCAGTAGAAAGATCACTGCTGAAACACTCCCTGAAGTGCAGACTCGTGGAGTGAGGGAGCAGCTTTGGGGAGAGGACACTGTGAGCTGCCCCCATTACACTGCTTTTCCCCAAGGGCTGCTTTGAGCCACCACTGGAGGCTAGGCAAACCTTTGGTTCCCCAGGAAAGCCACTCTTGCTGCCTTCTCTTGTCTGCACACTTTCACATGTGCGCTCTTCAAAGGAATCTGAAAAGAGGAAACCATGAACTACCTGCAATGGCAACCTGCAAAGACCAGAGCAAACACCACCCTGTGTGAGGTTCAGGACTCACTCTGCTCTTTGGTCTTTTATTTGCTTTATCCATCACATCAAATCTCTTCTCAGTCTACTGTGACTGTGTGTAGACTAATTGTACAAATATTTTCACAAAACACCACTTTCTTCTTGAGTTCCTAACTATCACCACAGGCTTCTAACTGTGACAGCACAGGTCTGGCCTTGAGCATGGCCTTTGGCAGGGTGCATGGGCAGCAGGCATGTTTCAGACCCAGCTGTCAGGGCTGTTTTTCCATTTAATCCATTACAGTTGTCTGTTAGAAGACAAAAATAGCCTCAGCACCAGGGACTTCCTTCTGAGAACCGAGTTCCCCAGCCACAGCCAGTTCCCCAACTGCTTCCCTTCTGAAACATGGATGTATTTTCCATATACTTGGCCTGCTTTCGGTGGGAGAGGTACAGTCCTCATCCTCTTCCACCCCTCCTCTCTTCACCCCTTTCTCCAGAGCAACCCAGATGAACCCACAGGAACCTGACACTGGCTGGGGAGTCACGGAATCATAGATGTGTATTTATCCAGCTGTTTGCTGGACATTTTGTCCAGAAGGATCCTGTAAGAGACAGTGTCAAAAGCTTTACTGGAACCCAAAATGATTACATCAACTTCCCTTGATCAAGGGTTATTATTATGACTGGTTACCTTGCCATAAAAGGAAATTAAGTTTGTCAAGCAGGACTTTCCCCTCATGAACCTGTGCTGGCTGTGACCAGTGACTGCCTTGTCTTCCAAGTGCTTTTCAGTAATTCCCAGATTAGTCTCCTTAGTTTTACCAGGCACTAAAGTGAGACTGCTGAGGTGCTTTACTGCTCAGCAGTGGCACGTAGGAAGACCCATCTGTAGGCATCTAGGGACCACAGATGATAAAAAAAGTATGATTGCTAAGGAGAAGAAACAGACTGTGGGTTAAATGTGGGCTACAAAAGGGGGGTTCATGGTAAGTGTCTGCCATTCTGCTAAGAATGGCTTCCGGGAGTTGTGCCTTTTCTTGTGCCTTGAATTCATGTGGAAGAAAACACCAGGAACTAAAGACTGCTTTACTTTAGGTGGGAAATAGGTGTGTTCCTTACGTATAAAGCAGGTGTATTCCTTTCATATCAACAACACACTGGCTTCTGCTGGGTCCAGCCTGGAAGAAAGAAAAGTTTCCACCAGTACTCTTTGATGACTGGGACAAAACACCAAGCACATCAGGGGACTGGTGGGGTCTCCATCCTTTGCATCTCCAGAGCAAGGCTGCCCATCCCTGCAGGAGATGCTTTAACCCAGCAGGACAGGACCTCTGCAGACTCAACACAGAGCCCAGACTCAGCAGCCACACACAGCAACTCTGGCAGAGATCTCCCAGTCACAGATCTGGCCCACTGCTACACACTCTGGAAATCCAGGGGAGGTTTGGTGAGAAGGGGATTGTTTGGGCTGGTTTTTCTTTTGAACCCTATAATAACACTGCTCACGTCTAGTTGTGCACACTCTTTAAAGAGCTGGGATTCCCCCTTCTGATAGCAGCTACACAGCAGTCACTCTTCTCTTTAATCTCCAACAAACTATTACTTCAACATACCACCCACACAGCCAGATGAAAAAGCACTGGTAAAAGGGTGTTGTTGTTTTGTTTTTTCCTTTGCAAAAGAAAACCAAGGCTTACAAGAAAAGCTCAGAGTCCGTCTCTGTATGTACTAACTCCTCCTTTCCGTCTGGAATTTCCCACCAGTTATACCATAAACAAACTCCCTTCAAATATGCTAAAATAAAGTGAACTAAATTCAGTAGCAGACAAAGAATTAGGGACTACTTGTAATCTGGTGGTTACCAAAGAAAGATCAAGAGCTGATAGAATCCCATTTTTCATTTTAGACTATTAAAATTTCTTACTCAATCAAGAAATAATTCAATTTATAAATTAGGTTGCATTTGAATACAGCTTTTCATTTGATTTTGTGATTGAGCTTGATAAGGTTTTTAACTACAAGAGGTTGCTCCTTCATTCCCAAATAATGGATAATACTTTGAAGAGCAAATACCAGCATGCTACTTCCATTTTTCAAAAGGATTTAGACATCATAACAGATTATTTATTGTTTTGTTGTCCTATTACTGATGCTTCTACTAAGACCCCCTCTAGCAGAAGACAGAAGATAGTGTCCTAAGAGAAAATATTGTTGCTAGGTAAAGGGGCACAAATCTTAGATTACCATGGCAGGTTCATAATTTTTTTACAACAAACCACTATAGGGGAACCATAGAGCAGTAACAGAGAACACCGGAAGATACCGTTTTTATAAATAGCACATCAGCTTTCATTCTCTCCTCCTGTTTTTCTGCCTTTGGATTGCTAAGAACTTTTTTAGGGAAAGAGGTCTAGTATCCACAGTGTACATTTTATTAATTATTTTTTTTAAATAAAATTTCAAAGCAAAAGGATTAGCTGACATATCTGTGGCTGTCCTTCCACCAGCCAGCAGACAGAACCAGGATGGATTAAGAGCAGACCTCCTGAGAAGCACTTGGGGGTGCTGAAAGCCAACCATGTTCTCAGCAGCAGGTCAAGGGAGGGGATTCTGTCTCTCTCCTCCACTCTGGTGAGACCCCACCTGCAGTGCTGCTGGACATCTGGCACTGGGTGTCCCAATATCAGAAAGATGTGGATCTGTTGGAGCAGGCCCAGAGCAGGCCATGAAGATGCTCAGGGTGCTGGAGCATCTCTGCTATGAAGACAGACTGGAGAAAGTTGGAGATGTTCAGCCTGCAGTAAAGAAGGTTCCAGGGAGACCTTCCAGTGCCTAAAGGAGCTACAGGAGCACTGGAGAGAGACTTTTTACAAGGGCATGGAGTGACAGGACAAGGAATAATGGATTCAAACCGGCAGAGGGCGGGTTTAGATACTGAGAAGAAATTCTTTGCTGTGAGGGTGCTGAGGCCCTGGCACAGGTTGCCCAGAGAAGCTGTGGCTGCCCCATCCCAGGGAGTGTTCAAGGCCAGGTTGTATGGGGCTTGGAGCAACCTGTTTTCCTGGTCTTTAAAGTCCTGCGCAAAGGGACTGCCTGGCCATTCAATGTCAGGTTTCTCCAGGGCACCCAAAACCATGTGTAGGATACCAGTAGGTGCTCCTGCAGCTACCTGCAGACATTCATGTCCATCTCTCTGCAGAAGACATGAGCTTGTTTATCATTGCCCAGAGCCCTCACCAACAGCTAGGCATCCCAATCGTCTTGAAACCAAGCAGAGAAAAGATGTTGCATTCTTTCTGGACCATCTTCTTTCTTCTTCTGTCCTCATAGCCCTTTCCTCCTGTTCCTGAAAGTGCCAGGATGTCATCCAAGCTGATCAGACAGGAAAGTGCCTCTTCAGAGGAATGGGAGACATTTATGGACATGCTTGTATTTTTTTCCTTGGTGCTTGGGAGCATAACAAGACACACTTTATTTTCACCCATGTATTCGCTGTGTGATTCCATAAACTTCAGCTCCAGGATGCAGCTGGCCTGCAGCCTGCCTTTCTCCTGCTGGCCTGGGACCTGAGCAGTGATGCTGGGACAGCACACCATGACACTTCCACTCAGTCAGGTCAGTGGGAGCATTTGGTTCTGGAAAATTCTGGGATTTCCATGTCTCATTGTAAGTAGATATCTATAGTTCAAGTTCTTTTTTTTCATTTGTGGTTAACAACTGGGTCTCTTACGCCGCAGTGCCGTGCCTGCAGGCCCACAGGCACCAGGCAATCCCTGCCTGCTCCGAAGCAGGGGGACAGAGCCGAATCACGGAGGGCAGGCGAAGCTTTGGGTCGGGCTCACCTTGCCCACCAATGGCACAGGTGCACGAAGGAGGAAGGAAAAAGGCAGAGGGACTTCTTTGTCGAGGTAGACAGTTTATTTGGGAGAAAAATCCACGGAGAAAGCTGAAGCCACGTGGCTTGCAGGGGGTCTTGCACCCACAATATGGGTGGGGAAAACACACAGTAACCAATGGAACATCAGCCAGGGGGTGTTACCGAGGTGGGGAGAAGGAAGCACAGCAAATGGGAGAAGGGGTAGGCAGGGAGGAGTAACAAGGACCAATTAACAACCGGAGAACATAGAACTTTCTGGAAAGGCAACCAAATATGAGAAATAAGGGGAGGGGAGGGCTGCAGCCAATGGTAAGGCACGGATTTATGTATTTTTCACAGCCTTTTGAATGCTCAGGGCTTTTGGGCTGTGGCAGCACCAAACCAATGGACCTTTTGGTCCACTTGATCCGGCTGGCCCTGGGGTTGGTCATGGTTCACTGTAACACTCTTACAGTATCTTTTTGCCACTTCATCTCAAAATACCGGCAAAGAAAGTCTTTGAAAGAACTCACAGCTGTCTTTTAAACAGAAAACTAAAACTCAGACAGAGATGAGATTAATGAAAAGAGGCCACAAGATGAGTCTTTTCTTCCCATTATCTGACGGCACACGCTACCAAGGCTGGCAAAGAATTATAAAATATTTGCATTTCTTAAAATGTTGAAACCTGCAGGTTTGGCTGTGCAGAGGTTTCATGCAAAAACATCCCACATCTGGGTAGCCTGGAGAGCACAGAGCGTTGTGGTGTCAAGGTCCACCTGCTTCCACTCAGCAAACTCACGCCAGAAAAGCTACCACAGGTATCACTCTCATGCACCACAGACAGACAGACAGACAGACTTCCCATCCCCAGTGTCACGTGTTAAAATGTGCCTGTGTCACCCCAGCACCAGGTGAAGCATCACCATCTGTCTTTCCACGAGTAATTCTATTTACGAAATGACTGAAGCTGCTAGTGCCTGGAGAAAAGATGATGGAAGGGATGTTTTGTAATGTCGAAGAATCTTTCCAACTTATGTGGTTGTTTCACAAACGAATCTTCAAAAAGTACAGTCCCAGCACCAAGGAGGGCATGGAAATCGTGCTTGGAAAACAAGACTGTAAATTCATTGTTTAAGTGAAAGCAAACTGCTGAACACAGAACAAAATCCCAGGTGTCTACAGGAAAACCAATTCATAGGAAGATATGTTTATACTAAAAAAAATTGTGCCAGAGCTCAAAAGTCGGAGTTTTTAAGGGTGATTTCCAGTAGATTTTTCTGTTGTCTTTATGATGGAGTAAGAGAATCTGAAAGACTGGTGGGAAAGGAGGGGGAAAAGCTTGGATTTTTTTTCGCCTTGGGGTGTACACTAGAAATGTCAAGGAAGACCATACTTCCTTTTTCAGACTGTATCAGGGAATTTATCTGAGATCTCAAAATATGTGTCCCACTAAATCTTTCTTAATTGAAGGCTGGATGTCATACTTTTATCAGGCATTTTCCTTTCTCCAAATGATTAAGTTTGTGAAGATGTGGTGCCTAGGGACA